>NW_027361895.1:2882500-3205000 GCF_039654945.1 Dendrobates tinctorius | reverse complement strand
AGGACACAGAAGAATGTGGGGGACACAGAGGAATCTGGATGACACAGAGGAATCTGGAGGACACAGAGGAATCTGGAGGACACAGAGGAGTCAGGAGGACACAGAGGAGTATGGAGGATGCAGAAGAGTGTCGAGGACACAGAAGAGTGTGGAGGACACAGAAGAGTATGTAGGATACGGAAGAAAATGGAGGACACAGAGAAGTCTGGAGGACACAGAAGAGTATGGAGGACACAGAAGAGTGTGGAGGACACAGGGCCGTTTTTAGGGTTGGACAGGGGGGTGCGATCGCCTGGGGCGCCACCCAAGCCAGGGGGCGCCTGCAGGGCCGCACCTATCATGAGCCAAGTTGAGCTATTTGCCTCAGGCGGCAGTGCTTCCTGAAGACAGGGGGCGGCAGAGCGGCCCCCCTGTCAGATAACGTGGTGCCGACTCTCCCTGTAACCCCTGCTGTGTCACATGTCTGACTCCGGCAAGGAAGTTTTTCTGTGGGCGGAGTTTGTGCTCTGTCCCGTTGTCTTTATGGAGTCTGCTCTGTGCCTGTATAGTCTATGGAATCTGCTCTGCATTCCCGACTTTAATCTTCCCCTCATCATGACCTGGGTGAGTCCAGACATGGAGCATCTGTTACTGTATGCACAGTCCCGGCCCCAGTGATGTGTATATACCCCAGTGTCTGTATATACCCCAGTGTCTGCCCCAGTGATGTGTATATACCTCAGTGTCTGCCCCAGTGTCTGTATATACCCCAATGTCTGCCTCAGTGATGTGTATATACCCCGGTGTCTGCCCCAGTGATGTGTATATACCCCGGTGTCTGCCGCAGTGATGTGTATATACCCCAGTGTCTGCCCCAGTGATCTGTATACACCCCAGTGTCTGCCGCAGTGATGTGTATATACCGCGGTGTCTGCCCCAGTGATCTGTATATAACCCAGTGTCTGCCCCAGTGATGTGTATATACCCCGGTGTCTGCCGCAGTGATGTGTATATACCCCAGTGTCTGCCCCAGTGATGTGTATATACCCCAGTGTCTGCCCCAGTGATGTGTATATACCCCAGTGTCTGCCCCAGTGATGTGTATATACCCCAGTGTCTGCCCCAGTGATGTGTATATGCCCCGGTGTCTGCCGCAGTGATGTGTATATACCCCAGTGTCTGCCCCAGTGATCTGTATACACCCCAGTGTCTGCCGCAGTGATGTGTATATACCGCGGTGTCTGCCCCAGTGATCTGTATATAACCCAGTGTCTGCCCCAGTGATGTGTATATACCCCGGTGTCTGCCGCAGTGATGTGTATATACCCCAGTGTCTGCCCCAGTGATGTGTATATACCCCAGTGTCTGCCCCAGTGATGTGTATATACCCCAGTGTCTGCCCCAGTGATCCGTATATACCCCAGTGTCTGCTGCAGTGATGTGTATATACCCCAGTGTCTGCCCCAGTGATGTGTATATACCCCAGTGTCTGCCCCAGTGATGTGTATATACCCCAGTGTCTGCCCCAGTGATCCGTATATACCCCAGTGTCTGCCCCAGTGATGTGTATATACCCCAGTGTCTGCCCCAGTGATGTGTATATACCCCAGTGTCTGCCCCAGTGATCCGTATATACCCCAGTGTCTGCTGCAGTGATGTGTATATACCCCAGTGTCTGCCCCAGTGATCTGTATATACCCCAGTGTCTGCCCCAGTGATGTGTATATACCCCAATGTCTGCCCCAGTGATGTGTATATACCCCGGTGTCTGCCGCAGTGATGTGTATATACCCCAGTGTCTGCCCCAGTGATCTGTATACACCCCAGTGTCTGCCGCAGTGATGTGTATATACCGCGGTGTCTGCCCCAGTGATCTGTATATAACCCAGTGTCTGCCCCAGTGATGTGTATATACCCCGGTGTCTGCCGCAGTGATGTGTATATACCCCAGTGTCTGCCCCAGTGATGTGTATATACCCCAGTGATGTGTATATACCCCAGTGTCTGCCCCAGTGATCCGTATATACCCCAGTGTCTGCTGCAGTGATGTGTATATACCCCAGTGTCTGCCCCAGTGATCTGTATATACCCCAGTGTCTGCCCCAGTGATCTGTATATACCCCAGTGTCTGCCCCAGTGATCTGTATATACCCCAGTGTCTGCCCCAGTGATGTGTATATACCCCGGTGTCTGCCGCAGTGATGTGTATATACCCCAGTGTCTGCCCCAGTGATGTGTATATACCCCAGTGTCTGCCCCAGTGATCCGTATATACCCCAGTGTCTGCTGCAGTGATGTGTATATACCCCAGTGTCTGCCCCAGTGATCTGTATATACCCCAGTGTCTGCCGCAGTGATGTGTATATACCGCGGTGTCTGCCCCAGTGATCTGTATATACCCCGGTGTCTGCCCCAGTGATGTGTATATACCCCAGTGTCTGCCCCAGTGATCTGTATATACCCCAGTGTCTGCCCCAGTGATCTGTATATACCCCAGTGTCTGCCGCAGTGATGTGTATATACCCCAGTGTCTGCCCCAGTGATCTGTATATACCCCAGTGTCTGCCCCAGTGATGTGTATATACCCCAGTGTCTGCCCCAGTGATCTGTATATACCCCAGTGTCTGCCCCAGTGATCTGTATATACCCCAGTGTCTGCCCCAGTGATGTGTATATACCCCAGTGTCTGCCCCAGTGATCTGTATATACCCCAGTGTCTGCCCCAGTGATCTGTATATACCCCAGTGTCTGCCGCAGTGATGTGTATATACCCCAGTGTCTGCCCCAGTGATCTGTATATACCCCAGTGTCTGCCGCAGTGATGTGTATATACCCCAGTGTCTGCCCCAGTGATCTGTATATACCCCAGTGTCTGCCGCAGTGATGTGTATATACCGCGGTGTCTGCCCCAGTGATGTGTACATACCCCAGTGTCTGCCCCAGTGATCTGTATATACCCCAGTGTCTGCCGCAGTGATGTGTATATACCCCAGTGTCTGCCCCAGTGATCTGTATATACCCCAGTGTCTGCCGCAGTGATGTGTATATACCCCAGTGTCTGCCCCAGTGATCTGTATATACCCCAGTGTCTGCCGCAGTGATGTGTATATACCCCAGTGTCTGCCCCAGTGATCTGTATATACCCCAGTGTCTGCCGCAGTGATGTGTATATACCGCGGTGTCTGCCCCAGTGATGTGTATATACCCCAGTGTCTGCCCCAGTGATGTGTATATACCCCAGTGTCTGCCTCAGTGATGTAAACACCCCAATGTCTGCCCCAGTGATGTGTATATACCCCAATGTCTGCCCCAGTGAATTTGGGAGGCTTCGCTGATGTCACGTGTCATGTCCTGGTTGGTGGGGGGGGTGAGTGATGTAATGGCACAGGAGAGGGTCGGAGGCTGCACACAGAAGTCTGCGCAGGCTCCTATAGATGATGATGGATCATTACCGGCTCACAGATGTTCGGTGAGGACGGGAGCCAGTCTCGTTATTCTCATACGTTATCATCCCAAATGAAAACCATTGTTTCCTAGAATAGAGATGGATGTCTTACATACATTGTTCACACACTGCAATCCTTGCAATTTGCAGATTGATAGTGCAGGGTCTGTGAGTCACTGTGTGTAAGGCCGGTTTCACACGTCCTGATATTTCTGGTACTGGAAAAACCGGTACCGGAGATATCCGTGACTGAGTGTGTAATACTTGTGGCACACGTGTGGCAACCATGTGCCACATCAGTACAACACAGGAGGCCGCCGGGGAAGAAGCGCTAGAGTAAACACTGTTCCCCAGCAGCGGGGGCTGAAGACGGCTCTCATCATTCTCCCCTGCTCTGCCGGCGGTCGGCACGAGCAGGGGAGAATGATGAGCATTATATTAAGGTGAGAACAATGACAGCAAGTGGAGGCTTTTGGGACTATTACTCCTATCAACCAACACCTGCTGCCGCTAATAACAGTGACATGAGGACACGTTTATCTAAGTTTATCTAAAGTATTCAGCATGTTAATGTTCGGGGGGGGGGTTTGATGTTCGCCCTGTTGGCAAAATTCCCTAGAAACTGCCCTGGGAGGACACAGAGGAGTCTGGAGGACACAGAGGAATCTGAAGGACACAGAGGAGTCTGGAGGATACAGAGGAATCTGAAGGACACAGAGGAGTCTGGAGGATACAGAAGAGTGTGGAGGACACAGAAGAGTAAGGAGGACACAGAGAAGTCTATAGGATACAGAAGAGTCTGGAGGACACAGAAGAGTTTGGAGGACAGAGAGGAGTCTGGCTAAGACACTTTCATAAAGAACAGAGAAGTGCTCAGTCTTCAGTTATTTTATGTGTATGGGAGACTTAAAGTATAATTTTGTAAAATTGTTTCTATATTATGCTCTCTGCATAGTGTTGCTGATCAGTAGGGGTCTAGATCATGAGACCTCCACAGCTCTGTGATAATGAATGTATAAACCCATAGCTACTACTGAGCCCATTCCCTACTCTGTTTGCGCCACTCATACAAAAGCTGTGCATTTCAGAGTGGTGTCTTCACTAGTCTGTGGGAGTCTCAGCGCCCAGAATCCCACCGATCAGCAACACTATACAATATATAAAAAGCACTACTTTAAAACATCACTCCAACATTTTTTTTATTTCAGAGCTGGAGTGATGCCACTAAACTAAGATCACTGTGCTTAGTAGTATACTTAACAGCCACTGTCTTCAGCTGTTCCCTGCACAGCTCCAGTCCTGATCCGTCATCTTGCGACTGCAACTTCTGACTGACTAGAAGTCAGAGCTAATGGTCATGAGATCCCAATGTAAGCCTTTGAGAGCCTCGTCTTGGCCGTGTTCAGGCTCTCATGGACTTACATTGAGTTGTAACTTCCGGACTACCCTGCAAGCACTGGAGCGATCCGGCAGGTCACAACCCGCAGAAGACCGACCGGAGCGGCGGCAGGTACTGCTGAAGACGGCGTCTGGTAAGTATGAGACCAGAAGTAGGGAACTTAGGTTAGTACCACCACTCCAGTGATGCAATAAAAACAATCACTGTAGTGGAGCGTTAATGTTTTTTTCCAGTCAATTTTCTGGCGTTTAGATCTCTCTTTTTATTTATATTTTATTAGTTTGGGCAATAACGCAGACAGCAATACCAAATATGTTAATTTTTTTTTTTAATATTTTGCTACTTACATTTGTGTGGCTGGTATAGTAGGTTGCTTTTGCATTGTGTGGGCGTAAAAGTGTAGGAGGAGAGGCCTCCGCTGAATACCTGGGCTGGAACCGAGGGGACCGTCTTCTAGGTTCCTGGGGTATCTCTTTCCAGGGAGCAGAGCTAGGGGATGGACCACTGAGACTGACAGGGCAGTTGGGGGAGGAGTCCAGAGAAGAGGGGCAGAGAAGGCCAGACTGTGTGAGTCAGCAAAACTATTGAGAAGGAGGTGGAGACTTGGTGAGGGCCAGAGAGGGAGAGCCACGAGCAGCTACCAGAGAGGAGGACAGTGACAGGAGGGAGACTCTCGGTGTACCGCAGGGAGACGACACCGAGCTCAACGACAAAAGAAGACTGCTGCCTCACTCCAGCTCTCGGCTGCGGCCTACTCGCAGCCGTCCGCAGCCGACGCCGCCTCAAGCTCGCGGCTGCGGCCTCCTCGCTGCTGCCCGCAGCCACTGCCGCTTCACTCTCAACCACGGCGGTGACTCCTCCTTTGCCGCCCGCAGCTGCCACCACCCTGCTCCAGTCCGCGGTAAAGACTGGACCTGTGCCCACTGCGGATCCTCCAGTGCGGCCTCAGACTGCGCCTGTGGCCTATCAGCCGCCTCTTTTCACCGCCGCTGCCAGTCCCTGTCAGGGAGTTGCGACCTCCACTCTCCCACTCCCAGGCGGTATCCCGCTGCCTCCGCTGGGGGATATCCCGCCAAAGAACTCTCCGCGGGCCTGTTGTGCACCTGCTCCTCCTAGGCGTCGGAATGCCTAAAGACTATGCTAGATCTTCAGTGGCTGGGTCCAGTGGCTGCGACGCAGACACACCATGGAACAGAACGCCGAGTGACGTCAGGACGGATAAGTGATACATAGTGACTAAGGACCCGTAGTCGGCCATTCCGCGGCCCTATAGTGACCGGTCTTTGCCGGATTAGTCGTGTTCTCCCAATCCTTGTTTATGTGTATTGGCTCCCTGCGAGGACAACTACTGTTATTCTGTTGGTTGCGTAACAATAGCCCTAACGGCATTTATCTATAAAAGTTTAAAGTCATATCTGTCTCGCGTCTCGTCACTGCATCCTGCGTACCGGCTATTACCACATTTGGAGTAGTCGGCAGGATGCAGTCTCTGAGCGCGGACAGTGGCACCCCAGGCCAGAGCGGGGCCATAGACACAGCAAGCAACCAGGGACCCCGGTCCAGCATTTCTCTGGGGGCTATGCTAAACAACCTGCCCAGGTTCTCAGGCTCCAACACCATGTTGTGGAGCTGGCCAGAGCGAATGCGAGGCCTCTTCCGAATGCATCCGATGACCCTTGACCTGGAAGCTGAGGTAGCTCTCATGGCATTAGAAGGGGAGGCCCGGGATTCAGTAATGTTGAGGCCCCCGGGACACCGCAACACCTTTGCTAGGGTCTTGTGGATACTGAAAGAGACCCAGGGGATCCGACAGATGTGGGAGAGTTGAGGACCCGGTTGTTCAGTCAAATGGAGGGAGAGGGGGAGACTATCACCCAGTATATGAGTGTCCTCCAAGAGTTATACACGGCCATCGAGCGGAAGGACGGTGTAGGGGTAGGACCCATCAACATTACCCTACGCGACTTGTTAGTGACTGGACTCCGAGACCCGTTGATAAAGCAGGCACTACAGGAGCAGGTCCGAGTGAACCCACATTTAGCTTTCTCTGAGGTGGGGAGTCAGGCGCATGCACGAGAGCAGGAGCAGGGAATGACGGTCCCCATGGAGGCCGCTGTGACTGCTGTCAGAGAGCCCCAATGGATAGAAGAGATGAAACAAGAGCTGAAGAACATCAGGGGCGAGTTGGCCGAAGTGAAGAGAAGAACCTAGGTCACATCTGGGCGGCCTAGTCTCAATCCCGGGCCCTGGGGGCCTCGCAATGCTCGGAGTGGCCGGCCCTCACAGCCCCAGTGCTATGAGTGCGGGGAGCTGGGACACTTCGCACGAGAGTGTCCGCGGCATGGGAGGCGCCCACCCCGGCCGCCATTAAACTAGAGGGCTCCGGGCTGGGGGGACGCTGCTCGGAGCCAGAAGCCACGATATGGGGTGGTGGAAGTCCCGAAGACCTGGTCGCAAAGTGTGCAGTGGTATGGGCAGAAGTCGAGGGCCGTGCCGTACGGTGCCTAGTGGACACTGGGTCGCAAGTAACGACCATGCCTGCAACTTACTTTCGGCAGCATTTCCCTGAGGCAGTGAGACCCCAGTGGGGACCTATGATAAAACTGGTAGCCGCCAATCAATTACCGGTCCCTGTCGCCGGGTTGGTTTGGGTGCAGATGACGCTGTGTGACAAATCCCTCGGATGCCGGGGAGTGGTCCTGACTCATGGAGAAACCAATGATAAACATCCAGTTATCCTGGGCATGAACATTCTGTGGGAGTTTGGCAATTTACTCCTCAAAGACCCCACGCAAGAGACTCTGAACCAGTGGGGTTCCCGCATGCCCCCAGGGCAGGTCTTCCAGCAATTGGTGCAGGAGGCGCAAGTTCTCCAGGACTGCCAGGAGGGCGAGGCACTGGGCAAAGTCATTGCGCCAGCCCCTCCCCCCGCTCATACTGCCCCCCAGGCAGACAGTAGTGGCCCTGCCCATCCGTGCCCCGGTGCCTTTGGAGGGCGTGGAGATGCAGGTGGAGCCATGCTACTCAGAACGCCTGCCTCCTGGCATACTGGTGGCCCGCTCCTTGGCCACTGTGCGAGAGGGACAGTCCTGGTGCGCTGTGTCAACCTAGAAGACAAAGAGATCATCTTAAGGCCCTGGGTCGAGATGGCCAAGCTGGTGAGGCCGTTGGAAGAGGAGCTGCCAGCCCCTACGGTCCAATTGAAGGTGTAACCCGAGGTGTAACTATTCGAACTCTGCAGGCTGCCGAGGCCTCGACTCAGGAAAAGAGTGAAAGAATGCGGGCTGAACTCTCTGGTCTGGCTCCTGCCCAACTTCTCCAGGTAGAAACACTACTAGGACAGTATCACGGGGTATTCGCTAGCCACGAGGATGATTTTGGATGCACCACAGCCATCACGCACGGAATTCCCACGGCAGGAACGGCCCACATACGGGAACGATACAGACAAATTCCCCCACAACTATACCAGGAGGTAAAAACTTTACTAGCCCAAATGCTGGGGAAGGGGGTCATATGAAAGAGCCAGAGCCCCTGGGCGGCTCCCATCGTGTTGGTCCGCAAAAAGGATGGCACCCTGCGGTTCTGCCTTGACTATATAAAGCTGAATGCCTGTACCATCAAAGACTCGTACCCGTTGCCTCGTATAGAAGAATCTCTGTCCGCCTTGGGGAAGGTGAAGTACTTTTCAACGTTAGATCTGGCCAGCGGGTATTGGCAGGTGCCGATGTCGGAAGAAGACAGGGCTAAGACGGCGTTCATTCTTCCTATGGGACTGTTCAAGTGAATGCCGTTCGGGCTGGCCAATGCCCCAGGCACCCTTCAGCGGCTGATGGAGCGGTGTCTGGGGGATCTCAACTTCGAGGCCACGCTGATATACCTGGATGACATAATCATCTATGCCGCCACGTTTGAGGACCACCTGCTGCAGTTGGGGCAGGTGCTCGGCCGGCTGCAGAAGTACGGGTTGAAGGTGAAGCCCCAGAAATGCCACCTGTTTTGCACCCAGATTGAATATCTGGGGCATGTCGTCTCGGCCGAGGGTGTTAGACCGTCCCTGGAAAAGGTTGCTGCCATTCAGAGATGGCTTACCCCCGAGACGATAAAAGACATGCGGGCCTTCCTGGGGCTGGCTGGATACTACCGTCGTTTTGTAAAGAATTTTGCACGCCGGGCCCGAGCCCTGCAGGACCTGCTAAAGGGGGCTCCTACCGGGGCGAATGGACGGAAAATCCAGTGGCAACAACAACAAGAAGAGGCCTTCCAAGATCTTAAGGCTGCGCTCTCGGGTGCCCCAGTGATAGCTTATGCGGGTTTCTCGCAACCGTTCATACTGCACACCGACGGGAGCCTCCACGGGCTAGGGGCTGTATTGTCACAAGTTCAGGACGGCCGGGAGAGAGTGATCGCGTATGGTAGCCGATCACTTCATGACCAAACCCCTGACAATTACAGCTCCTTTAAGCTCGAGTTCCTTGCGGTGGTGTGGGCCATGATGGAGTGGTTTGCAGAGTACCTGGCGGGCTCCGAAGTGGTGGTGCGGACCGACAACAACCCGCTGGCCCACTTAGAAAATGCCAAATTGGGGGCTCTGGAGGAGCGATGGGTGGCCCGGATGGCCAAGTTCAACTACAAGATCATCTACAAAAGAGGAGCAGAAAATGTGCACACGGATGCCCTCTCCAGGATCCGGCACACAGCGCCAGGGAAAAGTCGAGACAACGAATTGGAAGAAGAGACACCGTATGCCCTCACCGCCACCGTGCTCACGGCTGCCACGCATGAAGAACCTCCAAGGGGTGTGCTGGAGCAATCACGTGACAGATGGATCCAACAGCAGCAAGAAGATGAAGAAATTGGGCTCCTACGCCGATGGGTCACCACCGGCCGACTACCCACCGACGCCCAGAGACAGACTTCGTCTCAGGATATGTTACTGATGCTCCGCCAATGGGAGTAACTAGTCATCAAGAAAGGACTATTGTATCGTAAGACAGTATCATGGGCGACATCTGCAACAACTTGGCAGGTAGTCGTGCCCAGACATCAACTCAGAAAACTGGCCCGGGAAGCCCACGAAAAGGGGGCTCACTTCGGAGTTCAGAAAACTTTGCGATGGTTGCAGAAGATAGTTTACCATCCGCGCTTGCATGCTGCTATGGAAGAAACTTGTCGGGCCTGCCGCCTATACCAACTAGCTAAACCACCCGCACAACGGGCCCCGGTGCAAACGATAGTGACATCAGCACCCCTCGAGCTCTTGACGGTGGACTATGTGACCATTGGCCCTGCATACCAGGGGTATGAACATTGTCTCATCATGGTGGATCACTTCACCAAATTTGCCATGGTAACCCCCACCTGAGATCAAACTGCGGAGTCAGCCGCCTATGCAATCTGCAAGAACTTTATCCAAGTGTACAGCTGTCCTCAACGGATACATTCAGATCAGGGAGCATGCTTCCTGGGGAAGGTCATGGAGGAGCTATATCGTCTCTATGGTATCAATAAATCTCGGACCACACCTTACCACCCGCAGGGAAACGGGGCCTGCGAGCACTTTAATCGGACACTAATTCAAATGTTGCGTACCCTGGAGAGTGACCGGAAGGCCCGCTGGCCTGAGTATGTCCCTGAACTAGTGTGGGTCTATAACAACAGGGTGCACCGAGTTACCGGCTATACCCCCTACTCACTACTATTCGGGTGAGAAGGCAAAGGGATCACGGAGGTAGAACTAAACCCGGAGGATCCCCAACCCTGGCCTGGAGTGTCATCATGGGTCCGAAACCACCGACACCGGCTACAGACCCTTCACTGCATCATCCAGACAAAACTCCAGGACCTAGAGCACCCAGGGGGGACTCTACCTCCACCCACCGACTTTCAGACTGGGGATCGAGTACTCATAGAATCATAGAATCGTAGAGTTGGAAGGGACCTCCTGGGCCATCTGGTCCAACCCCCTGCTCAAAGCAGGATTCGCTAAATCATCCCAGTCAGATGTCTGTCCAGCCTCTGTTTGAAGACTTCCATTGAAGGAGAACTCACCACTTCTCGTGGCAGCTTGTTCCACTCATTGATCACTCTAACAGTCAAAACGTTTTTTCTAATATCTAATCTGTGTCTCCTCCCATTCAGTTTCATCCCATTATTTAGTCTTTCCTTGTGCAAATGAGAATAAAGTTGATCCTTCTGCAGTGTGACAGCCCTTTAGATATTTGTAGACGGCTATTAAGTCTCCTTTCTCAGTCTTCTCTTTTGCAAACTAAACAATCCCAAATCCTGCAACCTTTCCTCATAAGACAGGGTTTGCAGACCGGTCACCATTCTGGTTGCTCTTTTCTGAACTTGCTCCAGTTTGTTGATGTCTTTTTTAAAATGCGGTGCCCAAAACTGGACACAATATTCTAGATGAGGTCTGACCAAAGAGGAGTAGAGGGAAATAATGACTTCACGTGTTCTAGACTGTATGCTTCTGTTAATAATTTGTTCAAAGATCTTTCCTGGTATAGAAGTCAGACTCACCAGCCTATAGTTGCCTGGGTCCACCTTCTTCCCCTTTTTGAAGATAGGAATAACATTTGCTCTTCTCCAGTCTTCTGGGACTTCTCCTGTTCTCCAAGAATTTTCAAAGATTATGGAGAGGGGTTCAAAAATTTCTTCTGCTATCACCTTCAGTACTCTGGGGTGTAATTCATCTGGTCCTGGAGACTTGAATTCATTTAGGTTAGCTAAGTGTTTCCTCACTATCTTTCTGTTTATAGATATCCTGGATTCTTCTATTCCCTTAATAGGACAGTGAAGAACAGTTGATGTTACATATCCTTTCTGAGAGAACACAGATGCAAAATAGGAATTTAAAAGTTCGGCCTTCTCAACATCCTGTCTTACCATTTCATCATTTTCATCCTGTAAAAATCCTATAGCATCTTTGACTTTTCTTTTACTTTTGACATATCCCCAAAATCCTTTATTATTGCTTTTGACATCTCTTGCAAGCCTCAATTCATTGTCAGCTTTAGATAATCTGATTTGTGCCCTGCAGGTTCTGCAGACAACATTATATTCTTCTTTAGAGATGCCTCCCTCTTTCCATTTTATAAACATTTTTTTCTTCCTTTTTAGCATGTGCTTAAGTTCTGTGTTCATCCATCCTGGCTTCCTTAAATGCTTCCTATTCTTCCCCCTTTTCGGAATTGTTAACAATTGTGCTTTGAGAATTTCATTTTTCAAGATTTCCCATCCTACCTGGATATTTTTGTCTTTAAGGATATCCAGCCACTGGATCCCTCCAATTCTCTTTCTGAATCCCTTAAAATCTGCCTTTCTGAAATCTAACCTTGACGTCTGAGTCTTCACAGGTCTTCCTCCTCTAGTTATCCAAAATTCTAAAATAGCATGGTCGCTACCTCCTAGGGTCCCAGCCACTTTTACCTCCTCAACCATTTCCTCCCTGTTTATAAGGATTAGATCCAAGGTAGCAGTTCCCCTTGTTTTCTCCCCTACCTTTTGGAAGATAAAGTTGTCAGCAAGAGAGGATAAGAATTTCCTTGACCTGTTAGTTTTGCCTGAGAGAGATTCCCAACAAATGTCTGGATAGTTGAAATCTCCCATGACAACTGTGTCATATTTTTTGGAGAACTTGGCCATTTGATGCATAAAGAGTTCATCCATATCTTCAGCTTGCACAGGCGGCCTGTAGTAAATGCCTACAATGGTGTCCTTTCCATTGTTCTGTCCTTGTATTCTTACCCAAACAGTTTCCACAGAACTCCCAGTCTCTGAAGCTTCAATCTCTGTGCAGATATACGCGTTTCTAACATACAATGCGACACCTCCTCCTCGTTTATCAAGTCTGTTTCTTGCAAATAAGTTGTATCCTTCTAGTCTTGTATTCCAATCATTAGTATTGTCCCACTAAGTTTCAGTGATTCCAATGACATCATATTTCTTTTCCTGTGTTAGTAGTTCCAATTCTCCTTGTTTGTTGCCCATGCTTTGTGCATTAGTATGTCTGGGGGTGCTGATCTAGTATTACTCGTACTAGATCAGCACCCCCAGAACAAGTTAGAACCCCGGTGGGAAGAGAGTTCTTACCGAGTATTGCGCCGGATAAGCCCCGATGGGCCTGTGTATGAGATACGACCTGAAAGGGATGGGGCACTTCCCACTCGTACTGTGCACCGTAATATGTTGCGGCCCTGTACATCCAACAATCCTGTGCAACCTGAACCCACTCCTCAGGCCCCCGAACCAATGCCCACGGTCTGGGACCTAGATGACGAAGATAACCCAGCGGAACAAGCGGGCCATCCAAGAAACAATATCTCAACAAGTCATGCCAGCCCACCAGAATCGTCCAGTCGACCACCAGCCACCACCACAGAAAGCTCCACCACAGTCGAACCAAGACGCTCCGAGCGGTCAACAGCCGGCAAACCCTGCGAACGCTACGAACAGGATTGGTTCATATGGGAACAGGAACTTTTGTCTCAAAAGGCCAACCCGAGCCTACCAAGACCCTCGTCCGAGGACTGGCGAGCATACAGGATGGGGGAGTGTAGGAGGAGAGGTCTCTGCCGAGTACCGGGGCCGGAACCGAGGGGACAGTCTTCTAGGTTCCTGAGGTATCTGTTTCCAGGGAGCAGAGCTAGGGGATGGACCGCTGAGACTTACAGGGCAGTTGGGGGAGGAGTCCAGAGAAGAGGGGCGGAGAGGGCCAGACTGTGTGAGTCAGCAAAACGAGGGAGAAGGAGGTGGAGACTTGGTGCGGGCCAGAGAGGGAGAGCCACGAGCAGCTACCAGAGAGGAGGACAGCGACAGGAGGGAGACTCTCGGTGGACCGCAGGGAGATGACGCCGAGCTCACCAACAAAAGAAGACTGCTGCCTCACTCCAGCTCTTGGCTGCAGCCTACTCGCAGCCGTCCGCAGCCGACACCGCCTCACTCCAGCTCGCGGCTGCGTCCTCCTCGCTGCTGCCCGCAGCCACTGCCGCTTCACTCCCATCCACAGTGGTGACTCCTTTGCCGCCCGCAGCTGCCACCACCCTGCTCCAGTCCGCGGTAAAGACTGGACCTGTGCCCACTGCGGATCCTCCAGTGCGGCCTCAGACTGCGCCTGTGGCCTATCAACCGCCTCTTTTCATCGCCGCTGCCAGTCCCTGTCAGGGAGTTGCGAACTCCACTCTCCCACTCCCAGGCGGTATCCCGCTGCCTCCGCTGGGGGACATCCCGCCAAAGAACTCTCCGCGGGCCTGTTGTGCACCTGCTCCTCCTGGGCGTCGGAACGCCCAAAGACTACGCTAGATTTTCAGTGGCTGGGTCCAGTGGCTGCGACGCAGACACACCATGGAACAGAACGCCGAGGGACGTCAGGACGAATAAGTGATACATAGTGACTAAGGACCCGTAGTCGGCCATTCCGCGGCCCTATAGTGACCGGTCTTTGCCGGATTAGTCGTGTTCTCCCAATCCTTGTTTATGTGTATTGGCTCCCTGCGAGGACAACTACTGTTATTCTGTTGGTTGCGTAACAATAGCCCTAAAGGCATTTATCTATAAAAGTTAATGTTTAAAGTCATATCTGTCTCGCGTCTCGATTACTACAACAACATGAAAGTGTTATTTGGCCAGTGTATGATACTGTTATTTGTGTAGTGTATGACAGTGGTCGGGCCTAGAAGTCGCCATATAAGTGCTTCAGAGCAAATCCCTAAATTAGTCTTATCTAATTGGGAACAGTCCGTCACAAAATCCCTTTGACATTTGGAAGTAGACGATGCAGTGCAGACTTGAGTGGGAGGCCGTCTCTCAGGCCCCGGGCGCTGTGCAGGAAGGGGCGCAGAATGGAGGTCTTGCCTATACATGTCGGAACAAGGACTCTGTTTAGGAAAGTCTGTGGTGCTTTAAAGCCCTCGCTTTTCAGCAGGGGTAATTACACAAGCAGAAGTATTTCTTGGTTTTGCTCTTCATTTTGGAAAGCTTTCTCACATTATCGATTTTTATTAAAAGGGACGTGACATGGAAAAAAAACAAGGCCTTTGTGAAGGAATGGCTCGTTCTAAACAGCTGACTTTTATGAAACACAACAGCTGAGCCACGAAGTGGAGACCCCGTAACGTTACAGAGCAGGGGACCGTGTGCTGAGGAGTGATAGGCAGAAAAGTCACCAATGCTCTGCTGACCCCATAACTGCAGAGTCCAGACCTCCTTTGATATAACATCAGCACAAGCACTGCGCCCCCGCCAGAAGCTTCATGGCCGTGTAGCTGCTACAGCCTTACATCACCAAGCACAATGCCGAGCGTGCGACGAAGTGGTGTAAAACCGCCAGCACTGGAATCTGGATGAAAAGTGTTCTGTGCAGTGATGGATCACACTTCTCTATCTGGCGTCTGATGGAGGAGTCTGAGTTTCGTGAGTGTCAGGAGGACACTACCCCGTAGTTCCAGTGATGGAAAATCTTAGGTCATATATCACTATTAACCTGCAGACATTGGGTTACTCTGCAGGTTATTAGTGTTTTGAAGGTGACCGGCCGCTATAACTAGAGTCAGACTACAGGGAGAAAATGAGAACTTCAATTCTCGTGAGAACCGCCAGTTTTCAGGAATACAGGTGTGCCGGCACGGCTATGGTCACTGCTCATAGCACTGAGAGCCGCAAGTATTAGCACGCCATGGCACAGACTGACAGCTCTCTCTGAAATGTATATATATATGAGAACAAAAAGGAAATCCAGCAAGGACTCAGCAAACCAGGATTGGAGTAAAATAATACTTTTCTTTATTTCTTCAAAAAGGTTAAAAATACGACCTACAAGAATCAGGAACCAGAGTGCGTGGCAGAAATAAACGCAAATGGGACTACGCGTTTCGGCGACCTATTCGCCTTCTTCACGGTCCAAACCTAATCTGCTCCTTGTATGTGGAGCCATATAAAGGGCAATCCTGAATAAAATTAGTGCAAATAATTAAAAACATATGTGCAAATAAAAAAAAAAAAAGGAATGCAGAGAAAGGGTTTAACCAATTTACTACTGAGGATTGCCTAACAGCATTGCTACAAAATGAACAACTATTTCTTATGTAATGAAAAATACAAATAAACTTCCTAAATAATGACATGATAATATATAATAGGATGATAAAAAGAATATACAGCGTGGAGAGGTTATACAAAAAAAAAAAAAAAAATTTGAAAATAAGATAAACTCCACTGAAACCTCAATAATGTAGAATAATATCTGTACGGCTATTGAATCCTAAAGGAGTTCTTGTACCCATTTCAAAAATCCATTTGCTTTCTCTAGCTAAAACCTTCCTGCGTAAGTCCCCCCCTCTAAGGGTGTGTGCAGACGCTGCGGATTAATCCGCACGGATTTTGCAAAAACCGCAGATAAACCGCAGGTCAAAAGACCTGCGGATTATCTGCGGTTTTGCCTGCGGTTTGGTCCTGCGGATTCACCATATCCACAATGGTGGAGATAGGAACCCGCTGCGGATTCCGCAGAAAGAATTGACATGTCACTTCTTTCTGCGGTTTCAAAACCGCAGCAAATCCGCGCGGATTTTTCCGCAACGTCTACACAGCGGTTTTTTTTTTACCATTCATTTGAATGGTACTGTACACCGCAGCTAAAACTGCTGCGGGTCCGCAGCGGCCAAAAACGCTGCAGAAACGCAGCGGAATCCGCAGCGTGTGCACACAGCCTAAGAGGTTTTTTTTTACTTGTTCAATTCCCATGAAGGAAAAACTAGATAAATTAACACTATGAATTTTGGAGAAATGGCGTGAGACAACTGAAGCTCCAACCAAAGGTACATTTTTAGCATCAGATATGTGTTTTCTCATCCTGGTTTTCAATGAATTCATAGTACAACCAATATACTGAAGTCTGCAAGAGCTGCAGCTAATCAAATAGATCACATTTTCATAAACTTTTGATTTATTAGTAAAGCCACAGCAGATGCAGACATTAGCTCCACATTTAAAGAAACCCACAGTTTGTATAGTTTTTAACCAATTATTGGACTTCTTATTCTGATCAATAAACATGCTAGGAGACAATAAAGATGCTAAGTGTGTATATATATATATATATATATACACACACTGCTCAAAAAAATAAAGGGAACACTTAAACAACAGGATATAACTTCAAGTAAATCAAACTTCTGTGAAATCAAACTGTCCACTTAGGAAGCAACACTGACTGACAATCAATTTCACATGCTGTTGTGCAAATGGAATAGAAAACAGATGGAAATTATTGGCAATTATCAAGACCCACTTAATAAAGGAGTGGTTCTGCAGGTGGGGACCACAGACCACATCTCAGTACCAATGCTTTCTGGCTGATGTTTTGGTCACTTTTGAATGTTGGTTGTGCTTTCACACTCGTGGTAGCATGAGACAGACTCTACAACCCACACAAGTGGCTCAGGTAGTGCAGCTCATCCAGGAAGGCACATCAATGCGAGCTGTGGCAGGAAGGTTTGCTCTGTCTGTCAGCGTAGAGTCCAGAGGCTGGAGGCGCTACCAGGAGACAGGCCAGTACATCAAGAGATGTGGAGGGGGACGTAGGAGGGCAACAACCAAGCAGCAGGACCGCTACCTCAGCCTTTGTGCAAGGAGGAACAGGAGGAGCACTGCCAGAGCCCTGCAAAATGACCTCCAGCAGGCCACAAATGTGTATGTGTCTGCACAATCGGTTAGAAACTGACTCCATGAGGATGGTCTGAGTGCCCGACGTCCACAGATGGGGGGTTGTGCTCACAGCCCAATACCGTGCAGGACGCTTGGCATTTGCCACAGAACACCAGGATTGGCAAATTTGCCACTGGCGCCCTGTGCTCTTCACAGATGAAAGCAGATTCACACTGAGCACATGTGACAGACGTGACAGAGTCTGGAGACGCCGTGGAGAGCGATCTGCTGCCTTCAACATCCTTCAGCATGACCGGTTTGGCAGTGGGTCAGTAATGGTGTGGGGTGGAATTTCTTTGGAGGGCCGCACAGCCCTCCATGTGCTCGCCAGAGGTAGCCTGACTGCCATTAGGTACCGAGATGAGAACCTCAGACCCCTTGTGAGACCATATGCTGGTGCGGTTGACCCTGGGTTCCTCCTAATGCAGGACAATGCCAGACCTCATGTGGCTGGATTGTGTCAGCAGTTCCTGCAAGATGAAGGCATTGAAGCTATGGACTGGCCTACCCTTTCCCCAGACCTGAATCCGATTGAGCACATCTGGGACATCATGTCTCACTCCATCCACCAACATCACGTTGCACCACAGACTGTCCAGGAGTTGGCGGATGCCTTAGTCCAGGTCTGGGAGGAGATCCCTCAGGAGACCATCTGCAGCCTCATCAGGAGCATGCCCAGGCGTTGTTCAGTAGGGAGGTCATACAGGCACGTGGAGGCCACACACAATACTGAGCATCTTTTCCTTGTCATGAGGCATTTCCACTGAAGTTGGATCAGCCTGTAATTTGATTTTCCACTTTGATTTTGAGTATCATTCCAAATCCAGACCTCCATGGGATATTCATTTTGATTTACATTGTTAATTGTTATGTTTTATTGTTCTGAACACATTCCACTATGCAATGAATAAAAATTTGCAACTGGAACATTCAGAGATATCTATGATGTGGTATTTTAGTGTTCCCTTTATTTTTTTGAACAGTGTATACAATTGTGGCCAAAAGTATTGACACCCCTGCAATTCTGTCAGATAATACTCAGTTTCTTCCTGAAAATGATTGCAAACACAAATTCTTTGGTATTATTATCTTCATTTAATTTGTCTTAAACGAAAAAACACAAAAAGAATTGTCCTAAAGCCAAATTGGATATAATTCCACACCAATCATAAAAAAGAGGGTGGACAAAAGTATTGGCACTGTTCGAAAAATCATGTGATGCTTCTCTAATTTGTGTAATTAACAGCACCTGTAACTTACCTGTGGCACCTAACAGGTGCTGGCAATAACTAAATCACACTTGCAGCCAGTTGACATGGATTAAAGTTGACTCAACCTCTGTCCTGTGTCCTTGTGTGTACCACACTGAGCATGGAGAAAAGAAAGTAGACAAAAGAACTGTCTGAGGACTTGAGAAACCAAATTGTGAGGAAGCATGAGCAATCTCAAGGCTACAAGTCCATCTCCAAAGACCTAAATGTTCCTGTGTCTACCGTGTGCAGTGTCGTCAAGAAGTTTAAAGCCCATGGCACTGTGGCTAACCTCCCTAGATGTGGACGGAAAAGAAAAATTGACAAGAGATTTCAACGCAAGATTGTGCGGATGTTGGATAAAGAACCTCGACTAACATCCAAACAAGTTCAAGCTGCCCTGTAGTCCGAGGGTACAACAGTGTCAACCCGTACTATCCGTCGGTGTCTGAATGAAAAGGGACTGTATGGTAGGAGACCCAGGAAGACCCCACTTCTTACCCCGAGACATAAAAAAGCCAGGCTGGAGTTTGCCAAAACTTACCTGAAAAAGCCTAAAACGTTTTGGAAGAATGTTCTCTGGTCAGATGAGACAAAAGTAGAGCTTTTTGGGCAAAGGCATCAACATAGAGTTTACAGGAGAAAAAAAGAGGCATTCAAAGAAAAGAACACGGTCCCTACAGTCAAACATGGCGGAGATTCCCTGATGTTTTGGGGTTGCTTTGCTGCCTCTGGCACTGGACTGCTTGACCGTGTGCATGGCATTATGAAGTCTGAAGACTTCCAACAAATTTTGCAGCATAACGTAATGCCTAGTGTGAGAAAGCTGGGTCTCCCTCAGGGGTCATGGGTCTTCCAGCAGGACAATGACCCAAAACACACTTCAAAAAGCACTAGAAAATGGTTTGAGAGAAAGCACTGGAGACTTCTAAGGTGGCCAGCAATGAGTCCAGACCTGAATCCCATAGAACTCCTGTGGAGAGATCTAAAAATGGCAGTTTGGAGAAGGCAGCCTTCAAATATCAGGGACCTGGAGCAGTTTGCCAAAGAAGAATGGTCTCATATTCCAGCAGAGCATTGTAAGAAACTCATTGATGGTTACCGGAAGCGGTTGGTCGCAGTTATTTTGGCTAAAGGTTGTGCAACCAAGTATTAGGCTGAGGGTGCTAATACTTTTGTCTGGCCCATTTTTGGAGTTTTGTGTGAAATGATCAATGTTTTGCTTTTTGCTTCATTCTCTTTTGTGTTTTTTCATTTAAGACAAATTAAATGAAGATAATAATACCAAAGAATTTGTGTTTGCAACCATTTTCAGGAAGATACTGAGTATTATCTGACAGAATTGCAGGGGTGTCAATACTTTGGCCACAACTGTATATATATATATATATATATATATATATATATATATATATATCAGGATACAAAGATATAGGTGAGAAGGTGTTTAAGGTATGTGCATACATATCGGTATCAGTGTACGGATGTGTATGTGCGCCTCTATACATTACTGTACTTGGGCATGTGAGAAAATGCGCACATAAGAGTGTACATCTTGGAAGTAGCCCTTCTGCGCCTCCTGACTTTCCAAAAAATCTAGATTGAAGGATCCCGGCAGGCATGCACATTTGGGGTCCCACAATCCTCATTGGCCCATCTTGCAGTGAAAGAGTGAGATCTCTATGTTTGCACTAACCCAGTGCTGTCGCATACATTGCTAAAGCTGATAATGAATAATTTTTTGAAGGGGACTAAAAAAGTAAAAATGATTTGAATCACCATTATTTTCCCCCATTAAAAAATAAATAAACATATTTGTTATCGCCGCATTTATATACCTTTTGGTCTATCAAAATTATCAAAATCTAAATTAATTAAAAAAGGGGGTTGTCCTGTGAAATTGAAATCAAAAGTATGCAGTCAAAAAACTGCCATGATTTCTCCCTATCCCTGTGCGAAAAGGTGGTAACGTGACCGCATGTGTGTGATTTGCATACCATTCAGCTTCCCGACGCTATGTTCCACATGGAAGCTGAAATCCTGTAGGGCTAGAGACCAGCGGGCGACTCTAGCATTTTTCCCTTTTTCTCCTTCATCTACCTGAGTGGGCATGGTCCGATACTAAGTTTAAATTTTCGCCCTAACAGATTGGACACATTACGGTCCTCTTTATGGTCAAGCATTCCTTTTCTACGATGGAAAAATTATTTTCACATGCGGATAGCGTCCTACTCAGGTAGAGAATGGTGTGCTCCTGAGGAAGGGCTGCTTTTAAACTGACATCTGAGGCATCTGTCTGGGTACAAATTTCCTCTTGAAGTTGAGGGCAACCAGGACCAGTTGCTTACAGAGAGCCACTGTCAGTTCTTGAAAGGCCGCCTACACAGTCCATTTGGCCATAGCTGATTTCGTACCCTTAAGGAGGTTTCGTACCCTTAAGGAGGTCAGTTAGGGGTGCAGCCATCATGGAAAAGTTTCGGATGAATCTTCTGTAGTATCCCACGATTCCTAGAAAGGCTTTAAGTTGCTTGTTTGAGAGTGTTCTTGGCCAGTTTTGAATTGTGTCCACTTTACTAATTTGGGGTTTGATCTTGCCTCTACCTACTACATATCCCAGGTATTTGACTTCTTCATTCCCCATGGCACATTTTGGGATTTATAAAAATAAAACACTTTCCTAAGAGCATCAATCTCCACCTGAGCCTTTTGCGGATGAATTCATCAATCCGGGCTGAAGATTACAATATCATCCAAGTATGCCATGGCATAATTCCTATGGGTGAGAGGATCTGGTCCATGGCCCTCTGGAAGATGGCGGGGGCTCCCTGCAGTCCAAATGGCATCCGCACGTATTGTAAGCACCTGAAGATTTGCCAATATCCCTTCCTTAAAGCCAAGGTGGTCATGTACTGTACCTTGCTGGCCCAAGTTTCTCGATCAGCTCATCGACACGAGGCATCGGACATGTGCAGAATCTTCACTCGCCATCGGATTTTGGTACAAGGACAATCGGGCTAGACAATCCGCTCTTGGACTCCTCAATGACTCCGAGTTTCAACGTACGTCTTTCTTCCTTGGAGATCAGCTCTCGTCGGGCCTCGGTAATTTGATAAGGCTTCAGGTTCATCCGCACATGGGATTCTGTGACAACCTCGTGTTCTATGACTTTTGTACACTCCGGCAATTCTGAGAACAGGTCCCTGTTCTGCTGCAGCAATTCCCGACACTACTGTTTTGGGCCTTTAACAGCATCTCTGCTATTGCGACTCTTTCAACCTCGGCTTCTGGCTTACGTCTTCACAGTTGATGAATCCTATCCAATTTTCCAAGAACTTATTCTCCATGGTGGGAATTAGTATGAGGACTCGGTCCCCGGGGTTCAACTGCCTCACTCTGGCTGATCGGTTGTAGACGCTAACTTGAGCTTCTTGTGCATGTAGGAAGAGTCCTTTTTACAATGGGCATCACCTTTGCAATCCTCTCTTGCATCTGAGAAACACACTCGATGTCGCTTCGGTGTTGAGTGACTTTGGGTTCCTTCGCTACTTCAAGGAGACCCTGTGGATGTTGGCCATACAGAAGTTTGAATGGAAAGAACCCAGTTGAGACTTGTGGAACCTACTGAATAGAGAACAGCAAATATGGTAGGAGAAAGTCCCAGTCTCTACCATCCTTTTCTTTGGCATACTCTTCAATGTTTTATTGAATCTTTCCACAAGGCAGCCTGTCTGGGGACGGTATGCTGATGTCTTCAGTTTTGTAATTTGTGGGGCCTTACACAGTTCCCTTATCATGGTACTGTTAAAGTAAAGTGTGTTTCTTGATCGGTCAGGAACTCCCTTGGTAATCCTGTTTGAGAAAAATCATTGGCTAACTCGTGGGCTAATCTTTTCACCGAGGAGTTTCTCAGGGGAACCGTTTAAGGGTGCTGACAGTCATTGTCACCCCCAAGCGCGCCAAAATTTCAGTTTTTAGCCTGCCATATTCCATGGTGTCTTGCAAGGCCAAGTCATAGTAGGTCTTCTGGGACTCCCCTGTCAAATCTGTCACCAGCACCTCTGCCTATTGCTCTGGTGGAAGTTTTTCCCTCTTGACGACCCTTTCAAAAACAGTCAAAAAGGACTCTATGTTTTCAAATGGGGTCATTTTCTGCAGGGCTCTCCTTACCACCTTCCGGATGGAAAAATCATCCACTAACCCCATCGATCTCCAGCGCTGTTGTCCTTGCTGGCCTTGTTGCTGCTGCAGCTGCTTCTGGTGTTGTTGGCCTGTTGCATAAGCAACTTACTTGTCTCCTGATGTGCCAGCTGTTGCTGCTGCTGGGCTTGCATCAAATGTTTAATTAGGTCCTCCTTTTTGTCTAACGTTGCTTGCTGACTTCTGGCCACCTTCACGCAGGACATGAAGTACCTCTGTAGCAGTCACATGTGTTTGCACTTCTAACACCAATTATGGGAATGCTACTCACTTGGGTGCGTAGGGAGGCTAAACAAGAAGCGTTTCCATTTAACTGTCTACGCTGGTTTGTTGTTGCTTCATACACCAGCCATAAGCAAAGGAAAAAAACAGCCTTCAGTGCAAGCAAAACAAAGTTAACAGTTCTTTTGACAAAGTCTCCTGTGAGCCAGTCCTGGTCACACACACTGGATAGCACCCAGTATACCGGCTCAGTCTGGATACAGCACACAGGAGGTCTTCTTCCTCCACTCCCAGACCATGTGTCAAACAACAGACTCCCACACTCAGAGGTGGGTATGTGGGCAGCCAGACCTGCACATCTCTCAGGCTGTCTGTAAAACCTGCACCAAACAAACCTCTTAGTGCTATGAGCACTAGATCAGCACTCCAGGATTATATCACAGATGACAACCATCTCTGTGACACATACCTCTCATCAACTATGTGTCCTGTAGCTGCCTTGCACCCCATATAATTCCCTTTAAAGGGTATTTAGGACTATTTTTTTTTTTTACTATAAACCAAAAAACATCATAAGGCCTCTTTCACACATCAATATTTTTGATCAGTATTTCATCAGTATTTGTATGCCAAAACCAGGAGCGTCTCCAAAATAAGGAACAGGAGTCAGTCTTTCAATTATATTTTTTTCTCGGTAAGTTCCATTCCTGGCTTTGGCATACAAACACTGATGCAAAATACTGACCAAATACTGACGTGTGAATGAGCCTTAACACACACACTGCGGGACAGGCTCTTGGGCCTCCACAACATGCAGGCGTGATTGCCTGATGTCAGTTCACGGGAAGCGCGCACTGCGCATGCCCGAGAACTGCTTTCACAGAGCAGGTGCCGCCATAGGAGGCAGACGGAGGCGGGGCACAGACGGCAGAGCAGGGGCATGATTGACGTCTATGGGAGGCGGGGCCCGGACGGCAGCACAGGGGCATGATGGACGGCTATGGGAGGCGGGGCCCAGACCCTGCAGAGACATTATTGACGGCGGCTGCTTCAGGGGGACACACCATACCTATGGGACGCATAACAGGTATGAGGACCTATTTATAAAAGTTAATATTTTGGAGTCACTGGGGGTCAGAAACAGAAGAGCCACCTTCACAGTGTGCAGCCTTAGGCCCCAGTCACACATAGCGACGCACCAGCGATCCCGACAACGATATGACCTTGTCATGATCGCTGGTGGGCTGTCAAACAGACAGATCTCACCAGCGATGAGGACCAACGACGATGCGGGTAACAAGTGAGGGCATCGCTTAGAAACCTGCTGTGTACCTTAGATACCAGCGCGCTGGTACAGAGAGCTGGTAACCAAGGTAAACAGCGGGTTTCTAAGCGCCGTGGCAAAACTTGTGACTCAGCAGCGATCTCGCTAGCGATCTCGCTGTGTGTGACGGGGGCTTTAGTGCTGCTGAAGGTGGCTCTTTTACTTAAAATGCCCTAGTGGAGAGACAGGTTCCCTTTAATGCCCATTTCTTTAAACAGCTTCGTATGGTGTATGGGCCCCAAAAAACACAACACAACACCGCATTTCTCTCACAGACAGAATATAGTGATTTCTGAAAAACACCCCCCCACCTTCCCCTTCCAGCTGGAGTTCTAACCCCTGACCACGAGAGAATTTAGAGATTTTTAGGAACTCAGCCAGAACATTCTGCCAGTATCAACAGTTCATGAGAGGAATTAGATCCAGGAAGATAGAAGATCGCAGATTCATTTAGTATAATAGGAAGTAATAAGTCACTATAAAAAGAGCAATTACTGAGTGATAGACAGAATTCTAGGCGGGGGGGATCATTCCTTAAAGGTACAGTACTTGTATTATTATTATCTAGTCACCATGAGACTATAAAAAGATTTTGCATCTCTGCCAACTCTGATGTCTTTTTAATCTCAGTATGGAGTATCTAACAGTTCAGAAATTCCTTTCTTCTAGCAATGGTTACAAGAATGAAAACCTAGAAAAGATCTCCAAATATAATGATTTCTCTCTATAACGGAGCATTGAGGATATGGGCCTTTCACTGCTTTTTAAGGATGAGAAAATAAAAACCAACACAACATCCTATTTACATCCTGACTCCCCTCCTAAAAACATGGACTGTGAGATCCTCTGGCGTATATTGATAAGGTATATTGGAGCCTCCTATCCTCTAAGCTGACAACTCTCTTCTCGACTACCTCGTACACATGCACACTCAGGTCGACTAAGCGTGCAGGTGTTTTCAGTAAGGACAGTGTAGAAAGCTCTGAGAAAGGAAAGGTTCGTTAAAATTTAAGGACATGGAGTTAGAAGGCCTCCATATTAGACGGTCAGCTGGGTTCAACCAACTTTACTATGTATGAGACAATAAAGAGGACCCGACACTTGCCACAAATATGTGTTTTTTTTTTAAAGTGGTATAAATGCCGCTGTTCTCCAGTATCCAGAATTGTTTTTATTTTGATCCTGTGCCTCTCCATTCCTGAGATATGGCCCCTTCTTCCCTGTATATATAGGCTATTTAGCCAACTAGGAGTGGTCCTTGTCAAAGATCGCATTGAGGGATGTCGTACTGAACCCACCACGCTGTAATCTTTTTGTCACGAACAGCCCTCTGCTGCCCCCTATCATCAGGACAATTACACAATTCACTGATGATTAACGGATGAGGCTGCGGCTGTTACAACTAATAGGCCAGTTATCGGAGAACTAACAGTGAGCATAAGGTATACACACCTCCGATTCCAACACATGGATATATACCCTGCTAACTCCATGATAAACCAAGAACTACTCGCTGCCACCACCATTTGGTATTTTGACAGATCGATTGGACTGGCATGGCTCTTGTCAGCTATCTGGCCACTATTGATTTGGGGCTTATAGGCATGTGCAACAATTATGAAAAAATATGCAGATTCTTCCCGAATTAGTCCTAAAGTTGAAAAAGTATGTCTCATTAATATCAGATCTATACAAAACCCCAATATTCATAACTTTCAACTGATGCCCAAATGACTAGTTGCAGATGTAAAGCATCCTTTCAACTCAGAATGTGTTTCCTGGGGATAAAGGAGACTTCTCCACTTCTTCATCTCTGTGTAAACACATGTCCTTTTGTTATCTGGACCTCAGAAAAGATCTTTCCTGTTTAATTACCTGTACTCTATAGGGAGTCTTAATTAGTTTTGTCACTTTTCAGCTATATGTAATTTCCTCACTTCCAATATGTCAACTGTGCAATTTTAGATTGCCAGCTCTTTTCTCCTGAATGCCCCCTTCCTGGAGATGGTTTATGGATTTTAATGTTTTCTATGACACTTCCCCCTTTTCGAGGAGTTATGGGGGGCTGATTTACAGATCGTCCCCCAATCCCATCTTGCGGCCCACCATTGCCAAATCCCACAGTACCCTCTCCTTCTGGGATACGGAGATAGGCTGCTTTCACTCAATTCTGCCAGATAAGTCTGAGACTCCTGGATAGAGGTAGCCAGAAGTGACACTAAGGCACCAACCTCACAGGAACCTTCCGGGATCTGTTCTGGGTCAGTCACTGTTCCTGTTACCCTGGCTGATAAGGGTCCAGAAGGCAGTGCGTTACCTGTGTTCTGAGCTCTCTGGCTGCAGGTGACAGTGGCTAGGTAGGCTGTCTACACTGGGAATAATGTTTTCCCATATTTCTGACAGGCTGCGTATCCAACTTTGCCACCACCCTGATCAACTGTGAATACTACATTCCTGCCTCTCTGACAGGCTGATGGATACACCTTCCCACCACCCTGATTGACTGGGAATCCTGGTTTCCCTGATAATCTATGGATACAGCTTTCCCACCATCCCGACAGGCTTTGGACTGTACTTTCCTACCCCTCCTGACCGGCTGTGGACTCCATTTTTCCCTTATCCTGACCGGCCGTGGGACACAATTTCTCATCATCTGGACTGGCTGGGGATACAACTTTCTCAACCACCTGAGAAGCTATGGGTATCGCATTCCCATCATCCTGACAGATGGTGGAACACACTTTTCCCTTACCCTGATCAGGTGTGGGACACACTTTCCTACTATCTGGACAGGCTGGGGATAAGACCTTCCCCATCCCTCTTGTTACCTCAGGAGCCGTGCTAATCATGGGACAGCTACCACTGGCCACGTTACTGTCTGTTGTGACACTGGTCAGCTACATAGGACCATCTGTTAGATGATCTCCATGATGCCTGTCCCTATTGCCCTTAGCATTCATGCTGGCTCCTTTTAGGAGATCCTCAGCAACATTACCCCGCAGCATGACATTGCTGAGTTCTCCTGTACCACAAAACATATTTTAATTATGCATCACATTCACAGTATCAACCTTGGAAATGTAAGACATAAGATATGGGGGAGTTGTCAGTGATGTATTGGGCAACCAACCGTCCTAGATGAGTTATCAATAAAACATTTGTGGGGAGGTTCTCGGATAGCCCTCTTCCTTTAGCCCCCCCCTTCTTGCACCCCAATCCAGGAAAACCCAGGTCATTGGTAAGGGACGGTGAACACCCCAAAACCAGGTGACAGGGTCTTTCCAGGGACGAGTTCTTCCGGTAACAAAAACTCGGGGCCGATGAGTATACATTCTGCACCAGTGTCCTTGAGCCCAACAGTAATGATGTTGCCCACTGTAAGCAGTTGCAAATTTTCATGGACCCTCTCAACCGCTCCACCCACAAAAATAATAGCTGCACCAGGCCCCTGGGCCTCAGGTGTGGAGTTCATCTTCTGCGGGAGTCAGATGCAGCTGGGTGTTGGAAGATAGGGCGGTACCCCCTGAGGGCCAGCAGGCAGGGGCACTGGGGGTGGTTGTTGGCTTCCCCCTTTCCAGCTGGCAAAGACTGACTTCCGCACCTCAGTCGTATGATTGGCCTGTGCGATCTGTACTGCTTTAGCTGCCTCCTTTGGCTCCCGATTCAGAATAAACTCACATATTCACAGGGCAAACATGAAGAAATTGGTCCTTCACCATCAGGTCCTTCTGTTCCTCAAGTTGGTGACTGACAGTCCTTAGACTCACGGTTCAAAGTTTGTTCTCAGCCTGTCCACCACACCACTATAGATGTCAGGTTGTCCACACTGGAGAGCCAGGAAGTTTCTGCGGTACTTTTTTTTTTTATCAGGGTCCGTTTGATGGCCTCATAGTCCTGTCTTGGTTTTGAAGGAGAGAGGCTAACACCTCGAAAGCTTTGCCTTAGAACCCTGGGGTTAAATATCGGGACCACTGGTCTGCAGGCAGCTGCTCTTTTCAAATCCCCTCAGAAATGTGTTCAAGTCCCTGTTCTTGTCCATGACAGGAAAATGCTCTGGATGGGTTTTAAAGGTAGAGTCATTACTAGGCTCACTGTTCTGTGGGGTGGATGACTCCTTCTGGATTCATGTTAATGCCAGTTGATATTCTTGCTTCTCCCACTCATCCTGGGCCTGTCGCTCAGCTTGACACTCAGCTCTCTCAGCCTGGTCCTGTCGCTCGGCTAGTTCTTGGAATTGCAGAGTCAGCTGCAGCCGTCCCTCACGATCGTCTGCACTGATTTGCTGTAAGGCCATATGCATGTGGGGGTCCCCACTGTTCTGCTTGAGAATGTGGCTGGCATCCACAGGTGGGACCTCTTTCCATGCACACCTTGGCTGGCCTCTCCTTCATCAGGGCTCAGGTGATGGATTGGCTCTGCATCACATTGCAACAGCTCAGCAATCATTTGGTGACTTGTTTTGCCAGTGGCATCATTCTGTCTCATAGAACAGAGGGCAAGAACAACCATCTTCTGTTGGTTATACTAGGCCTCATCAAGGGTAGCCATAATTGTCAAACAAAAGATAAGACAGAAAAACAAGAAAAGAGGAAAAGGTGGGGTTGTAACTGCTACACGTACAGTAATGTTCCAGATAAAAATAATAAAAACACCGAGTCTGATTCCTTAAAACTTTGCACAGAATTCTCGCAGAACCGTGCAAGTGACAGGAATGATTGCTCAAACCAGATCACTGGTGTTGTGTAATATCCCACCACTTACCACCAATTGACAAAGATCACAGCCAGGGGGGTCATACCGAATCCACCACGCTGTTATCTTTTTGTCACGAACAGTCTCCTGCTACCCCCTATCATCAGGACAATTACACAACTGACCATCGATTAACGGATGAGGCTGTCGCTGTTACCACTAATAGGCTGGTTATTGGAGAACTAACAGTGAGCGTATGGTATATACACCTCCGATTCCAAAGCATGGAATATATATATGGTCACTGTTAACTCCATGATAACCTAAAAACTACTCGCTGCCACCACCAATCGTTTTCTTTTTACAGGCCGATCGGACGCCTGGTTTGATGCAGCGTATGGCTTTCAGGAGTGTGGTTTACAGAACAAAAGGAACAGAACCAGTACATTTTATATTTAATTCACAATGATAGGCAATATTTATAAAAAAAATATACAAAAGATTTTACAATGGGGACAAGACAATACAGTATATACAATTACATATTAAATACATATAATTACATAAAGTAAAATGGATTAACAGAGAAACATACTACGCTGATAACACTGATGGCTCATGAAATCAATCCAATTGAAAATGTCTTTTTATCAGTCCTTTTATCAGCACTTAAGCGATGTAGGGAAGGTGACCTGACGGACGGACGGACTAGTCAGAGTGAAGAAGGAAAGGTTTGCACAGTATATGTAGGTGTCAGTTATTACAGTGGGAAAACAGCTAGGAAAGTGTAGTGGACGTGCAGTACCTTGGGTTGACCATTAGTTGGCAGGGAGGAGTGTGAGCAAAGGACTTGACAACAGCTTAGGGCTTTAGAAACCATTGGTCATGGGGGGCGGGGTTACAGTGACAGGGGACCGGGAGAGCTATAAATACTGAGGGAGGGTTCCAGAAGGTTCCAGTCCCCAGGGGGAGATCCAGTGACAGGAGGACTGCGACAGTCTGTGCGCTGTGAGGAGAATCTAAACCAGGGGGACTGAGGAGAGAGAACGTCAGGGGGGTGGTCCTGACAGGAAGGACCGCAGAAGAGACGAGGCATTGGGTGTGAGACACCATATTTGACACGACGACTGATCAGTGGAAGCGCTGTTGGTTTACGGGCCTAAGGCGGCCACAGTGACGGACCTGTCAGGAGCGTCGACGAGTGAAGAGGGGACGGTGTACGCACACGCGTCCCCAGTACAGAGTAAGCGGCCCTGGAAACAGAGGGCCGTGAGGTAAAGAAAGTGCGGTGTGCTCTGAGGCCGTCAGACGGACGGCAAGTGAAATAAACTTGGACCTGTTGCACCCAGAATCTGCCTCCATCTTGTCTCTGTTTCGTCTCTGCGTGGTAAGAAGAGAGGGACCACACCTTAGCTCGGCCACCGACCCTAAATTTTGGCGTAGTCGGCAGGATCGCCGCCGCTAATACATCATCTTCTGCGGCAGGCCTGCCTTAAAGGATGGAGAAGGACTTGGACTGTGCTGCTTGGATAATAAATACCTGTGGATTACAATTGGCTTACCTGTGGATTACAAATTGGGAGCGCTGTGGTGACTCCGTGGTGCTGACAGAAGATCCGGGGCGGTATCAGGAGCTGCGCAAGATGGCGGCATTACTACAGCGCAGGGGAGAGGTCCGGGTGTTTGCAGTCGTGTTGAATGGACTGGGACCCCCTCCAATGTACCCCCGTGGACAGCAGTATGTGCCCGGAGGCCGACGCTCCCATGTACTGGACCCTAGCAGATGGGTGGAAAGGCCTGCCAATGCCCCACCCAGCAGGAGGAGTGGCACAGAAGAAAAGCTTGGCTGTAGCTGTCTGGCGCCATTCGATTGCTGCCCAACGGACGGTATGAGACGCTGCGGGTGTCGGGGCATCGGCCGCCTAGAGTGGCAATGGCGGCGAGAGATGGAGCTGCACCAGAAGTCATCTTCAGAACCACGGGCAGGCAGCGGGATGCTGAGCCGGGGAGCGGAGCCTGAGCAGAGTCAGCGAGAACGGCCGCCACTAATACCAGCAGAGGACTTCTCAGCAGAGCCCCCGAGTCTGGAGGGAAGGCCCGCAGGACAGTGGAGCAAGGAACGGAGGCTGCGGGGGGAAACCGCGTGATGATGGGATGGAGGCCGCAGCGCCGGGGAAGGTGAGAGTACCCCCGGCCCTACCAGTGCCTCCGCAAGCGGCCCCCACCATTCTGCTGCAGCACATGGCCCCCTGCGCACCGGAAGGCCTAGTTACCACGGGCCCCGTGGTGTATGCGGAGCTGAGCGAGGCCCCCGCTCATGTCCCCGAACTACCCCGCCCGGAGTCACCAGTGCAGAGCTCACCCAAAGAAGACGCTGCTGCGCTTTCCCTGCTAATAGCAGCTGCATCGTTGAAATCGGCCATTACTCCGGCTCCATTGGAAGTAGTGGATGCGGCCTGTCCTGAGGCCGCGGTTATGCCGCTGCTGGAGTCGGCTGCGACCGACTTAGCGGGCCCTGTGATTCCAGCCCCCGAGGACCCAGTTGTCCCCATTTGCCACCTGACCCCAGCGGCTGCTGGGCCATAGAAATCTTCGTCCGTTTCTGTCTTGCGGTCTTTTCAGCGGAGTCCCGCCCACCGAACTCCAGGGCCCGTGCTGTTCCCTCTGTGTGGGTAGCGGAGGTGATCAGGAAGAAGAAGGCACGGGAGCAGGAAGTGTGGAACCTGCCCCACACTCAAGGAGAGGCCGTCATGGAAAAGAAGAGGACTTGAATGGACACCCTCAGTATCCCCGGGGGCTCCACGGCTGTGGGGTCCCTCACTACTAGCCACTGCGTAGTGAAGTAGACTGTCGAGAGTTTGGTGCACTGTAGTGCAGGTTCTGAAGAACAGTTCTAGTTAAAAAAAAAAAAATGTTTGATGTGCTGAGTTTGTTTTTAGTATGTTCCTCTTACAGGATGTTATTTGCTGATTTGAAACTTGACAGAACGGGGATACGGAGAAGTGGAGGAGTGTTCAGGTCAAAGGAAGGGGGAAGAAAGAAGACATGCAATGTTATGTTGTTATATGTTGGTTTTAAAATGAGCAAAAGAAAACGAAAAAAATATATAAAAATGGGTACTTGTGCTATTATAAAGTTGTTTAATGTATAATATGCCAAAGTAAAATGCAACAGGTCCGGGTAAGGGAAGGTCTGCGGGACCAAAGGAAAGTGTGAGATCTGGTAGGGATCTAAGAGTTGAGGAGGTCTGGGAGACCGGGACGCCGACCATGACATGTTATTGAAAGAAAGGAAAATGAGTTGGAAGACGTGAGAAAGACAGCCATCCTAGGTCAGGTCCCCAACACCACGGACACCCCTGAAGGAGGAAGGCGGGCGCTGGTAATGATCTAGAAGGTAAGAGACCTCGATCATGGCGTACCGAATAGTGGAAGGTGACAGTAGGGGAGAGTAGGGGAAGGTACACGCCACAGAGAGAATATGGGTGTACCTAGCCCAATTTGAAAGACGTTGTCATGTGACGTGCGCGCTGGTGAGTAGCAGTAGGCTGTTCAGAGCATAGTGCTCCCAGTATGGTTCGGCCCCCGCAGATAGTGGGTTTGGCCCAACAGCTGGTCCGACAACAGAATGTAGGTGTAGCTTCAGAACGACGAAGGCAGGGATGACGATTGTCGAGGTCGACAATGGACAAAGGAAGGGGGAGTGTAGGGAAGGTGACCTGACAGACGGAAGGACTAGTCAGAGTGAAGAAGGAAAGGTTTGCACAGTGTATGTAGGTGTCAGTTATTACAGTGGGAAAACAGCTAGGAAAGTGTAGTGGACGTGCAGTACCTTGGGTTGACCAATAGATGGCAGGGAGGAGTGTGAGCAAAGGACTTGACAACAGCTTAGGGCTTTAGAAACCGTTGGTCATGGGGGGCGGGGTTACAGTGACAGGGGACCGGGAGAGCTATAAATACTGAGGGAGGGTTCCAGAAGGTTCCAGTCCCCAGGGGGAGCTCCAGTGATAGGAGGACTGCGACAGTCTGTGCGCTGTGAGGAGAATCTAAACCAGGGGGACTGAGGAGAGAGAACGTCAGGGGGGTGGTCCTGACAGGAAGGACCGCAGAAGAGACGAGGCATTGGGTGTGAGACACCATATTTGACACGATGACTGATCAGTGGAAGCGCTGTTGGTTTACGGGCCTAAGGCGGCCACAGTGACGGACCTGTCAGGAGCGTCGACGAGTGAAGAGGGGACGGTGTACGCACACGCGTCCCCAGTACAGAGTAAGCGGCCCTGGAAACAGAGGGCCGTGAGGTAAAGAAAGTGCGGTGTGCTCTGAGGCCGTCAGACGGACGGTAAGTGAAATAAACTTGGACCTGTTGCACCCAGAATCTGCCTCCATCTTGTCTCTGTTTCGTCTCTGCACGGTAAGAAGAGAGGGACCACACCTCAGCTCGGCCACCGACCCTACAGCGACACCCACACACATCCCCTTGATAACTCATAACAGGGCTGGTCATGGCATATGGTTTCAGTTTCAGAAGATTATCAAATTCCCAACATTCACAGTATCTTCATTCTTGACGATCACAAGAATTCGGTATCGCCGTCATATTTTTCCATCGGGATTTTACCTTTTAATAGACAGGAAAGATGGCATGGCTGTTGTCAGCTATCTGAACACTATTGCTTTGGGGCTTATAAGCTTGTGTCACAGTTATGAAAAAACAGGGATATTCTTCTGCGAAAAAAACCCTATTTATGGCAAGGGGAGAGATTCTCTTCAAAGCGAACCTGTCAGCTGTTTTGGCCGATATAAGATACGGCCACTCCCTTTCAGGGCTTATCTACAGCATTCTATAATGCTATAAGCCCCAAACTCGACCTGTAGAGTAGAAAAATAAGTTTTATTATACTCACCTGTGGGGCGGTCTGGTCCGAGGGATGTCACTTTTCTTGGTCATGCAATGCTGTCCTCCTGCTTGCTTGTGTCGCAGTGCACAGGTGCGCACTACAGGACTTTGCTCTGCCCTCAACAGGGCAGATCAGTACGCCTGCACAGGAGCGTGATGCTGAGGAGACTCTGTGGATGATGCAGGGACGCATCATCCACATGAATCAAGAAGGAGGACAGCATCGCAAGAAGATGGGAGGCGCCGGACCAAGAAGAGCGACACCCCTCGGACCGGACCGCCTGCAGGTGAGTATAATAAAAGTTATTTTTCTTCTCTTACTGGTGGGCTTGGGGCTTATATACAGCATTATAGAATACTGTATTTCAGCCCTAAAAGGTTATGGCCATAACTGATATCAGCCAAAACTGATGACAGGTTCCCTTTAAAAGTGTACTTATAAGTTATAAAAGATCAAAAATGGAGGTTTTAAGCAGATAATGAATCCAAAAAAGCCATATTCTATGTTCCAATAGTGTAAAAGCTGCTTCCAAGAAGTTGCTTCTTCTCATCAGGTACTGGAGTGTAATACAAAAGAGACAGACAGCATTATCATGACTGATAACACCTCTATATACAGTAGATAACACAGGATTCACCATTCACAATAGGTGATGTCACAGCTCACCTCCTCCTGCTGTATAATGACTGATAACACCTCTATGTACAGTAGATAACACAGGATTCACCATTCACAATAGATGATGTCACAGCTCACCTCCTCCTCCTGTACAATGACTGATAACACCTCTATATACAGTAGATAACACAGGATTCACCATTCACAATAGGTGATGCCACAGCTCACCTCCTCCTGCTGTATAATGACTGATAACACCTCTATATACAGTAGATAACACAGGATTCACCATTCACAATAGATGATGTCACAGCTCACCTCCTCCTCCTGTACAATGACAGATAACACCTCTATATACAGTAGCTAATGCAGGATCCATAATTTACAATAGGTAATGTCACAGCTCACCTCCTCCTGTACAGTGACTGATAACACGTTTATATACAGTAAATAACACCAGATCCACCATTCACAATAGACGTTGTCATAGCTCACCTCCTCCTCCTCCTGTACAATGACTGATAACACCTCTATATACAGTAAATAACACCGGATCCACCATTCACAATAGGTGATGTCACAGCTCACCTTCTCCTCCTGTATGACTGATAACACCTCTATATACAGTAAATAACACCGGATCCACCATTCTCAATAGGTTATGTCACAGCTCACCTCCTCCTCCTGTACAATGACTGCTAACACCTTTATATACAGTAGATAATGCAGGATCCACATTCACAACAGGTGATGGCACAGCTCACCCCCTGCTCCTGTACAATGACTGATAACACCTTTATATACAGCAAATAACACAGGATCCACCATTCACAATAGGTGATGTCACAGCTCACCTCCTCCTCTTTAACAATGACTGATAACATTTTCCGATGACACATTCCCTTTAAAAGTTTCTGTGTATGCTAAATAGGAATGACTGGGTAACAAGATGGATGAACACATTCATGCAAATCATGACATTGAGATCCCTGAAGACCTCAACAGCAGACAAACAATCTAGATAAATACCATTCTTGGCCACCAAGAACAGACAGGATCCTGTCTACCTTCGCTTCTTCTCTGTACTTCGTGCTGTGATTGATTAGCAATGAAATGAGATACATTCGATGTTATCGGTGATGACGTGTAGTCAAATATTTATCTTGACGCCGAATTTGGAAATAAATTCTTCAAAGACTTTTTCAGACTACGCTGGAGTCACAACATTATATCTCATACGCTTATTGGGAAGGCTTGGTTTACAACTAACCAATATAATATTAAAATTAATATTGTAACCAAGTGAGCAATTTCCAGGTGTAATCTTGTTTATTGAAACACTGTCCCTATCCATTCTTATACCTTTCTAGCCTCAACATCATGGGGTGAATTTTGGCAGTCTAACAACCATAGAGTCGAGAAGAGACAGGCTCAAATTAGTTGGCTGGTTATAAAAAAAGATCAAAGGGAAAGTGGAGCTGTACACTTGTAGGATTGTTCAGCTGTACACTTGAAGGATTGTCGAGCTGTACATGTGTAACACTGTAGAGGTATCTTCTTGGACAACTGTAGAGATGTGTACTTGTAGGACTGTGGAGGTGTACACTTGTAGGACTGGGGAAGTGTACACCTGTAGGACTGTGAAGCTGTACACCTGTAGGACTGTGGAGCTGTACACCTGTAGGACTGTGAAGCTGTACACCTGTAGGACTGTGAAGCTGTACACCTGTAGGACTGTGGAGCTGTACACCTATAGTACTGTAGAGCTGTATACCTATAGCACTGTGGAGCTGTACACCTGTAGGACTGTAGAGCTGTATACCTATAGCACTGTGGAGCTGTACACCTGTAGGACTGTAGAGCTGTATACCTATAGCACTGTGGAGCTGTACACCTGTAGGACTGTGGAGCTGTACACCTGTAGGACTGTGGAGCTGTACACCAGTAGGACTGTGGAGGTGTTCGCTTATAGGACTGTGGAGGTGGAAACTTATAGGGCTGTGGAGGTGGACACTTATAGGGCTGTGGAGGTGTACGATTATAGGACTGTGGAGCTGTACACCTGTAGGACTGTGGAGCTGTACACCTGTAGGACTGTGGAGCTGTACACCTATAGGACCGTAGAGCTGTAAACCTGTAAAACTGTGGAGCTGTACACCTGTAGGACTGTGGAGGTGTTCGCTTATAGGACTGTGGAGGTGGAAACTTATAGGGCTGTGGAGGTGGACACTTATAGGGCTGTGGAGGTGTACGATTATAGGACTGTGGAGCTGTACACCTGTAGGACTGTGGAGCTGTACACCTGTAGGACTGTGGAGGTGTACACTTGAAGGACTATGGAGGTGTACACATACAGGACAGTGGAGGTGTACGCTTATAGGAATGTGGAGGTGGATACTTACAAGACTGTGGAGGTGGACACTTACTGGACCTTGGTGCTGTGCACTTGTAGGACTGTAGAGCTGTACATTCATAGGACTGTAGAGCTGTACACCTATAGCACTGTGAAGCTGTACACCTGTAGGACTGTGGAGCTGTACACCTGTAGGACTGTGGAGCTGTACACCTGTACGACTGTGAAGCTGTACACCTGTAGGACTGTGAAGCTGTACACCTGTAGGACTGTGGAGCTGTACACCTGTAGTACTGTAGAGCTGTATACCTATAGCACTGTGGAGCTGTACACCTGTAGGACTGTAGAGCTGTATACCTATAGCACTGTGGAGCTGTACACCTGTAGGACTGTGGAGCTGTACACCTGTAGGACTGTGGAGCTGTACACCTGTAGGACTGTGGAGGTGTTCGCTTATAGGACTGTGGAGGTGGAAACTTATAGGGCTGTGGAGGTGGACACTTATAGGGCTGTGGAGGTGTACGATTATAGGACTGTGGAGCTGTACACCTGTAGGACTGTGGAGCTGTACACCTGTAGGACTGTGGAGGTGTACACTTGAAGGACTATGGAGGTGTACACATACAGGACAGTGGAGGTGTACGCTTATAGGAATGTGGAGGTGGATACTTACAAGACTGTGGAGGTGGACACTTACTGGACCTTGGTGCTGTGCACTTGTAGGACTGTATAGCTGTACATTCATAGGACTGTAGAGCTGTACACCTATAGCACTGTGAAGCTGTACACCTGTAGGACTGTGGAGCTGTACACCTGTAAGACTGTGAAGCTGTACACCTGTAGGACTGTGAAGCTGTACACCTGTAGGACTGTGGAGCTGTACACCTGTAGTACTGTAGAGCTGTATACCTATAGCATTGTGGAGCTGTACACCTGTAGTACTGTAGAGCTGTATACCTATAGCACTGTGGAGCTGTACACCTGTAGGACTGTGGAGCTGTACACCTGTAGGACTGTGGAGCTGTACACCTGTAGGACTGTGAAGCTGTACACCTGTAGTACTGTAGAGCTGTATACCTATAGCACTGTGGAGCTGTACACCTGTAGGACTGTGGAGCTGTACACCTGTAGGACTGTGGAGCTGTACACCTGTAGGACTGTGGAGCTGTACACCTGTAGTACTGTAGAGCTGTATACCTATAGCACTGTGGAGCTGTACACCTGTAGGACTGTAGAGCTGTACACCTATAGCACTGTGAAGCTGTACACCTGTAGGACTGTGGAGCTGTACACCTGTAGGACTGTGGAGCTGAACACCTGTAGGACTGTGGAGCTGTACACCTGTAGGACTGTGGCGTTATGCACCCGTAGGACTGTGAAGCTGTACACCTGTAGGACTGTGGAGCTGTACACCTGTAGGACTGTAGAGCTGTATACCTATAGCACTGTGGAGCTGTACACCTGTAGGACTGTGGAGGTATGCACCTATAGGACTGTGGAGTTGTATGCTTGTAAGCCTGAAGGGCTGTACACATGTAGCACTGTGGAGCTGTACACCTGTCGGACTGTGGAGCTGTACACCAGTAGGACTGTGGAGCTGTACACCAGTAGGACTGTGAAGCTGTACACATGTAGCACTGTGGAGCTGTACACATGTAGCACTGTGGAGCTGTACACCTGTCGGACTGTGGAGCTGTACACCAGTAGGACTGTGGAGCTGTACACCAGTAGGACTGTGAAGCTGTACACATGTAGCACTGTGGAGTTATGCACCTATAGGACTGTGGAGCTGTACACCTGTCGGACTGTGAAGCTGTACACCAGTAGGACTGTGGAGCTGTACACCAGTAGGACTGTGGAGCTGTACACCTGTAGGACTGTTGAGTTATGCACCTATAGGACTGTGGAGCTGTACACCAGTAGGACTGTGGAGCTGTACACCTGTAGGACTGTGGAGCTGTACACCTGTAGGACTGTGGAGCTGTACACCTGTAGGACTGTGGAGCTGTACACCTGTAGTACTGTAGAGCTGTATACCTATAGCACTGTGGAGCTGTACACCTGTAGGACTGTAGAGCTGTACACCTAAAGCACTGTGAAGCTGTACACCTGTAGGACTGTGGAGCTGTACACCTGTAGGACTGTGGAGCTGAACACCTGTAGGACTGTGGAGCTGTACACCTGTAGGACTGTGGCGTTATGCACCCGTAGGACTGTGAAGCTGTACACCTGTAGGACTGTGGAGCTGTACACCTGTAGGACTGTAGAGCTGTATACCTATAGCACTGTGGAGCTGTACACCTGTAGGACTGTGGAGGTATGCACCTATAGGACTGTGGAGTTGTATGCTTGTAAGCCTGAAGGGCTGTACACATGTAGCACTGTGGAGCTGTACACCTGTCAGACTGTGGAGCTGTACACCAGTAGGACTGTGGAGCTGTACACCAGTAGGACTGTGAAGCTGTACACATGTAGCACTGTGGAGCTGTACACATGTAGCACTGTGGAGCTGTACACCTGTCGGACTGTGGAGCTGTACACCAGTAGGACTGTGGAGCTGTACACCAGTAGGACTGTGAAGCTGTACACATGTAGCACTGTGGAGTTATGCACCTATAGGACTGTGGAGCTGTACACCTGTCGGACTGTGAAGCTGTACACCAGTAGGACTGTGGAGCTGTACACCAGTAGGACTGTGGAGCTGTACACCTGTAGGACTGTTGAGTTATGCACCTATAGGACTGTGGAGCTGTACACCAGTAGGACTGTGGAGCTGTACACCTGTAGGACTGTGAAGCTGTACACCTGTAGGACTGTGAAGCTGTACACATGTAGCACTGTTGAGTTATGCACCTATAGGACTGTGGAGCTGTACACCAGTAGGACTGTGGAGCTGTACACCTGTAGGACTGTGGAGGTGTACACCTATAGGACTGTGGAGCTGTACACCAGTAGGACTGTGGAGCTGTACACCAGTAGGACTGTGGAGCTGTACACCAGTAGGACTGTGGAGCTGTACACCAGTAGGACTGTGGAGCTGTACACCTATAGGACTGTGGAGCTGTACACCAGTAGGACTGTGGAGCTGTACACCAGTAGGACTGTGGAGCTGTACACCAGTAGGACTGTGGAGCTGTACACCAGTAGGACTGTGGAGCTGTACACCAGTAGGACTGTGGAGCTGTACACCTATAGGACTGTGGAGCTGTACACCAGTAGGACTGTGGAGCTGTACACCTGTAGGACTGTGGAGGTGTACACCTGTAGGACTGTGGAGGTTGTAGTGCAGCAGGATTGGTGCAGTGCGACAGATAGACGGGGACCACAGAAAGTTCAACATAAACAGTTTCCTTAATCTCAGACTCACATAAAGGAGTGATATCCTCCGGATTGCAGCCAGGTTTCAGCAAATACAGTCCGTGTTCAAAACCCGTTGCCGTGGGCAATGGCACCACCATGTCTCTTGCGTCTGTAAGGGAGTGAGATATGATGTCTTTCTTGCTTCCCTTCCTTGGATTGCCCCTTCGAATGTTAATATGTACATATTGCTAATTGATAATGTTTATGACAAACGCCTGCGGTACTGCTACATAGAAATATGTATTATCGCTCGTCGCTTATGGTATTGCCACAAGTGTATTTGTGTTACCATTCTGTAGAGGACTGTTTTATATTGCCTTATGTTCCTTTGGTATAATATGTGTGATTAATGTTTATGTACAGTTAGGGTAAGTCAGTGCATCCTTTTGGGGGTACATTAGAGGAAGGCACTTTAGTATATAGTTTACATAGTTATCATAGAATCATAGAATCATAGAATCGTAGAGTTGGAAGGGACCTCCTGGGCCATCTGGTCCAACCCCCTGCTCAAAGCAGGATTCGCTAAATCATCCCAGTCAGATGTCTGTCCAGCCTCTGTTTGAAGACTTCCATTGAAGGAGAACTCACCACTTCTCGTGGCAGCCTGTTCCACTCATTGATCACTCTAACTGTCAAAAAGTTTTTTCTAATATCTAATCTGTGTCTCCTCCCATTCAGTTTCATCCCATTGCTTCTAGTCTTTCCTTGTGCAAATGAGAATAAAGTTGATCCTTCTACAATGTGACAGCCCTTTAGATATTTGTAGACAGCAATTAAGTCTCCTCTCAGTCTTCTCTTTTGCAAACTAAACATTCCCAAATCCTGCAACCTTTCCTCATAAGACAGGGTTTGCAGACCGGTCACCATTCTGGTCGCTCTTTTCTGAACTTGCTCCAGTTTGTTGATGTCTTTTTTAAAATGTGGTGCCCAAAACTGGACACAATATTCCAGATGAGGTCTGACCAAAGAGGAGTAGAGGGAAATAATGACTTCACGTGATCTAGACTGTATGCTTCTGTTAATACATCCTAGAACTGCATTTGCCTTTTTTGCTGCTGCATCACACTGTTGACTCATATTCAGTCTGTGATCTATTAGTATACCCAAGTCTTTTTCACATGTGCTGTCACTTAGCCCTATTCCTCCCATTCTATATATGCTTTTTTCATTTTTATTGCCCAGATGTAGTACTTTGCATTTCTCCCTGTTAAAAACCATTCTGTTAGTTACTGCCCACTTCTCCAGTTTATTTAAATCTTTCTGAATCCTCTCTCTCTCTTCTCTAGTATTAGCTATCCCTCCTAGCTTTGTGTCATCAGCAAATTTAATCAGTTTACCCTCAATTCCTTCATCTAAATCGTTGATAAAGATGTTGAACAATACAGGGCCCAGGACAGAGCCCTGTGGTACCCCACTTGAGACATTCTTCCAACTGGATGTGCAGCCATTTACGACCACTCTTTGGGTCCGATCACTAAGCCAGCTATGAATCCACCTAACAGTTGCCTTGTCCATTCCATACTTAGTCATTTTTTCAATAAGGATTGTATGAGAGACTTTGTCAAATGCTTTGCTGAAGTCAAGATATACTATATCTACAGCATTTCCTTGATCCACCCAATCAGTGATACCGTCATAGAAGGAAATTAAGTTAGTCTGACATGACTTATTAGTTACAAACCCATGCTGACTCTGTTTGATCACTTCATTCTTATCCAGGTATTGACTTACATGTTGTTTAATAATTTGTTCAAAGATCTTTCCTGGTATAGAAGTCAGACTCACCGGCCTATAGTTGCCTGGGTCCACCTTCTTCCCCTTTTTGAAGATAGGAACAACATTTGCTCTTCTCCAGTCTTCTGGCACTTCTCCTGTTCTCCAAGAATTTTCAAAGATTATGGAGAGTGGTTCAGAAATTTCTTCTGCTATCTCCTTCAGTACTCTGGGGTGTAATTCATCTGGACCTGGAGACTTGAATTCATTTAGGTTAGCTAAGTGTTTCCTCACTATCTTTCTGTTTATAGATATCCTGGATTCTTCTATTCCCTTAATAGGACAGTGAATAACAGTTGGTGTTACATTTCCTTTCTGAGAGAAAACAGATGCAAAATAGGAATTTAAAAGTTCAGCCTTCTCAACATCCTGTCTTACCATTTCATCATTTTCATCCTGTAAAAATCCTATAGCATCTTTGACTTTTCTTTTACTTTTGACATATCCCCAAAATCCTTTATTATTGCTTTTGACATCTCTTGCAAGCCTCAATTCATTTTCAGCTTTAGATAATCTGATTTGTGCCCTGCAGATTCTGCAGACAGCATTATATTCTTCTTTAGATATGCCTCCCTCTTTCCATTTTATAAACATTTTTTTCTTCCTTTTTAGCATGTGCTTAAGTTCTGTGTTCACCCATCCTGGTTTCCTTAAATGCTTCCTATTCTTCCCTCTTTTCGGAATTGTTAACAACTGTGCTTTGAGAATTTCATTTTTCAAGATTTCCCATCCTTCCTGGACATTTTTGTCTTTAAGGATATACAGCCATTGGATCCCTCCAATTATCTTTCTGAATCCCTTAAAATCTGCCTTTCTGAAATCTAACCTTGACGTCTGAGTCTTCACAGGTCTTCCGCCTCTAGTTATCCAAAATTCTAAAATAGCATGGTCGCTACCTCCTAGGGTTCCAGCCACTTTTACCTCCTCAACCATTTCCTCCCTGTTTATAAGGATTAGATCCAAGGTAGCAGTTCCCCTTGTTTTCTCCCCTACCTTTTGGAAGATAAAGTTGTCAGCAAGAGAGGATAAGAATTTCCTTGACCTGTTAGTTTTGCCTGAGAGAGATTCCCAACAAATGTCTGGATAGTTGAAATCTCCCATGACAACAATGTCATATTTTTTGGAGAACTTGGCCATTTGATGCATAAAGAGTTCATCCATATCTTCAGCTTGCACAGGCGGCCTGTAGTAAATGTCTACAATGGTGTCCTTTCCATTGTTCTGTCCTTGTATTCTTACCCAAACAGTTTCCACAGAACTCCCAGTCTCTGAAGCTTCAATCTCTGTGCAGATATACGCGTTTCTAACATACAATGCAACACCTCCTCCTCGTTTATCAAGTCTGTTTCTTGCAAATAAGTTGTATCCTTCTAGTCTTGTATTCCAATCATGTGTATCGTCCCACCAAGTTTCAGTGATTCCAATGACATCATATTTCTTTTCCTGTGTTAGTAGTTCCAATTCTCCTTGTTTGTTGCCCATGCTTTGTGCATTAGTATAGAAACATTTTAGTTTGTGATTGGTTTCTCTTTCTCCAATATTTTTATTAATTAGATTCTTTCGTCTTTGTTCTTTCTTTCCACTTCTATTAGCAAAGTTCTCAATAGCATTTGTCAGGTGTATGGCTTTTTCTGGTCTTTTGCTTCCCTTCCCATGTTGTTCTAGTTTAAAGCTCTCCTTACAAGTGTAGCAAGGCGACTTCCAAATACATGCTTTCCAGTCTTCGTAAGGTGCACCCCATCTCTAGCAAGTAGTCCATCGTATAAGTAGTTCACTCCGTGATCCAGAAATCCAAATCGTTGCTGACGGCACCATCGACGTAGCCAGTTGTTCACCTGCAGAATCTTATTCCACCTCCTTGTTCCATGGCCATCCACTGGGAGGATGGAAGAGAAGACCACCTGCGCTCCCAGTTCTTTCACTTTCTTGCCTAAGTCTTCAAAGTCTCTGCAGATGGTTTCCAGGTCGTTTCTTGCGGTGTCATTTGTCCCCACATGTAGTAGCAGGAATGGGTAGTCATCTGTAGGTCTGAAGAGTCCTGATATCCTGTCAGACACATCTTTAATTTTTGCACCTGGAATGGGTAAATGTAGTTCTGTTGTGGGCCACTAGATGGGGGGCATACTAGTGGACCTTATAGCTATAGCTGATAGGATGTTTATAGAGGGTTAATTGTAGGAGGGGCTACCGGGTAGTAAGAGGGGAGCTTGTAGGAAGTTAAGTCAGAAGGGGCCAGGGTGCCCTAGTGTCCACATGGGCTATAGGCCCAGAGAGCTTGGAAGCCACGCAGCATTCAAACACTATAGCCCACATTACCCACGGCCGATGTGTGTCATAGCAGTGGTCCATTGCAGGAAAGGAAAGATGTGGCGACTTATCACCTGGGCAGATGCTTTTAGGGCAGGAGTCGGTTGGCCAGCTGAGATGAAGGCAGTTGGAGCTTCTACGAGATCAGTACAGACGGGCTGGATGCTTTACCAGAGGCAACCAAACCGGGTGACTGATGATTTCGAGTCTGGGGCGAAACAGGCAGAATGAATTCTCATAATGGCGAGGTCAAGCCAGGAAGGAACTGGGAGGCAGTTTAGGATGGTCCGATCCGAGCGTGTACTGCACAGAAGCGACAGCCAGAAAGGGAAAGATGAGGAAACAAGTAAATGGCACAATGTACTAACTGTGGATGTAACGTGTGAAGTACTCAGTAAAGAAAGTGTTAAAGTTAACTTGGACTGTGTCTCCATTGCTGGAGGTCACCTGAAAGAGGGACTGTCGTTGCCTGGGAAGTGTCCAGAGGAAGCCGAATCTGGAGATGCAGGTATGCCAGAAAGAAGAGTACAGTTTTCTGTAGGGGAAGGACTGGACCTAGATATTGCGGTTATTCAGGTCACGACTACAGTCCTGTCCCTCCCTTACAGGTGCACAAGCCGCCTTGAGTTCCCTGGCTCTGTGTTAGCTCCACACAGACCTCGGTTGCACAGAGCCTCCTGCTCTGAAGCTTGCAAACTCCAAAACTGACACACCAAGACAAAACTGACAGATTTAAATGGAATCCTGGCCATAGAGCCACTTCCAAAACCTGAGGTGGACACAGAGATTCGCCCCACTACCAAACCTGCAAGTCCCTCTAAAAATAAAAGCCCATAATGGTTTTTTCTAAAAATCTGACTAGGTCACTACTTGGTCTCAATCCATTCTTTCTTTTATTTTGCTTTGTGATTCACAGGCATTCTGCTGTGGACACAAGGCACTCCAGTGGGTTTAATAAGACTCCGTTCGCATCCTGAGGAGCACATATCGACCCTCGCATATAATCCCCCTCACTGCCTCACAAGGTGTACACTTATAGGACTGTGAAGCTGTTTTCCTGTAGGACTGTGGAGGTGTACACTTCTAGGACTCTGGAGGTGTACGCTTATAGGACTGTGGAAGTATACACTTATAGGACTGTGGAGGTGAACACTTATAGGACTGTGGAGGTGGACACGTATAGGACTGTGGAGGTGGACACTTATAGGACTGTGGAGGTGAACACTTATAGGACTGTGGAGGTGTACACTTATAGGACTGTGGAGGTGGACACTTATAGGACTGTGGAGGTGGACACTTATAGGACTGTGGAGGTATACACTTATAGGACTGTGGAAGTATACACTTATAGGACTGTGGAAGTATACACTTATAGGACTGTGGAGGTGGACACTTATAGGACTGTGGAGGTGAACACTTATAGGACTGTGGAGGTGGACACTTATAGGATTGTGGAGGTGAACACGTATAGGACTGTGGAAGTATACACTTATAGGACTGTGGAGGTGGACACGTATAGGACTGTGGAGGTGGACACTTATAGGACTGTGGAGGTGAACACTTATAGGACTGTGGAGGTGGACACTTATAGGACTGTGGAGGTGGACACTTATAGGACTGTGGAGGTGAACACTTATAGGACTGTGGAGGTGAACACTTATAGGACTGTGGAGGTGGACACTTATAGGACTGTGGAGGTGGACACGTATAGGATTGTGGAGGTGAACACTTATAGGACTGTGGAGGTGGACACTTATAGGACTGTGGAGGTATACACTTATAGGACTGGGGAGGTGGACACTTATAGGACTGGGGAGGTGGACACTTATAGGACTAGGGAGGTGGACACTTATAGGACTAGGGAGGTGGACACTTATAGGACTGGGGAGGTGGACACTTGCAGAAATGTTAAGCTGCACATGTGTAGGGTTGTGACAGGTGGAGGATGGTAGGACTAATCTAGCACAGTCACCTGCATACAATATACTTCCCGCCTTGACTACTGCAACACTATCTTCTGTGGCCTTCCTGCTAACTCTCTTGCACCACTCCAGTCTGTCCTCAATTCTGCTGCCCGACTAATCCACCTCTCCTCGCTACTCCCCCGTCTCTCCCCTCTGCAAATCCCTCCATTAGCTCCCAATTCCCCAACGAATCCAGTGCAAACTACTAATACTGACGTACAAAGCCATCCACAACCTGTCCCCTCCCTATATCTCTGAACTAATCTCCCATTATCTTCCCTCACGTAATCTTCGATCCTCCCAAGACCTCCTACTCTCCTCCACACTTATTCGTTCCTCACACCACCGCCTCCAAGATTTCTCCCGAATATCCCCCATCCTCTGGAATGCCACGCCTCAACACGTCCGATTATCCACCACCCTCGGATCCTTCAAACGGAACCTGAAAACCCATCTTTTCAGGAAAGCTTACAGCCTGCAATAACCATTCTGCCGCCTCACCACCGCCCGAGCCACCGCCTCATCACCACCAGAGCTGCTGCACCCCCGATCTTCTGTCTCTTCCCCACTATCCCGTAGAATGTAAGTCTGCAAGGACAGGGTCCTCTCCCCTCTGTACCAGTCTGTCATTGTAAATTTGTTTACTGTTATCAATGTCTATAACTTTGTATGTAACCCCTTCTCATGTACAGCACCATGGAATTAATGGCGCTATATAAATAAATAATTATGATAATCATAATAATACAGCACAACATATCCTTTTTTACTGCTTTTGATTGTTTAATATTCAATAATCCAACATCTCCTGAATTCTGTTGTTGCAGTTTATTTGAGTTATCTCCCCATTATTTAAGGACCAGCACATAGCTATGGACTATCCCTTGGACCCTGCCTCCTGTGCTGTCCTCGCACTCATTACCCCCCTCCTTTTTATTCCGATCCAGGCAGATGTCCATGGTAATTCCCATCCCACGCCTTTCCCCAGTGAGACCCCATCCATCGTCGCTCAGAACATTGTCTGCACCACAATAAAATACGCAGTGCATGGGAAACAAGAAACATGATTCTGCATTACTGGATGTCACAGGGGACGGGATAAGACGTAACACTGCTGAATACTTTGTCCTACCAAAACTGCTGACCACAAAATGTTCCCATTTTAATAAACAGCCACAAGTGAGATTCCCATAGATCCGGCCCTCATCTTATATATCAAAAGCTGATAAGACGCCAGGTTTAGGCTTTTTCAATAATAATAATAATAATAATAATAATAATAATAATGTAATGGCATGAGCTACAGCCATCTCCCCACAGCCATAAAAAAAACAAAACTAAAAACATTAGTTAATTTTTTTTTAAAGGGAAACTTCATCCATATTGAAACCTTGTAGCTTTACATATTACATAAATAATTTTAGCCCTGAGATATGGTTCATTTATTCTTATTATCATCATCGCACCCCAAAAAACAGCTGACTTTTTGTTAGACAAACTTTGTCTGACCAGACATGTACATGGCGGCCATTTAGAGTCCCAGTGATGGGGTCTCCAGTAATCCTCAGCCCTGTGGAAAAGTGATCTATAGTGAAAAAAACTTTTATAATGAGGTCCACAAAACCAATGTGTAACTGGACAAAAATATTGGGTAAAAAGGACCTGTCGATTTCCCTCAAAAAAACCAAGATAAACACCTTGTAAACAAAATCCCTAATTCTGATGCTGTTTTCCATTTTGTGTTCCCTTGCAGAGATATTCACATTTGTTGCTTTTCGAGCGCAGCATGTGAAATCTCTGCTTGCAGAATAACTGGGCGTTTCTTCACAGCATTCTCTGGGGGCATAGGCTTTCACCCCTTCCTCACAGATGCTGCCAATCACAGTTTGACCTCTGATCTAACAGTCCAGTGGTCTCATCTGGAAGGGAAAGGTGGAAGTTTACGCCCTCAGACAAGACTGAAGAAACACCCAGTTGGCCTGCAAAGCAGAGATTTCCCATACTGTGCTCAAAAAGAAACAAATATGAATAGCTATAAATATATAAATCTATAAAGATATCAATACTGTTTTCACTTGGTGCAGGGGCTTATGAAGCCAGGTAGGCCTCAGAATTTACAATAATAGAATGCCATGATACGCATTTCCCAAGGTCTAGTCAGCGCCTCAGGTGACATTCATCAGACATCACAACGTGCATCACCCGATGCAAGCCTCAGGCAGCCCACGTAAAGACGAATGTCACTTAAGATGCTAACTAAAGAAACATCGAGGGCTTCTGGCACCGAATAAGGATAACTAACAAAGATGCCAGAGGACACTCACATGGTCCAAGGAGCTGACTAGACCTTGGGTGACTCGGGTCATGACATTATATCAGACGTCGTCACAATGGTAGAACACCCATCTTAACATCAGAGGAGTGCCGAGTGAAGATTGAGGATGAAGACACGGGAGGAGTCGTGGAGCGTTGGACAATGAAGTTAGCATTTAGTTTCCCACCTTTTTGCTCACTTCAGTTCAGCAAAATGGCAACTCTTAGGGCATTTTGGGCATTTCTGCACAAAGAAAATCACAAAAAATGTGATTTCTGGAGAATTTGAATTTTTGGTAAAATTTGAGGAGAATTCAATTCTTGAATAGATTTTCTCATTTCTAATATATATACTTCTTTTGAGAACATAATATATTCTATTATGTTATGGACGCTAATACCTCAGTAACTTTGTGTCGTCAAATGTTTTGACCCACATCATATTACATTGTGCGGCACCCCTTCACGGCTTCATGGAACCGTGCTTGTGTAGTTCCCTCAAGCGATTTCTGAACTTCAACCTCAGATCGACTGTGCTGGGTTGATCTGGTGGCGCTTGAGAAAGGTAACTGCGAATGCGTAGTTTCCTATAATGATTTTCCAACAGGCTGCCAGCACAACTGTGTAGTGCCTTTTTGAAGTAAAAAGACCCTCATGTCTAGAGGCCTTCTTGTTCTCAAAACCTACCTCAAAGACCTCCTCGTCAAGTAGTCGTGTCCCAAACAAGGTGACGCCCTCCGTGCTAATGATAGGATCATCACCACGGTCCAGGAAATGAGTCTGCTTCTTCTCACAGTCGACTACCATCGTCACATTTTTTCCTTCTACGCTAAGTCCAATTCGATGCCACCTATAGGAAACAATAAGTGATGATCATGAAGGTCAAATTCGTGGGAAATATTAGCACATAAAATAAATCAAAATATTGTTGGGAAAAAAAGACTTTCAAATTACCAAAAACTCGATATATACATACACAGTGAATAGAAGACAGGCAGACGAAATGAGGAGGAGGGGGATGCAGCTGCAGTTTGCACAGTGGTTGAGTGATAAGGCTATGTGCACACTGTGCGGATTCACCCGCGGATTTTTCCGCGCGGATTTTGCACAATCCGCAGGTCAAAAGACCTGCGGATTACTCTGCGGTTTTGCCCTGCGGTTTATCACCTCCACAATAGAGGAGATGGCAAACCGCAGCAGAATTCGCAGAAAAGAATGACATGTCAATTCTTTCTGCGGATGTGAAACCACAGGCAAAACCGCACGGAAAATCCGCACCGTCTGCACAGGGGTTTCAATTTCCCATAGGCTAGAATGGTACTGTACATGACTTGCAGGTCTGCTGCAGATCCGCAGCAGAATCCGCACCGTGTGCACATAGCCTTAAAGGGAAAGAAGCCAAAATTGAAAGCTCCACTAAGGTGTACATCTAAAATAGCTATAGACGACTCAGAGGTGGTAGGCAGTAGCACCTAAGCCCTGCTGAATAAAGGGGCCCAAAGGCCTCTCTGCCATATATAAACCAATATATAATGACATGGTAGATGGGGGCCCCTGTTTCAGTATTATGAGTGCCCAGGTGACTGAAAGGATCCAAAGGCCAAAAAAAATAATGCCAGTATTATTAATATACCATGACTGGTGGGGTCCATTGTTACAGATTTAACAGTGGAATTGGACAAAACTGGCAGGGATACCATATTAAAATATTGATGATCTAGGACCCCTATAGTTCCAGCAAACTCCTTTGCACAAAGTTCCGCTCAAAGATAAAAAAAACCTAAGATAGAAACAATATGAGCATGTACCCTGCTGTATGTACCGTAAGTAAATAGAAATTGTACATATAAATAAAATAGGGTACTTGCTAAGCACTATTTTTGATCAATAAGTGTAAAAGCCATCCAACCGCAAGAGGTGTACCCCAGTCAGGATGGCCCTAAATGGCCACAGAGTGAGCACACTCTTATACATTGTATGTAAACCAACTTATGCTCCGGCTCATTTCTTTGGTTTTGCTGTACTTTTTTTGTACTTTGTACAAACAGGAGTGTGGCTCCCATTTTTGAGCTAGACATTTCATTTATACAGCTTCCCATGTCCAGGTGTCCGACCAGTCGGACTCCGGTCCTGCACTGCCCCATCTACATTGAGGTCATCTGACATTAGGTGAGGATTTAAACCTATATGATAGGACCATGACTATTGAGGTACACCTTGTTGATGTGGGTTGGCTTTTACTCTTTTTTGATCAAAAACAGTGTTTACTAAGTACCATAAGTTATATACGTTTACATACTTATAGCAGGGTATTTGCTCATTTTGTTTCTATCTTAGGTTTTGTTAAATGCGCACAGTGTGAACATGCTCTTATATGTTGCTTGCATACCAACTTATGCTCTGACTCATTTTTTTTTATTTTGCTTTAAACTGCATTTTGGGGTTATGAGGATTTTAATACATGATCAGGCCAATGCAGATCTGGAATTTTTTTCCAAAGTGAAAGAGAGTTGGAGAAAAAATTACTTTGAAGTAAAGTGGAGATAAACAGTCGGTGGAGACGAACCATCTGGTTTATCTATCGAGGAAAGCCTCTTAACAAAAATAATATCCTACTATCATCTTTAAAAGCGTGACATTCATCTGTTAGACTGTTGGCATGCTGTTACCTGCTACGAAAAATTCTGATTCCAGAGAATGTCTTATGTGTTTTGTGAGATATTTCACATTCTGAGACAATATCACTTTGTAATGAATGTCAGATACTTATAATTATTGTAACTTTCTACATGTACAAGAATTTACCTGCTGTAATACCTCTTCCTATGTTCAAGATTATAACTACTATAATACTGCCCCCTATGTACAAGAATATAACTACTATAATACTGCCCCCTATGTACAAGAATAAAGCTACTATAATACTGCCCCTATGTACAAGAATATGACTTCTATAATACTGCCCCTATGTACAAGAATATAACTACTATAATACTGCCCCTATGTACAAGAATATAACTACTATAATACTGCCCCATATGTACAAGAATATAACAACTATAATACTGCCCCTATGTACAAGAATATGACTTCTATAATACTGCCCCTATGTACAAGAATATAACTACTATAATACTGCCCCTATGTACAAGAATATAACTTCTATAATACTGCCCCTATGTACAAGAATATAACAACTATAATACTGCCCCCTATGTACAAGAATCTAACTACTATAATGCTGCCCCTATGTACAAGAATAGAACTACTATAATAGTGCTCCAATGTACAAGAGTTTAATTACTATAATACTGCTCCCTATGTACAAGAATATATCTACTATAATACTGCCCCCTATGTACAAGAATATAAATACTATAATACTGCCCCCTATGTGCAAGAATATACAGTCATGGCCAAAAGTATTGACACCCCTGCAATTTTGTCAGATAATACTCAGTTTCTTCCTGAAAATGATTGCAAACACAAATTCTTTGGTATTATTATCTTCATTTAATTTGTCTTAAATGAAAAAACACAAAAAGAATTGTCCTAAAGCCAAATTGGATATAATTCCACACCAAACATAACAAAGAGGGTGGACAAAAGTATTGGCACTGTTCGAAAAATCATGTGATGCTTCTCTAATTTGTGTAATTAACAGCACCTATAACTTACCTGTGGCACCTAACAGGTGTTGGCAATAACTAAATCACACTTGCAGCCAGTTAACATGGATTAAAGTTGACTCAACCTCTGTCCTGTGTCCTTGTGTGTACCACATTGAGCATGGAGAAAAGAAAGAAGACCAAAGAACTGTCTGAGGACTTGAGAAACCAAATTGTGAGGAAGCATGAGCAATCTCAAGGCTACAAGTCCATCTCCAAAGACCAGAATGTTCCTGTGTCTATCGTGCGTAGTGTCATCAAGAAGTTTAAAGCCCATGGCACTGTGGCTAACCTCCCTAGATGTGGCCGGAAAAGAAAAATTGACAAGAGATTTCAACGCAAGATTGTGCGGATGTTGGATAAAGAACCTCGACTAACATCCAAACAAGTTCAAGCTGCCCTGCAGTCCGAGGGTACAACAGTGTCAACCCGTACTATCCGTCGGTGTCTGAATGAAAAGGGACTGTATGGTAGGAGACCCAGGAAGACTCCACTTCTTACCCCGAGACATAAAAAAGCCAGGCTGGAGTTTGCCAAAACTTACCTGAAAAAGCCTAAAACATTTTGGAAGAATGTTCTCTGGTCAGATGAGACAAAAGTAGAGCTTTTTGGGCAAAGGCATCAACATAGAGTTTACAGGAGAAAAAAAAAAATTCAAAGAAAAGTACACGGTCCCTAAAGTCAAACATGGCGGAGGTTCCCTGATGTTTTGGGGTTGCTTTGCTGCCTCTGGCACTGGACTGCGTGACCGTGTGCATGGCATTATGAAGTCAGAAGACTACCAACAAATTTTGCAGCATAATTTAGAGCCCAGTGTGAGAAAGCTGGGTCTCCCTCAGAGGTCATGGGTCTTCCAGCAGGACAATAACCCAAAACACACTTCAAAAAGCACTAGAAAATGGTTTGAGAGAAAGCACTGGAGACTTCTAAGGTGGCCAGCAATGAGTCCAGACCTGAATCCTATAGAACACCTGTGGAGAGATCTAAAAATGGCAGTTTGGAGAAGGCACCCTTCAAATATCAGGGACCTGGAGCAGTTTGCCAAAGAAGAATGGTCTAATATTCCAGCAGAGCATTGTAAGAAACTCATTGATGGTTACCGGAAGCGGTTGGTCGCAGTTATTTTGGCTAAAGGTTGTGCAATCAAGTATTAGGCTGAGGGTGCCAATACTTTTGTCCGGCCCATTTTTGGAGTTTTGTGTGAAATGATCAATGTTTTGCTTTTTGCTTCATTCTCTTTTGTGTTTTTTCATTTAAGACAAATTAAATGAAGATAATAATACCAAAGAATTTGTGTTTGCAATCATTTTCAGGAAGAAACTGAGTATTATCTGACAGAATTGCAGGGGTGTCAATACTTTTGGCCATAACAAGAGTTAGGACTGTCCCACAAGGGTTGCCGTGACGTGGCGGGATGGCTTCTACATTATTTTGATCAAAATTATGTTAACTAAATACCCTTATTATTACTATTATTACTACCTTCATGCAATTTTTGCAATATATTTTTTTACTTTTTTATTCCAGGATATTTGTTTTGTGTTTTGCTTTTGGTTTTCTCTGTGTAAAGGTCATGTGTTCATATGCAATTACATTTTGCATGCACATTAATTTACTTTTTCTGCTCAGACCCAGTTTCTCATTTGTTTCATTATGCATTCTGTGCATATAAGGGTGTGACCGCCCTGTTTCTGAGTTGGAAAATCCATCCTGTCTGGCCTATACTATTACTGGTGGTTCAGTCCCTCTGTCCTTGTTCACATTTACGTCACTTGACAAGTGGAAAGGTTTTAAATACAAGAGTTAGGACTGTCCCACAGGGGTTGCCGTGACGTGGCGGGATGGCTTCTACATTATTTTGATCAAAATTATGTTAACTAAATACCCTTATTATTACTATTATTACTACCTTCATGCAATTTTTGCAATATATTTTTTTACTTTTTTATTCCAGGATATTTGTTTTGTGTTTTGCTTTTGGTTTTCTCTGTGTAAAGGTCATGTGTTCATATGCAATTACATTTTGCATGCACATTATTTTACTTTTTCTGCTCAGACCCAGTTTCCCCTATGTACAAGAATATAACTACTATAATACTGCTCTATATGTACAAGAATATTATTATTATTATTTATTTATATAGCGCCATTAATTCCATGGTGCTGTACATGAGAAGGGGGGTTACATACAAAGTTATAGATATCGTTAACAGTAAACAAATTTACAATGACAGACTGGTACAGAGGGGAGGGGATCTTGTTTGTACTTGCGTATAATTTTTTGTACAGATGAACAAGGCACCTTCAGGTATCTTGAAATTGTACCCAAGGATGAGCTAGACTTTTGCAAGTCCACAATTATCTTCCTGATATCTTGGCTGATTTCTTTAGACTTTCCTGTAATGCTACACAAAGAAGCAGTGTGTTTCAGGTGTGCATTAAAATACATCAGAAGCTCCCAAACACATGATATCATATGGGCAGTCCAGAATTGTTTAAAGGCAAATTAATCTTAGTGTATGTAAACTTTTGACTTTGCAGTAAGTGATAAAAATGCCTTCATTCTCGCTCTCTCATTATTCTGGCATCTGGAAAATATTAATAATTATGGCAATCCTAATGGACCTAAAACATGAAAGGCTTATTCTGACTTCATGTCAGATATGGAGAAAAACATGCATATGTGTCTTTTTATATAGTGTATGTAAATGTCTTGTTTCAACTTTAAATATAAAGATGTCAGTCACATATATAATTAGAACAATGCTTATGTAGCTTACTGTAGATGTATTTAATTAATAACTAATTAAAGATCTGAAAAAATGGCATGATATTAATATCAGCCCACAATTGCATATTTAGTCTTTACTAGTTATTAAAACGGGGGGACCCCACAAAATGATGTACCCTTATAATTAATAACAAATAAAGGCTAGGCAAACAACTGCAGACTGATATTCATAGCTTAGGAAGGGGGCAAGGATATTGGCCCCCTCCCAGACTAAAAACATCAGCTTTCAGCCACCCTAGAAAAGGCACATCCATACGATGTGCCAATTCTGGTGCTTAGCCTTGCTCTTCCTATTTGTCTTCGTATGTTGGCAAGTGACATGATAGTTGGGGGGGTTGATATCACGTTTAGTTTGGCAGCTGACATCAAGCCCAGGGGTTAGTAAAGAAGAGGCTTTTAAAAGATACCCCCATTACTAACCACCTAGTCATATTGTAAATAAAAAAAAACCCCGAATAAAGTCCTTTAATTGAAATAAAGACACTGACAAATTTATTTAAATAAAAAATAAAGTTATACTCACCTTGATGCCTAAAACACTGAAACCCCGTGCGTGTTATCTGTAAAAGAATTAAAATAATAAACAACCTCAACTGTCTCTGACGTGAAGATAATCCTCTGATGCCCATGTCTCCTGCAAAAAGATTTTTTCAAAATGAGCAAATAAACATATTCCTCACCTCTCCGACTATAAAATAATAATCCATATGTCCTTTGATGAGTCTAGCGCTGATACATTTACTTAGCATGCTGACTGCTGTCATAATGCGAGTGTTCAGCATGCCAGGCAGCAGAGACAGTGAGCTGCACGTGCTAGCACAGCTCAGTGCCTTGTGGTGATGTGAGAAACTTGAGCAGAGTTCAAATCCATTGAATTCTGTTTACCTCACTGACTTCACCGCAAGCATAAGAACTTTTCCACTGCACACGCACAGTCAAGGGGCAAATGGATTATTAACTTCTCTTTGGAGAGGTGAAGAATATAGTTGTTCACTTTTTTAATACTTTACAGGGGACATGGGTATCAGAGGATTATCTTTACGTCGAGGACAGGTGAGGGATATGGTTATTATCTTAATTCTTTTACAGGTGACAGGTGGGATTCAGTGGATTAGGCATCAAGGTGAGTATAACTTTACTTTTTTATTTTTTAAATAAATATATTTCTCAGTGTCTTTATTTCAATTAAAGGACTTTATTCAGGATGTTTTAAATTTACAATAGAACTATGGGGTTAGTAATGGTCATGGATGCACCTTTTCTGGAGCAACTGGGAGCTGATGTTTTTAGTTTGGAAGGCGGACAATATCCATGCCCCCTTCCTAGCCTATTAATATCAACCCACAGCTGTTTGCCTAGCCTTTGCTGGTTATTTTTTTGTGTGTGTCCCCAAAGTTAATAACCAGTAAAGGCTAAGTATACAGCTATGTGCTGATATTAACAACCTGAGAACCTCCATGAGTATTACCCATCTTCCCAGGCTAATGTATAAACATTTGCCCCAGCTGTCCGCTTAACCTCTGCTGGTTAATAAAATTTTGGGGAATCACACACCATTTTCTTAAGAAATGTATTTATTTATTACTAAAATACATGTGCAGTAAGCTATACACGTAAAACACTGATTATATATGTCAATCACAACTTTCCACCTAATAAATATATATATACTGTATACCGTGTGTGTATGTATATATAGCGTATAAATATATATATACGCTATACATTTCCTTTGAAAACTATCTTTAACCCCTTAATGACAGCCAATACGTCTTATTACTGACCTGAGATATAAGACAATAGCATCCCCATACAGGGGACAATCCAGCAGCTGTCAGCTGTACACTATAGCTGACAACTTGCTGTATCACAAACGATCAGTGTTGATACCGTCCATATCTGTTTAACCCCATAGTTGCTGCTGTCAAAAGTGACTACATCAAATTAATGGTTAATAGATTGTGAGGGCTTCTGCTTTAATCTAATTGACACACCAAGATCATGATTGTGTGGTCCTGATGTTTGCAATAGCAATTCATGGCCAAATATCAGCCTTAAGCCCCCGTTACACATAGCGATATCACTAGCAATATCGCTGTAAAGTCACCGATTTTGTGACGTAGCAGCGATATTCCTAGCGATATCGCTACATGTGATACTTACCTCCGACCGGCTCCCCCGCTGATTATCGCTGGTCGCGCGAGAAGGTCCTGGATCATTTCTTGTCAGGCGCTTCCTGCTGGGCTTCCTGTGGTGCCGACGAGCGACGCGTGGACGCGGGCGGGAGGACGCAGGATCGCAGCGTCTGACAGGTAAGTAGCGACCCCCGACCCCAGCGATGTCGCTGGTGAGATCTGCCTGTGTGGCAGCTCACTAGCGACCACTTAGCGATGCACCAGCGATCCATATTGTTGTCGGGATCGCTGGTGCATCGCTATGTGTAACGGTACCCTTAGAGTCCTCCTGCTATAGCGGTCAGCTCAGAAGTTAGGGACATTTAGGTGGTAAACAAACACTTTTTCATTCCTGCTATACCACTTTGCATCAATTCCTGAAAATCACCCGAAGGGTTAATAAACTACCTGACAGCAGTTTTCAATATGTGGAGGGGTGCTGTTTTTAAAATGGTATCACGTTTGCGGTTTTGCAATATATGGGACCCTCAGTGTCACTTCAAACATAGAGAAGTCCCTCAAAAAAATTTTGTAAATTTCCTTGAAAAAAATGAAAAATGACTGCTACATTTTTAAACCTCCTAAAATGCTAAAAAATAAAATAGCATTTTACAAATGGTGCTGATGTAAGGCAGACATGTGGGAAATGTTATTTATTAATTTTCTAGTGTGGTATGACTATCTGGATTAAAGGGATAATCATTCAAAGTTTGAAAATTGCAATTTTTTTTACATTTTTGTCAAGTTTCTGATATTTTTTATAAACACAAAACATATCAACCTAAATTTACCATTATCATAAATTATAATGTGCCACGAAAAAAATAATCTCAAAATTAATGGGATTTGTTGAAGCATTCCAGAGTTATCACCACATAAAGTGACACTGGTCAGAATTTAAAAAATTGGCCCCGTCACTAAGGGGTTAAATGACAGAGAATTACTCTATGTAAAAGCTAATGTTAAAATCGCATTGCATACGGATTGGATTCGTATGTCATTGGAATGTCATTCGGTTGCTAGATGATAAAAAGAATCAAAATGCCACTTGCATGACACTCGTTCGACTTTTCAGGAACAAGATTGGACCGATTTTTTTTTTTTTAATTGTGATGATGGGTATGAGCCCTAAGGGGACCAAACTTTTATTCCTACTGAGAACCTGCAGGATCTTAATCTCAGACCGAACATCCCCTGCTTCAGATCCTTGAAATATTAGTCATCACTCAAGGGATTGGACTGACGGGAGAGGTCAACAGCCCCAGAACTCAGATGACTAAATGCACAAAGATAGGTGAAAAATAATTATGACGACCAAGTTTTCCTTGAAGTTAGAAATCTCTTCCCCTGGAAGCTATCCCTCCTAGCTTTGCACTGTCTGCACATTTGATTAGTTTACATTCAGTTCCCTTATTTAAATTATTTATAAAAATGTTGAACAACACTGGGGCTAGGGCATAGCCTTGTGGTACCCCACTTGAAACACTCTTCCTATTGGATGTGCAACTCTTTATTACCACCCTTTGAGTAGATCACTGAATCAGTTATGTATCCACCTAACAGTTGCCTTGTCCATTCCATACTTAGTCATTTTTTCAATAAGGATTGTATGAGATACTTTATCAAATGCTTTGCTGAAGTCAAGATATACTATATCTACCGCATTTCCCTGATCCACCCAGTCAGTGATTCCATTATAGAAGGAAATTAGATTAGTCTGGCATGACTTGTTTGCTACAAACCCATACTGGCTCTGGTTACTTACTGTATTCTTATCCAAGTACTTACATCAAGCTGTTTAAAAATATGTTCAAAGAACGTTCCTGGTATAGAAGTAAGGCTCACTGGCCTGTAATTTCCTGGTTCCTGTAACCTTCGTAATCTCTGTTTGATACCGCACATAAAGCTTATTTTAACGTGCAGTGGTGAGGGCCCCATTTTCTCCTTACATTACTATTGTACTATTTCCTGATGAGCACCATCGTGATGGTTAATCAGCTGCTGAATCAAGTTTTAATGGTCACAGTGTGATTGGAAGCTGTGCCAGATCCTTTTCTATATCTAACAGGGAACATGTTAGAGTCATAATCATAAGGAAAGCCTACATATATATGATGCCAAATCTGTGTTATGGTTTGACCAATTCCAAACAATTTTCTACAAAAAAAGAAACACAAAGCACACAAGTATCTACAGTAAGTGGTACAGAGCGAGCTGATGTATAAGGCCACGTTCACATGATCAGTATTTAGTCAGTATTTGACATCAGTATTTGTAAGCCAAAATCAGGAGAGGAGCAATCAGAGGAAAAGACTATAAGAAGAAAGAATATAATAGAAACACATCACCACTTCTGGTTTAGGCTTATAAATATTGATGTAAAATAGTGACCAAATACTGACCACATACTGAACGTGTGAATGTGAACTTAGGTTCAGCACATTACTTATTGGACCTTTCAGTAATAATCTATCCTGAAGCCCATGGTTCTGGCTACCAGGCACATATGCATTTTGTCAGCTCAGACACCTGCTGTTATGTGACTCCCAGTAGTATCACACAGATGCGAGAAACACACATTGTATTACTGGATTTATGGTGAAAGAAGCACTGAAAGTGTCACAAAACTGGATTAAAGCAATGAAACACATTGATGAATTCTGCATCATAGGGCAGGTGAAAACACCGTTTTCCCTCAATCCGAGAAAAACAGTTCAAATCTGCAGATCAGACTCTGATCGGAGTTTCATCAATGTGGGATCAGTTTAGTCTCTTCTCCCTCTCGGTCCTGTCAGTGCATGAAAATCGACCCGCGCTTGAACGCTGTACGATACCTTCCACTGACTTATAGGCAGGGGTCACCCCTGCAAGTGCAATGTGAGAAACTTGCGCGAGCCTCTCGCCTCAATACCCGGCACTGCCGCCGGCACTCGGGACCGGAGGCCTCAATACCCGGCACTACCGCCGGCACTCGGGACCGGAGGCCTCAATACCCGGCACTGCCGCCGGCACTCGGGATCGGAGCGCTCAGCTGCATAGAAAGACATGCAGCCGCACACTCCGATCCCAGGTGCCGGGTATTGACCCCGGCCATAGACTTGCATTGCCAACTTAGATCTGACACTCAGTTCATGGAAAAAATCTGACATGTGTACAGCAACATAGAGTAACATGGGTATAAGTGAAAACCACGGAGAGCACTCGACCGAGAAATTTGGTAGTGTGCACGAGCCCTTAAAGTGTCAAGATGCTGTGCCCAGTAAGTGATGCTGCAAGCTGGAAGACGGGCACAGGACCCGGCAGACACAGAACGTCTGAAAAAGATGTGTTGGTAGGGATCAGTGTAAATCAGCAGAGCTCACTGCAGATAAGAAAAGGAACAGGAACTTTTCTGATGAGTAGAAGCGTGACTTGTGAAAACACTGAGGACCGGGTGGTGACCGAGTGTTTTCGGTGTGCTTGAATAATATGTTTGAGTCCCCGCAGCTGCATGTCTTGCGGCTCTTCGACAGTCACAACACATTCAGGGATTGTCCCCATATATAATATACCTGTACTGTGCACTTGCGTGATTCCGATACACCCTGTGGCCATTTACTTGCTGCACATGTTCTGTTTTATGTAATATATATGTAATGTGCAGCACCATGACTCCCATGATTTCCATGGGTGCTATGAGCAGTAATATAGGCAGCAGGATGTAATTAGCAGCAATGTATTTTTTGTAAGCACTGAGAATGGGAAAACCACACAGGATACCACCATCCTGATTCATGCATGTAGTAAGCGGCAATTTGCTGAATTATGCTGCAGACAGCAAAAAAATGAACTTACCATTTGTTTACTGCAGGGTATTATCCATAGAAGCGGTAAGGGCTCTTTCACACATCCTAATATTTTTGGTACTGAAAAAACAGTACCAAAGATATCAGTGCCACACGTACCGGCCCATGGGAGTCAGCGGTACTGTTAACGCCATTCCCCGGCGCCGGGTGCAGAAGTGAAGACAAATCACATAATTGTCCCCTGTTCGTGCTGTGATCAGCACTAGCAGGGGAATGCTGAGAGTTGTATTCAACTGATAACAGTGAGAGCAGGAGCGGCTGATGGGAGTGTTCATCAGGCGCCGCCTGCGTTATAAATAAATAAATTAATTAAAAAATGATGTGGGTTCCCCTGTATTTTTGATAACCAGTCAGTTAAATCTGACAGCTGTGGGCTGCAACCCTCAGCTGTCAACTTCAACAAGGCTGGTTATCAACAATATAGGGAAAAATGACATGTGGTCCTCCCATTTTTGATAACAAGCCAAGTTAAAGGAGACAGCTGGGGGCTGGTATTTTCAGGCTGGTAAGGGGCCATGGAAATTGCCCCCCTCACCTAAAAATAGCAGCCCGCAGCCGCCCCAGGAAAGGTCCATCTATTAGCAAGGCTGGTTGAGTAAAAATGGGGGGGGACCCCATGCCGTTTTTTTTAAATTATTTGTTTAATAAATAATGTTGATAACCAGATTGATAGTCACATCAGCCACTCCCTGCTGTCACTGTTATCAGCTGAATACAATGCTCAACATTCTCCCCAGCTGGCACTGATTGCAGTGCGAGCAGGATTGAATGATCAGAGCAGTTTTCAACACATGATGCCAGGGAACAGCGCGAACAGTACCGCTGCTTCCCAGGCACTGGTACGTGTCATAGATATGACACGGATGTCATCCGTGTGTCATCCATGTATGATCTGTGTGCAATTGTGCGGGACAGGCCAGTAGATTTGTCCCATGGACACATGCTCCATGGAAATACACTGATTTGCAAAGACTCATTCACTTGTATAGGTCTACATGTGTAAGTGCCTCCGGTACGTGTGAAAACTGTCACCACACGTGTCCATATGTACCAGATTACACAAATAGCCAGATATAGAAGCACCGCAATCAGAGAAGTGTATATTAAATCATTGTTTACCTGAGACAGTGCACCAATGGGGGGTGGGTGTGTGGACCATCTGAGCCCCCCATTGGTGCACTGTCTCAGGATCCCCAAATCCAGGTTTGAAAAACTTGTTGCATCATTCCCAAGAAGACTCATGGCTGTACTAGCTCAAAACGTGCTTCTACACAATACTGATCAAAGGGTCTGAATACTTATGACCATGGGATATTTCAGTATTCCATTTTTAATAAATTTGCAAAAATTTCTACATTTCTGATTTTTTTCAGTCAAGATGGGGTGCAGAGTGTACATTAATGAGAAAAAAAATGAACTTTTTTGAATTTACCAAATGGCTGCAATGAAACAAGGAGTGAAAAAGGGGCAGTATTATAGTAGTTATATTCTTGTACATAGGGGGCAGTATTATAGTAGTTATATTCTTGTACATAGGGGCAGTATTATAGTAGTTATATTCTTGTACATAGGGGGCAGTATTATAGTAGTTATATTCTTGTACATAGGGGCAGTATTATAGTAGTTATATTCTTGTACATAGGGGGCAGTATTATAGTAGTTATATTCTTGTACATAGGAGCAGTATTATAGTAGTTATATTCTTGTACATAGGGAGCAGTATTATAGTAGTTATATTCTTATACATAGGGGCAGTATTATAGTAGTTATATTCTTGTACATAGGGGGCAGTATTATAGTAGTTATATTCTTGTACATAGGAGCAGTATTATAGTCGTTATATTCTTGTACATAGGGGGCAGTATTATAGTAGTTATATTCTTGTACATAGGGGCAGTATTATAGTAGTTATATTCTTGTACATAGGGGGCAGTATTATAGTAGTTATATTCTTGTACATAGGGGCAGTATTATAGTAGTTATATTCTTGTACATAGGGGCAGTATTATAGTAGTTATATTCTTGTACATAGGGGCAGTATTATAGTAGTTATAGTATTGTACATAGGGGTAGTATTATAGTAGTTATATTCTTGTACATAGGGGCAGTATTATAGTAGTTATATTCTTGTACATAGGGGCAGTATTATAGTAGTTATATTCTTGTACATAGGAGGCAGTATTATAGTAGTTATATTCTTGTACATAGGGGGCAGTATTATAGTAGTTATATTCTTGCACATAGGGGCAGTATTATAGTAGTTATATTCTTGTACATAGGGGCAGTATTATATTAGTTATATTCTTGTACATAGGAGCAGTATTATAGTAGTTATATTCTTGTACATAGGGGCAGTATTATAGTAGTTATATTCTTGTACATAGGGGTAGTATTATAGTAGTTATATTCTTGTACATAGGGGCAGTATTATAGTAGTTATATTCTTGTACATAGGGGCAGTATTATAGTAGTTATATTCTTGTACATAGGAGGCAGTATTATAGTAGTTATATTCTTGTACATAGGGGCAGTATTATAGTAGTTATATTCTTGCACATAGGGGCAGTATTATAGTAGTTATATTCTTGTACATAGGGGCAGTATTATATTAGTTATATTCTTGTACATAGGAGCAGTATTATAGTAGTTATATTCTTGTACATAGGGGCAGTATTATAGTAGTTATATTCTTGTACATAGGGGTAGTATTATAGTAGTTATATTCTTGTACATAGGGGCAGTATTATAGTAGTTATATTCTTGTACATAGGGGTTAGTATTATAGTAGTTATATTCTTCTTGTACATAGGAGCAGTATTATAGTAGTTATATTCTTGTACATAGAGAGCAGTACTATAGTAGTTATATCCTTGTACATAGAGGGCAGTATTATAGTAGTTATATTCTTGCACATAGGGGCAGTATTAGGGTAGTTGTATTCTTGTACATGGGGCAGTATTAAAGTAGTTATATTCTTGTACATAGGGGACAGTATTATCGTCGTTATATTCTTGTACATAGTAGCAGTATTATAGTAGTTATATTCTTGTACATAGGGGCAGTATTATAGTCGTTGTATTCTTGTACATAGGAGCAGTATTATAGTAGTTATATTCTTGTACATAGGGGGCAGTATTATAGTCGTTATATTCTTGTACATAGGGGCAGTATTATAGTAGTTATATTCTTGCACATAGGGGCAGTATTATAGTAGTTATATTCTTGTACATAGGGGGCAGTATTATAGTAGTTATATTCTTGTACATAGGGGCAGTATTATAGTCATTATATTCTTGTACATAGGGGCAGTATTATAGTAGTTATATTCTTGTACCTAGGGGCAGTATTATAGTAGTTATATTCTTGTACATAGGAGTAGTATTATAGTAGTTATATTCTTGTACATAGGAGCAGTATTATAGTAGTTATATTCTTGTACATAGGGAGCAGTATTATAGTAGTTATATTCTTATACATAGGGGCAGTATTATAGTAGTTATATTCTTGTACATAGGGGGCAGTATTATAGTAGTTATATTCTTGTACATAGGAGCAGTATTATAGTCGTTATATTCTTGTACATAGGGGGCAGTATTATAGTAGTTATATTCTTGTACATAGGGGCAGTATTATAGTAGTTATATTCTTGTACATAGGGGGCAGTATTATAGTAGTTATATTCTTGTACATAGGGGCAGTATTATAGTAGTTATATTCTTGTACATAGGGGCAGTATTATAGTAGTTATATTCTTGTACATAGGGGCAGTATTATAGTAGTTATAGTATTGTACATAGGGGTAGTATTATAGTAGTTATATTCTTGTACATAGGGGCAGTATTATAGTAGTTATATTCTTGTACATAGGGGCAGTATTATAGTAGTTATATTCTTGTACATAGGAGGCAGTATTATAGTAGTTATATTCTTGTACATAGGGGGCAGTATTATAGTAGTTATATTCTTGCACATAGGGGCAGTATTATAGTAGTTATATTCTTGTACATAGGGGCAGTATTATATTAGTTATATTCTTGTACATAGGAGCAGTATTATAGTAGTTATATTCTTGTACATAGGGGCAGTATTATAGTAGTTATATTCTTGTACATAGGGGTAGTATTATAGTAGTTATATTCTTGTACATAGGGGCAGTATTATAGTAGTTATATTCTTGTACATAGGGGCAGTATTATAGTAGTTATATTCTTGTACATAGGAGGCAGTATTATAGTAGTTATATTCTTGTACATAGGGGCAGTATTATAGTAGTTATATTCTTGCACATAGGGGCAGTATTATAGTAGTTATATTCTTGTACATAGGGGCAGTATTATATTAGTTATATTCTTGTACATAGGAGCAGTATTATAGTCGTTATATTCTTGTACATAGGGGTTAGTATTATAGTAGTTATATTCTTCTTGTACATAGGAGCAGTATTATAGTAGTTATATTCTTGTACATAGAGAGCAGTACTATAGTAGTTATATCCTTGTACATAGAGGGCAGTATTATAGTAGTTATATTCTTGCACATAGGGGCAGTATTAGGGTAGTTGTATTCTTGTACATGGGGCAGTATTAAAGTAGTTATATTCTTGTACATAGGGGACAGTATTATCGTCGTTATATTCTTGTACATAGTAGCAGTATTATAGTAGTTATATTCTTGTACATAGGGGCAGTATTATAGTCGTTGTATTCTTGTACATAGGAGCAGTATTATAGTAGTTATATTCTTGTACATAGGGGGCAGTATTATAGTCGTTATATTCTTGTACATAGGGGCAGTATTATAGTAGTTATATTCTTGCACATAGGGGCAGTATTATAGTAGTTATATTCTTGTACATAGGGGGCAGTATTATAGTAGTTATATTCTTGTACATAGGGGCAGTATTATAGTCATTATATTCTTGTACATAGGGGCAGTATTATAGTAGTTATATTCTTGTACCTAGGGGCAGTATTATAGTCGTTATATTCTTGTACATAGGAGTAGTATTATAGTAGTTATATTCTTGTACATAGGAGCAGTATTATAGTAGTTATATTCTTGTACATAGGAGCAGTATTATAGTATTTATAGTCTTGTACATAGGGAGCAGTATAATAGCAGATGGGAATGTCCAGCAATCATACCAATCAGGAGCGAGACAGGTTCTGTGTACCGGAGATGAACGTGCTTTGGTCCAACATGTGCAAATCAAACCAAGGACAAAAGCAAAAGACCTTGTGAAGATGATGGTGGAGGCTGGTAAATTGTGTCAATATCCACAGTGTACTGTATCAACATGGGCTGAATGGCCACTCTGCCAGGAAGAAGCCATTACTCCAAAAGAAGCACACAAAAGTCAGGTTAATGTTTCCAAATGCACACATGAACACAGCCCCTAATTTTTGGAGACATATCCTGTGGTTTGATGAAACTAAAATTGAACTTTTTGGACATAATGACCATCATTACAGTTGGAGAAAAATGGAGAAGCTTGGAAGACTAAGAACACCATCCCAACTGTGAAACACGGGGGTGGCAGCATCATGTTGTGGGGTTGTTTTTCTGCATGAGGGACATGCGCACTTCACAAAATAAATGGCATCATGAGAAATGAAGATTATGTGGCAATACTGAGGCAACATCGCAAGATATCAGCCAGGAAGTTAAGGCTTGGGCAGAAATGGGTCTTCCAAATGTACAATGACCTGAAGCATACTGCCAGAATGGTAACAAAGTGGCTTAAAGATAACAATGTCAATGTTTTGGAGCGGCCATCATGAAGCCCCGATCTCAATTCCATTGAAAATTCATGGGCAAAGCTGAAAAGGTCGGTGCGAGCAAGGAGATCTAAAAACCTGGATCAGTTACACCAGTTTTCTCAGGAGGAATGGGCCCAAATTCTGACCAACCATTGTGAGAAGCTTGTGGAAGGAGATCCCAAAGGTCTGACCCTAGTCATTCAGTTTAAGGACAATGGTACCAAATACTAACGAAATGTATGTAAACTTTTGACTTTGCAGTGAGTAATAAAAATGCCTTAAAACATTCTCTATCTCGGTCTCTCATTATTCTGCCATTTGGCAAATATTAATAATTATGGTAATCCTAATTGACCCAAAACGGGAAAAGGTTCATTCTGATCCTACGTCAGTTATTGAGAAAAACATGCATATATGTCTTTTTATATAGTGGATGGAAACTTCGGGTTTCAACTGTATCTATTCTATGTATATATCTATTCTATGTATTGTATTTTGACTTGCTGTGAGATTTTATTGTGCGTGGGTGATGAAATGTTGGGTTTTCAAAGACATGGTGCTCAAAAATTGGACAGCACATGCCTAGTCTGTGTGCCGTGAGATTTTTTCTTGCACCCAATGGATTGCTTTGGTGAGTCTCGTCTGATATACGAGGATAATCGCAGCATGCTGAAAACGTTTTTCTCAGTCCGATCTGAGAAAAAAAATTGCAGATGACTCTGAGCAGGGACTCCTAAAATAACATTAGTCAGAGCGGAATCCAAATTTTTATCGGATTTCACTAGTCCGTTTTTCTCACAAAAGAGTATGAGCCCTTACTCAGACTAAGCAGACTAACATTTCTAGAGCTTAATTAATTTCAACTGAAGGAGCAAAATTGTTTTAAGTATCAATGTTTCAGTCCAATATTGGGGAGTCCATTCATCGAGCAGTTATTGAGTGTTCACAGTCTTCTCTAGATTAGAAAATATTCATTAATCTCCGAGAAATGAAGGTCGTACAACTGGATTTCTTGCACTTCATGAACCAAGCAGGAGAAGATCTGGTCAACAATACGCAGTTTTGGATTTTATATCAACAAACATGAGAGCAGTGAAATCTGCTGGGCTGAAGAGCCCAGCATTTAAGAGGCATATCTTTTAAGTTCTTTTATAGATTGAGATTTCCTCAAGTAGACCTATTGCCAATATCAAGCTGGACAAGCTATCTCATATTCTAGTAGGCCTGTTGGGTCACTGAGGGGCATAGTTACCTCTATGGGGCAGAGAATACCAGCATCTTCTTCACAAAGATCTTCCACTCTAGATGGCCATGAAATAGACTATGTAGACAATCTTCTACTCCTGACAGTCAGCTTCTTTCCCATCTAGACAAACTAATCTTCTCTTCTTGGAGGTTACTAGATATAAATTGGAAGAAATTTGTCTCCCTCGGAAAATTAGCAACACCTTGAAATTTCTGAAAGGCCTCTAGTAATAGTCTATAAGATGTATGGAAGAAATTCTGGTTTTGTCTCAAAGTGCAGGCTTATTCTTTACAGCTCTACTCAATGTGCTTGAACATCTGCAATGTGGCTTCCATACCAATCTTAGAATCAAGACCCTCGTACCACTGATTACTGCTAACAAGTAATTACAGAGGGAGAAGTTACAGTCGGAAACCTTTGTGTAGACAGTCCTTAAACCTTAGTGTTGACATGTAACTTTTTGTCCTTTAAGGTCTGACATTTTGTGACCATCACAAGAGATTAGGGAAACTAACAGCACCTTCTCTTTCTGGTTCTACATGGTGGTCTTCTAAGGACTATTCCATGCTTTGTCCATAAGTTTCCAAAAACTTGTGTCAACAAAGTCATTATTACCAGTTTTTTCTCAAAAATCCACTGAATAATATTTTTTTTTCTCAATCAAAACCATTTTTGATGCTGTTCTCAGGCCCTAGGATGGGCTCAAACTCTTCTAAAGTCTCTACCAAGATGAAGAAGATAAACTGAATTTTATAACCTGGAAGAACTAATGCAGTTTCCCAACTTAAGTCTCATCCTATCAGATCTACTTCCATATCATAGGCAGGAGAAGTTCAAGATTCACTTCTTATCTGTAATGCCACATTCTGGTCATCCTCCTTGGCATTTGCAAAATATAACAGGTTTAACATTGAATTTTCCACAGCGTTAGCCATCTGCACAGTGTGTGCTAATTGCAATGCTTGTGTAATTACCCACCCTTACTTTTGGAGCTAGCCATATGTACTGCTTAAGAACAAAGTGGAAAGGGAAAAATTGTTACCTGTAATTTGACGTTCCTCGAGTCCAAAGACAACATTTGCCACCCGCCGTATAAACTATCCTATATATATATTATATTACACATGGGAGAATTGTAGGTGGTACTATACATCCTGTGTGCACCGACATAATTGTTTAATTGTTTCCTAGGAGGGAAGTCATAGGATAGAGGTAAGAGGCAAATATGGCATATGTCCTGTCTATGGACTCAAGGAAAGTAAAATTACATGAAACAAATTTTGCCTTTTAAGGTCCCGTTACATTTAGCGATGCACCAGCGATCCCGACAACGATACGACCCGGTCAGGATCGCTGGTGCATCGCTAAATGGTCGCTAGTGAGCTGCCACACAGGAAGATCTCACAGCGATGCAGCAGCGGTCGGCGGTCGATACTTACAGTACCTGTCACACGCAGCTCTGATGAGTGATGATGTCTTCCGCCCGTGTCCATGTGTCGCTCGTCGGCGCGAGCAGGAAGCCGACGACGAGAAATGGACCAGGACGATCTCGAGTGATCAACGATAGCCAGCAGGGGGGCCGGCCGGAGGTAAGTGTCACATGTAGCGAGATCGCTAGCGATATCGCTGTTGCGTCACAAAATCGGTGACGCTTTAGCGATATCGCTAGCGGTCTCGCTATGCGTGAAGGGGCTTAACACTGCCTCTTATGTACAAGAATATAACTAGTATAATACTGCCCCCTATGTACAAGAATATAACTAGTATAATACTGCACCCTATGTACAAGAATATAACTACTATAATACTGCTCCTATGTACAAGAATATACTATAATATTGCCCCCTATGTACAAGAATATAACTACTATAATACTGCCCCCTATGTACAAGAATATAGCTACTATAATACTGCCCCCTATGTACAAGAATATAACTACTATAATACTGCCCCTATGTACAAGAATATAACTACTATAATACTGCTCCCTATGTACAAGAATATAGCTACTATAATACTGCTCCCTATGTACAAGAATATAACTACTATAATACTGCTCTTCTGTATAAGAATATAACTACTATAATACTGCTCCCTATGTACAAGAATATAACTACTATAATACTGCTCCTATGTACAAGAATATAACTACTATAATACTGCTCTTCTGTATAAGAATATAACTACTATAATACTGCACCCTATGTACAAGAATATAACTACTATAATACTGCCCCCTGTGTACAAGAATATAACTACTATAATATTGCTCCTATGTACAAGAATATAACTACTATAATACTGCTCCCTATGTACAAGAATATAGCTACTATAATACTGCTCCCTATGTACAAGAATATAACTACTATAATACTGCTCATCTGTATAAGAATATAACTACTATAATACTGCACCCTATGTACAAGAATATAGCTACTATAATACTGCTCCCTATGTACAAGAATATAACTACTATAATACTGCCCCCTATGTACAAGAATATAGCTACTATAATACTGCTCCCTATGTACAAGAATATAACTACTATAATACTGCCCCCTATGTACAAGAATATATCTACTATAATACTGCCCCTATGTACAAGAATATAACTACTATAATATTGCCCCCTATATACAAGAATATAACAACTATAATACTGCCCCCTATGTACAAGAATATAGCTACTATAATACTGCCCCCTATGTACAAGAATATAACTACTATAATACTGCCCCTATGTACAAGAATATAACTACTATAATACTGCTCCCTATGTACAAGAATATAGCTACTATAATACTGCTCCCTATGGGCAAGAATATAACTACTATAATACTGCCCCTATGTACAAGAATATAGCTACTATAATACTGCCCCCTATGTACAAGAATATAACTACTATAATACTGCCTCTATGTACAAGAATATAACTACTATAATACTGCTCCCTATATACAAGAATATAACTACTATAATACTGCTCCCTATATACAAGAATATAACTACTATAATACTGCCCCCTATGTACAAGAACATAACTACTATAATACTGCCTCCTAGCTGTGAGGTTGTGTGTTTGTAGTTCTCCTGATGTCTGGAGCAAGCCCAGGGGGAGGCCACCCTGGGCGGGGTAACTCCCCAGGCAAGGCCCAGGCTTCCAGGCCTACACTGGGAACTAACACTCAAGCTGTGTCTAAGGCGGATGCAAGTCCCAAAGTTGTTTCTGAGGGAAAGAAAGCTCAGAATGGAAGTAGCAGCAAGAAAGATGAAGCTGTGAAAGTGCGTAAAGTAACGGAACAAGGAAAAGCCAAGGCTGTGGGTAAGAAAGTTCCAGTTAAGCAGTCGGCCAGCCAAGGCAAGCAGAGTAAAGTGCAACTAGGAGAAATCCAAAAGAAATCTACTGTTGAGAAGCTGAATGGAGGAAAGCAACCTGCAGCTCAGGAGGTGCCATCACCGGCCTCAGGTGTGCAGCTGACTCCCAGCAGACAGAGGAGAACCTCACTGGAGACACAGACGCTCCAGGAGAACCTGCAGCAGAAGCATGTGGTGGCCAGCATGGCGAGCTCAGGGCACACAAGGTCGCAGTCAGGCGGCAGCAGTAAAAGTGCTGTGGAGCCTGGAGCCACGAAACCAGCGGTGGTGAAAGTTAAGGAAATGTCTGGTTTCAAGCATCCGGGGACATTGCTGAAAGCAGGATCCCAGGAGGAGATGCCATGTGCACCTGAGCTTCAGGTCGCAGAGGAGATCCCAGGACTGGTCTAGAGGCTCGGGGAGTTACAGCAGCACAAAGAGTTGCTGCAGAAACAGAGAGACATGGGCTATAAGGTAAAGGCTGCTAATCCTGGTGGGTATCACACCTTTTATGATCAGACTCTGAGCACACTTGGTATACAGCTTGGTATACAGGAACTGTTTATGTCACACAAGCAGAACTCTGCAGGTTCCAGGTCAGACATTGTCCCAGGTGGACCCCAGAAGCAGGTGCGGCCAGTGCTGTAGCCTGCAAGTTTCTGCTTCCAAAAGGGTCAAATACTGCAGCCGCAGCAGCCTGCGGCAGATCCCAAGCAGCAGCATGTTGCGCAGATTCCGGCAGGTGTACCACAAGTCTCAGAATGCCAAGCACAGCAGCCTGCAGCAGATTCCAAGCAGCAGCATGGACTGCACTTTCCAGCAGAGGGACTACAAGTCTCAGAATGCCAAGCACAACAGTTGGGCAGTGGACATGTGCTGGTCATTACTGATGGTGCCCAGCAGGGCTCTGATGCTGGGGATAACCGCACTGTATCTGAGGGGTCGGGGGCTTGGGGGAGCACAGTATCTTTGGTGGACGCTGCACAGTCTGATAATGACATTGATGCTGATGATTACAATGTGCATGATAATGTCTGTGATTTCCCCCTTTTAATTTTGAGCACACAAGGTGTGGCTGCCCCTCCTGCTGCAGACCTTCACCTCGTCAGTCAACCAAATGTGACCCCGCACGGTCCCCCCAGTAATGCCTGGAGTCGTGGTGCTCCATCCTTTACCTCTGGTACCAATTATACAGGCCAGGTGTTTAAACGGAGAAACGTGCGTTTCCGGCACAGTGGTGCCAAGGAGGACCTGCCAGACAGGAGGTTTGTTGTCAGGGAGCTCTTGTGCCACCAGATGGGGTTTTTGCCAATCAGCATCCTGGCAGTGATTAATCTTCCAGACAGGCAGGGCTATGATGTCAGCTTTAAGCTCATGTCTGACCTGGACAGATTCTGGTCTAGTTTCCCCAAGTTTAGAGACACAGAGGGCTGGAGTAAGTTCAGCTTTATTCCTATCTCTAAGCCAGATACTGTCACCGAAAAATGTCATCTTCTGGAATGAGTATGTTCCCCCGCAGGACATTGTGGTGTGGCTCCGGAGGCATTGTGACCTGGTGGGTGGCGGGTTTTGGTGAAACTGCGCCAATGCAGTAACATCACTGCCCACTTACCCAACTCCTTCTTTATTGGGAGAGAGAGGGGTGTGTGTTTTTATCCTGGGCAGCCTCGTAAGTGCTTTAAATGTGGCAAGGCAGGTCACCTGGCAAATACCTGTACTGTGCTGAAGTGCAGCCTGTGTGGGGAGGTCGGCCATCTAGCTGTAGACTGCCAGAACATCAGGTGCAACCTCTGTGGGAAGATCGGTCACCCTCACAGGGACTGTCCAGACGCCTGGCACAATATCTGTAAGGACTTTCCTGACGAGGACTTGGTGGCAGGGGCAGAGATTCTGGAGGAGGCAGCTTTACTGTCAGGGGAAATACTGACCAGACCAGAGGTCCACCAGGGGTCTACTCAGCTAACACCAGAGCAGCAGGGTTCAGAGAGTGAACAGGGGAGTATGGAGGTTGTACCTCAGGGGCAGCAGTCACAGGAAGGCATTACTTCAGTGCTACCATCTGTGTCTGAAGAGAATAGCAATAATCAGAAAAGGAAGAAAAAGGACAAGGCCTCCCGTAAACCTGAGGAGTATTACACTGGCCAAGAAGCCGGGTAAAAATTCCGGAGATCTGCAGGTGTAATGGTCGTATCCAACAGGTTTGATGTTCTGTCTGAGTCTGACGGCGATTTTGAAGATGACCTTAAAAGAATTGACGCAGAGTGTGATAGGGACGCAGAGGACTGTCCTCTGCCAAAGCGGAAGCCCTTACCTGAGGGCAGTCGGGTAGAGTCTGAGATGGAGACCGGTGGTGAACAGAATAACTCCGACTCAGATCTGTGTCCAAAATCAGATAGGGAAAATCATTAGGAGAAATTAGGAAATGTTAAGGTACGGAAGGATGAGTCACTGGGTAGGAATATGATGAGCACTGTTTGCAAAGTTTTTTTTTTTTTCCCCCAAACTAGGAGTGTGGACTCCAAGTTAATTTGATATGTATAATCTGGATATGTAATGAATGTATGTACAATCCAAGTGAATTTAGTTTTGTATTAATGGAGGAATGTTGTTAAATTTATTTGTATTTGTTTGGTTTTTACAATAAAAATTGCCCACTATGTACAAGAATATAACTACTATAATACTGCTCCTATGTACAAGAGTATAACTACTATAATACTGCCCCTATGTACAAGAATATAACTACTATAATACTGCTCCCTATGTACAAGAATATAACTACTATAATACTGCTCCTGTGTACAAGAATATAACTACTATAATACTGCCTCTATGTACAAGAATATAACTACTATAATACTGCCCCTATGTACAAGAATATAACTACTATAATACTGCCCCTATGTACAAAAATATAACTACTATAATACTGCTCCCTATGTACAAGAATATAACTACTATAATACTGCCCCCTATGTACAATAATATAACTACTATAATACTGCTCTTCTGTATAAGAATATAACTACTATAATATTGCTCCCTACGTACAAGAATATAACTACTATAATACTGCTCCCTATGTACAAGAATATAACTACTATAATACTGCCTCTATGTACAAGAATATAGCTACTATAATACTGCTCCCTATGTACAAGAATATAACTACTATAATACTGCCCCTATGTACAAGAATATAACTACTATAATACTGCTCTTCTGTACAAGAATATAACTACTTTAATACTGCCCCCTATGTACAAGAATATAACTACTATAATATTGTCCCCTATGTACAAGAATATAACTACTATAATACTGCTCTCTATGTACAAGAATATAACTACTATAATACTGCTCTCTATGTACAAGAATATAACTACTATAATATTGTCCCCTATGTACAAGAATATAACTACTATAATACTGCCCCTATGTACAAGAATACAACTACTATAATGCTGTCTCCTATGTACAAGAATATACCTACTATAATACTGCGCCTATGTACAAGAATATAACTACTATAATACTGCCCCTATGTACAAGAATACAACTACTATAATACTGCCCCCTATGTACAAGAATATAACTACTATAATACTGCCCCTATGTACAAGAATACAACTACTATAATGCTGTCTCCTATGTACAAGAATATAACTACTATAATACTGCCCCTATGTACAAGAATATAACTACTATAATACTGCCCCCTATGTACAAGAATATAACTACTATAATACTGCCCCTATGTACAAGAATACAACTACTATAATGCTGTCTCCTATGTACAAGAATATAACTACTATAATACTGCTCCTATGTACAAGAATATAACTACTATAATACTGCTCCTATTTACGAGAATATAACTACTATAATACTGCCCCTATATACAAGAATATAACTACTATAATACTGCTCCTATGTACAAGAATATAACTACTATAATACTGCTCCTATGTACAAGAATATAACTACTATAATACTGCTCCTATGTACAAGAATATAACTACTATAATACTGCCCCTATGTACAAGAATATAACTACTATAATACTGCTCCTATGTACAAGAATATAACTACTATAATACTGCTCCTATTTACGAGAATATAACTACTATAATACTGCCCCTATATACAAGAATATAACTACTATAATACTGCTCCTATGTACAAGAATATAACTACTATAATACTGCTCCTATGTACAAGAATATAACTACTATAATACTGCTCCTATGTACAAGAATATAACTACTATAATACTGCCCCCTATGTACAAGAATATAACTACTATAATACTGCTCCTATGTACAAGAATATAACTACTATAATACTGCCCCTATGTACAAGAATATAACTACTATAATACTGCTCCTATGTACAAGAATATAACTACTATAATACTGCTCCTATGTACAAGAATATAACTACTATAATACTGCTCCTATTTACGAGAATATAACTACTATAATACTGCCCCTATATACAAGAATATAACTACTATAATACTGCTCCTATGTACAAGAATATAACTACTATAATACTGCTCCTATGTACAAGAATATAACTACTATAATACTGCTCCTATGTACAAGAATATAACTACTATAATACTGCCCCTATGTACAAGAATATAACTACTATAATACTGCTCCTATGTACAAGAATATAACTACTATAATACTGCTCCTATTTACGAGAATATAACTACTATAATACTGCCCCTATATACAAGAATATAACTACTATAATACTGCTCCTATGTACAAGAATATAACTACTATAATACTGCTCCTATGTACAAGAATATAACTACTATAATACTGCTCCTATGTACAAGAATATAACTACTATAATACTGCCCCCTATGTACAAGAATATAACTACTATAATACTGCTCCTATGTACAAGAATATAACTACTATAATACTGCTCCCTATGGGCAAGAATATAACTACTACAATACTGCCCCTATGTCTAAAAATATAACTACTATAATACTGCTCCTATTTACAAGAATGTAACTACTATAATGCTACTAAATTTGGGTACAGTTCTGGTACCCGAACCAAACTTTGAACTAAAGTTTGGGTCTGGTGCGAGAACCCGAACTTCCTCATTCCTACTCATGAGGCTTAGACTAGTAATGAGGCGCCATGTTATTAATGCAGAGATCACTTTACTCCGGCATGGGCATGAAGCAGCGTTGGCTAAGATGCGCTATGCTTTGGTGCTCTGCGATATCAGTGGAATATCACTAGACCTACTTCATGTGGGATAAACATCTCACATGTTTCCGTTCTAATTTACTCCCAAATTGATGGTATCCGCCTCGGTAACAGTGTTCTGTACACTTGCCGGGGCGGCATTCACTGACAATGATACAAAGGGCAGAGACAGACTGCCGTATTTCTGTGTGAGAATCGTATGGTAAAACCCGCACTGGCTGTCGGCTCTCCTGACCTGAGCTTGACAGCGGCATAGTAATCCATCACACTGTCATGCTCAGGTCAGGAGAGGTGCCGGCCAGTCCGTGCAGTGCGATACGATTCTCGCACAAGAAATATGGCAGTCTGACTCTGCCCTAATGCTGATTGTGCAATGTGATAAGTGCCCGTTACTAAAACCACAAAAACTGGATCGAATTCACCTGACTTACAAATCACTTTTACACTTACATTTGTCGGCTTTTTTCTGAACCTTTCCTGAACTTTCTGCAGTGAAATTATTTATATTGTCAGGTTTAATTCACAGCTAATTCTGCTGCCTAAGAGCTCATAAAATTCAGATTGTATTCGGACCAATCTTGTTCTATGATTGGGTGTTCATCTGCGTTTTTTTTCCAGCTCGGATCAGATCACGATCAGACTGGAAGAAAAATCACATATTGCGATTGTAATCGAAAATTGGAGTGCATCCCGCAATAGAAGTCAGTGGGTGCGAGAAAAATTCACACAGCACTCAGTCCATGCGAATGCTGTCCGATTTCTACACACTGATCGCAATTGAAAAGCCGTCATAGTGATCTGCTGTGAAGACACTGAGCTTGAACTGCGGTTGTAGGGAAGGTGACCTGACGGATGAACGGACTTGTCAGAATAGAGAAAGGAAGGTTTGCACAGTTTAGACGGGTGTCAGTTATTACAGTGGGAAAATAGCTGAGAAAGTGTAGTGGACGTGCAGTACCTTGGGTAGACCATTAGAGGGCAGGGAGGAGTGTGAGTAAAGGACTTGACATCAGCTTAGGGCTTAGGAAACTGTTGGTCATGGGGGCGGAGTTACAGGGAACCAGGAATGATATAAATTTGACAGGAGGGTTCCAGAAAGTTCCAGTCCCCAGGGGGAGCTCAAGTGACAGGAAGACTACGACAGTTTGTGCACTGTGAGAAAACCAAACCAGGGGAATGAGGAGAGAGAAAGTCAGGGGGGTGGTCCTGACACAAGGTACCGCAATATAGACGAGGCACAGAGGTGAAGCATACTGTATTAAGGAAAAAGACTGACCAGTAAAATTACTGTTGGTTTACGGGCCTAAGGCGGCCACAGTGACGGACCTATCAGGAGCGTTGAAGAGTGAAGAAGGGTCGGCGCGTACATGTACGTCCCAGGTGTGAAAGTACGGTGTGCATAACGGGCCCTAGAAACGGAGGGCCGTGAAGTGAAGCGGAGTGCGGTGTACTTCTGAGGCCGTCAGGCGGACGGCGAGTGAATAAACTTGGACCTGTTGTACTCGACACTTGCCTCCATCGTGTCTCTGTTACGTCTCCGCGCGGTAAGAGAAGGACCACCCCCCAGCCCGGCCCTCGACCCTACACGGTCACCTCATCACTGGCATTTTCTCATGGTCAATAGGTGACTGCAGTTCAGCCCGGCTGGGAGGGCAGCCTCAGTGACGTCACCGCTAGTCACTGAGGCTGCACTCGCAGCATCTCATTCACCAGTGATTTTCAGCCGGGATGGTCGCAGCTCGGCACTGTCCAGGTTGAAAACTGTATATCCTTCAGACATGGATTACGACAAGGGACAGAATGACAGACAGGTGAGGTATATTGATGTTTTTTATTTTACTTTTATTACAGGAGAACGAGGGCTTCGCAGGAATTAGGTGAGGTCGTAAGTATGATTTAATTAAGAATATTAAAGGAGTCTGTGTCATTATTTCAAATAAGGAACTTTTTTCTGGGTGTCTGTGTTTTCTTACAATGTGATTATGGGGTTAGTAATGTTGGCATGTTATTGACGCCTCTCCATTACTAACCTTGGGGCTTGATGTCACCTGACGGTAATATCAACCCCCCAACTATTACCCCACTTGCCACTGCTACAGGGCAAGTGGGAAGAGCGAGGTTAAGTGCCTTTTTAGAGATGCGCCTTTTTTGGGGCGGCTGAGAGCTGATGCTGTCTGCATAGCCTTTGCTGGTTATTAATTATAGGGGGACCCCCATTTTAATAGCCAGTAAAGGCTAAGTATACAGTTTTTAGCTGATATTAATAGCCTGGGAAGCTCCATGGGTATTACCCCCCTTCCAAGGCTATAAACATCCCTCCATTCGCTGGCTTTCTCTCTGCTGGTTATGAGAATTATACGGGAGCCCACGCCATTTTTTCCTGAAAAATAATCTTTTATTAATTTAATACATGTACAGTAAGCTGCACACACACTGTACTAATTGTATTTGTCACAGACATCTATATATCTACCTAAAAGAAGAAACCCAAAAGAGAGACCAAAATTAATTGTCAACTTCCAAAAGGAATTTTATAGACCCAAGAAAGGAGGAAGTACCAGACAGGATACAAATTATGACATTTTTATTAATCACAGCTAAAATGAAATCAATCATGTGCAAAGCATTATAAGGAAAAAGGCAGAGTGTACTCCATGCAACCAAAAAGTAAAATCAAGTGACCAGGTATACAAAACAGCAGAAACACTGCATTAATGACAGACCAGAACCATGACCACTAATATCACAACAATAAGGGATGCTATAAGTTGTGGGGATAAGAGCCACTATTCATAGATTAGTCAGGAAGCTACAAACAATAAAGTGCAATGTATACCTGTCACATGGTAGCCCAGAGATGAGGACCCCGACGCGCATTTCGCTGATGTTGCTTCTTCCAAGGGGGCGTCCAAATGAAACGTGCGTCGGGGTCCACATCTCTGTGCTACCATCTGGCAGGTATACATTGCACTTTATTGTTTGTAGCCTCCTGACTTATCTATCTCTCTATGCAATATAAATAGATATATATATGTGTGTCACTGACATACAGCTCTGACAAAAATTAAGAGACCACTGCAAAATGTTCAGTTTCTCTGATTATTCTCTTTATAGGTATATTTTTGAGTAAAATGTAAATTGCTCTTTTATTCTATAAACTACGGACATGTCTTCGAATTTCCAAGCACTAAATTTTGTACTTATTTTCAGAAAATGAGAAAGGATCAAAATAACAAAAAAAAATGCAGTGCTTGCAGACCTCAAATAATGCTAATAAAATAGGTTCATAATTATTTAGAAACAACAATACTAATGTTTTAACTCAGGAAGAGTTCAGAAATCAATATTTTGTGGAATAACCATGATTTTTAATCACAGCTTTCATGTGTCTTGGCATGCTTTCCACCAGTCTTTCACAGTGCTTTTGGGTGACATTATGCCACTCCTGGTACAAAAATTTAAGCAGTTCTTCTTTGTTTGATGGCTTGTGACTATCCATCTTCCTCACATTCAAGAGGTTTTCAATGGGGTTCAGGTTTGGAGATTGGGCTGGCCATGACAGCGATTTGAGCTAGTGTTCCTTCATCCACACGTTGGTTTACCTAGCCGTGTGGCATGGTGCATTGTTCTGCTGGAAAAGCCAGTCCTCAGAGTTGGGGAACGTTGCCTGAGCAGAAGGAATCAACTGTTTTTCCAGAATAACCTTGTATCAATGCAGTCAGCTGTATCGGCATCTAGCAGATACAGTTGACCCTGCGATGACGAGCGTGGGGGACCCACCGCTGGCACAGGGCCCCCCACCACCTCCTTAGGGGCCCCATAGCGGCCGGGTGGCAGAGCAGGGAGAGTGTGACTGTATTGGCGCAATACAGTTACATAGCGTAGCTCCGGGTGGTCCCCCTCAGAGAGCGGGGCACGGCCTCCACCACCCTGGTAGCTACACTCACCTCCTCCTTCTCCTGTACAATGACTGATAGCACCTATACATACAATAGACAACACAGGATCCACCATTCACAATAGGTGATGTCACAGCTCACCTCCTCCTCCTGTGCAATGACTGATAATACCTCTATATCCAGTAGATGACACAGGATCCACCATTCACAATAGGTGATGGCACAGCTCACCTCCTCCTCCTCCTCCTCCTCCTCCTGTACAATGACTGATAACACCTCTATATCCAGTAGATAACACAGGATCCACCATTCACAATAGGTGATGTCACAGCTCACCTCCTCCTCCTGTACAATGACTGATAACACTTCTATATACAGTAAATTACACAGGATCCACCATTCACAATGATCTCTGCCCAAATTACAGCAAGTTCTGATAACATTTATATACAAATAGACCCTGATTCATCAAGCAGTTTTGTAGAATTCTTTATTTTTTATATGGTGATATGAAATATAAAAATCTAAATCTTATATTTTTTAAATACATTTACTGTAAAAATATAATAGAAATAATTTTCTAATGACAAATTCCCTTTAATTCAGGGTAATCTATAACAAATGAGTAACCACCAAGACAAAAGTCAAAAATAAAAAATAACACTAGCCTGTATTTCTCAGATCTAGTATGATTACTTACTTGCCATCAGCCAGGTTGATCTTCTTGAAGAACGGGTAGTTCTCGGGGGTTGGATATCCATGTTGATCTTCATATACAAATACTGGGGAACGTCCAATTTCCACACCCAGTTGCTGTACACCCTTCTCGTTGTAAATGGAGAGTAGGAAGAACTGGGCTCCCTTCTTGACTTTGAGAGTGATGAGAATGGAGAAGTCTTCTGGAAATGGGTCATCTGTACCAATGGATAGAATGAAGATATAACTGTTTTTTTTGGATACGTTTTTCAAACACTTCATACATCTGTATTTAAGGAAAACCTAACCATATTCTTAGTGACATTGAATAAGACGTCCTAATTCCCAGTTGTCTCAATTACGAATGAACGCTATTCCACCTGATCCAGTGAGTATGTATCCTAGGTGGGAAGATGAGAATAAGCCACTGTCAGACACATCTGGCGATGGCTTTTCTCTTCTGAGAACAAAAGCATTGGGCATGTTGAAAACCAACAGTCCAATCCTTCTACCCCCAGACATCTGGCATTGAGGAAAAGTTGGGATAACAAGGTGGTTCAGGCATGGACCCCGAGCATGGGCTTCTCCATGATGTCCATGTTACTGTTCTGGTTTGGCACCCTGAACATCCGGCGGCTCTGATCGACGGTAAGATCATTACCGCCGGTCAGAGAGCTGCGGTTCCCTCGCTGCGTGAGAAAGTTCCCTCGCTGCGTGAGAAAGTTCTCAGCTATGAACTCCGGTGAACTTCCTCACGGCAGCTCATTGCTGCACGCTACAGGAGGGATTACACTGTCAGTGTGTGCCGGCAGGCAGGGATAGCGGTCGCATCACTAATGTGACCACTATCCAAATCATCTGAATTGTTGTTAGTAATATCAGGTCACAGCTGACTAGTTAGCCTTTACTGGTTATTTTATGGGGGGATCCCATAAAAAAAATGACGTAGGATCCCCCTATTATTTCAAACCAAGATAGGCTAAACAGACAGCTGTGGATTGATATTAATAGTCAGGGAAGTGACCATGGAAATTGGCCCACCTCCCAGCCCTCAGCTCCCCAAGAAAAGGCGCATCAATAAGATGTGCCAAATCTGGCGCTAAACCTAGCTCTTCCCACTTGCCCTTTGGTGGTGGCAAATGGGGTAATATTTGTGGGGTTGATGTCATCTCCGTATTGTCAGGTGACATCAAGCCCAGAGGTTAGTAATGGAAAGGCATCTATAAGACGCCCAAATTACTAACCCCATAGTAAATTTGGAAATAAACATACAGCAAGAATAAAATCTTTTATTTGAAATAAAAATAAACACCATGTTTTACACATTTCTTTAAAAATATAAAGCAAAGTTATACTCTCTTTACTCATTTTCCATTGAAGCCCTTACCCCCGGTAAAAAAAGGAAAATAATAAACAGCAAAAATACTCATCGTACACCTAATCCTCCGATGCCCATATCCCTTATTCAAAAAAGAAAAATAATAAACAACCATATCCCTCACCTTTCTGATGCGAAGATAATCCATTCTGTCCCTTGACGATCCGGATGATTTATATAGTGGTCACATCAGTGATATGATTGCTATTCCTGCCAGCTGGCACACACTGACAGGAGTATAATCACTCCTGTCAGTGTTTAGCACTAAGCCCCCTTGAGAAAGTTCATCGGAGTTCATAGCTGAAACATGGTGACTTTACACATGGCACCGCTATGTGAGAACATTCTCACGCAGTTAGCGGTGCCATAAGTGAGGTCACTGGGGTTCACTTGGTTTAAACTCCAGTGAACTTTCTTAAGGCAGCTCAGCCCTACACACTGCAGAAGCGATTACGCTCCTGTCAGTGTGTGCCGGATGGCGGGGATATCGGTCGCATCACATGTCCCGTCGTGGGACAGTATGGATTATCTTCACGTCGGACAGGTAAGGGATATGATTGTTTATTATTTTTAATTTTTTTTTACAGGGGACATGGACATTGGTAGATTAGGTGTGTATTTTTGTTGTTTATTATTTTCTGGGTTTTTTTTACAGAGGATAATGGCTTCAATTGAATAGTGAGTATAACTGTTCTTTTTATTATATTTCAAATAAAGGAGTCTGTGTCTTTCTTTCAAATAACAATTTTTTTTTCTGGCTGTGTCTCATTTACAGTTTAACTGTGGAGTTAGAAATGGGGCCGTCTCCATTACTAACCTGTGTGCTTTATGTCAGCGGTAGTGATGAGCGTGTATACTCGTTGCTCGGGTGACCTCCGAGTATTTTGGCGAGCTCGGAAATTTAGTTTTTGTCGAAGTAGCTGCATGATTTACGGCTAATAGACAGCCTGAATGCATGTGGGGATTCCCTAACAAACAGGCATTCCTCACATGTATTCAGGCTGTCTAGCAGCTGTAAATCATGCAGCTGAGTTGACAGAAACTAAATCTCTGAGCACGCCAAAATACTCGGAGGACACCCGAGCATGCTCGGGAAAACCCGAGCAACGAGTATACTCGCTCATCATTAGTCAGCAGCAATAAAACAGCTAACATCAACCCCACAAATATTAACCCCACTTGCCACCACACCAGGGCAAGTGGGAAGATCCGGGCAAAGCTCCAGAATTGGCGCGTCTAATAGTTGCGTCTTTTCTGGGGCAGCTGCTGGCTGCTATTTTTAGGCTGGGGGGGCAATATCCATAGCCCTTCACCAGTCTGAGAATACCAGTCGGCAGCTGTCAGTGTTGCCTGCGCTGATTATTAAAAAATAGAAGAGACACCCCACATCATTTCTTTTTATTATTAATTTATTTATTGCACAGGTGCCGGCTGATTTCAATGACAGAAGGTGTAGCCTAATGGGAGTAGTACTCTTATCAGCCGATGCCTGTGACCGGCCGGAAAGTTATGAGTGATCTCACTGCTGATCAGAGTTGATGTTCGCGTCCCCTATTCATCTGAATGGGGACCATGTTCAAGTTTAGGTACCATTCTGGTACCCAAACCAAACTGTTTTTAGAAGTTCGGCAGAACCCGATCATCTACAGGTTTGCCTATCACTACACACAGCTTTTTTTCAAGCAGTTTCCACCATGGAAACCGACTGAAAAAAATATATTAGAAAACACTCAAAACAATTAATACCGGGTGAGTCATAAAGGACGGATGTATTTGAAGTGGCTATAACTCACCACCAGGTGGAGGTAGAGATGTGCGGGAGGCGGGGTTATGTTTGTGAGGTGAAAGCATTGTTTTTATTTTAGTTTCAGTTTAAGCTATGGTACCGTGGACGATAGAACATCGCGTTTTTGCGTACGACAGTTTTGTCAAGAATAATGAGTGTATAACAGCCGTTCAGCGTGAGTTTCGGCGTCATTTCAATATTCACAGAAATCAAGCTGTTCCCGCTCGTAACACTATCCTACGTTGGGTTGAAGCACTCCGTACACGAGGTACACTAATGAACAAACGACCACCGGGGGCTCCACGAACTGAAGGAAGCTATTCGAGTGGAAGTTGCCCAAATCGACAGAGTTGTGTTGGAACGTGTTGATGCCAACTTCCAAGAACGCCTTTGGAAATGGCCACCACATGGCAGATGTTGTTTTCCACACTTGAATTTGTCAAATGCTATTAGTATACGTAACCAAATCTGTGAATACATTTATATTTAATAAATATTTAACGATTTTATGATTAGTTTAAAAACGTCCGTCCTTTATGACTCACCCGGTATAAGCATTTCTATATTAAAAGGACTTGAAGTCACTAGCAGTTTCTTGATTATTCAATGGAGTGAAAAAAAATGACCATAAAACGAGAGTAAAAAAAAGACAACAAAAAGCATGGGAAACCTTTAAAAAAAAGTCAGAAAAACATTCATGAAGCGACTGAAAACACTTCAGAAAAAACTTTAGAGTCTCCTGAACCGTTTACTGCTTGAAAAACTTGGCTGGTTCGCCTAAGTTTAAAATACATCAAGTACATAAAGACTTAGGAAATTGTTTATGGGACCTGAGAATGGGTTTTTTACGTCTATCTAAATGCTTGGGCAAAATACGGTGCCTTGAAAAAGTATTCATACCCTGTGAACTTTTCCACTTTTTTATATTACATTTGCATTTATATTCAGCACCCTAATAAACCTAGGGAAAAACCCTGAGGGCCCAATTTCCTCCAGAAGTCACATAATTATTAAATTGAGTCCACATGTGTGTAATTTACTCTCAGTATAACTACAGATGTTCTGTGAAAGCCTCAGAGGTTTGTTGGAGAACATTAGGGATTAAGCAGCATCATGAAAACCAAGGAACACACCAGAAAGGTCAGGGATAAAGTTGTGAAGAAGTGTAAAGCAGGGTTAGGCTTTAAAAATATAGACCAAGCTCTGAACATCTCACAGAGAACTGTTCAATCCATCATCCACAACTGAAACCTACCAACACATGGCTGTCCACCTAACTGATAACCCAAGCAAGGAAAGCACTAACTAGAGAAGCAGCCAAGAGGCCCATGGTCACTCTAGAGGATCTGCAGAGGTCAACAGCACAGATGGGAGCATCTGTCCATAGTACAACTATTTTTCATACACTACACAAATCTGTCCTATATAGAACAGTGGCAAGAAGAAAGACATTTTTTAAAGCAAGCCATAAGAAGTCTCATTTACAGTTTGCAAAAAGTCATGTATCGGACACAGTGAGCATGTAGAAGAAGGTGTTCTGGTTAAATGAGGTAAAACTAAAACTTTTTGGGCTAAATGCAAAATACTATGTGTAGTGGAAAACTAACACTGCATATCACCTTGAAAACACCATCCCTACCGTCACACATGGTGGTGGCAGCATTATGCTGTGGAGGGGCTTTTATTCAGCAGGGAAAGGGAAACCAGTCTGAGTTGATGGAAAGATGGATGGAGTTAAATACCAGGCAATACTGAAGGAAAACCTGTTAGAAGCTGCAAAATACTTGAGACTGGGGTGTAAGTTTACCTTCCAGCAGGACAACGACCTTAAACATCCTGCTAGAGCTACAGTGGATGGTTTACTGTAGATCAAAGCATATTCATCTATGTGAATGGCTCAGTCACAGTTCAGACCTAAATCCTATTGCTAACCTTTGACAAGACTTGAAAATTGGTGTTCGCAGACGCCTCTAGCCAATCTCACTGAGTGAGAGATAGTCTGCAAAGAAGTAGGGGCAAAAATTGCTGTTAGAAACAGACCCCCCAATAGACTTGCAGCAGTAACTAAAGCAAAAGATGGTCCTACAAAGCGTTGAATCAGGGGGCTGAATACAAATGCACGTCACAATTTTCAGATTTATATTTGTAACATAATTAGAAAACCACGTATTCCCTTTACACCTCTCAAATACTTGCTATCACATAAAATCCTAATAAAATACATTTAAGTTTGTGGGTGTAACATGAAAAAAATGTGGAAATGGTCATAGGGTATGAATACTTTTTCGAGGCACTTTAAATAGTTGATATTTGTATGTACCTTTGAAAATCATCCATGCAAAGTCATTCCACTGCTGCAGGAGAAATAAGGTTTTATATGGTCCCCACCTCACTGAAATTATGAACTCATCTATGCAGTGCATGGATGATCTCAGCCAGGAAATCTTTGCTCTTGCTGAAAGGTGTATTGTTAGGGAACACTTCCACTACTATTGCTTGTTTAATGTCTTTCTTATATGACTGAATCCAGGCTGTTAAACAATCTCCATGCATTTTACCTATACAGTGAATTCTGTATATATATACTGTATATATATATATATATATATATATATATATATTACAGTTGTGTGAAAAAGTGTTGCCCCCTTCCTGATTTCCTATTCTCTTGCACGTTTGTCACGCGTAAATGTTTCAGATGACCAAACACATTTAAATATTAGATGCAGTTAGCACAAGTAAACATAAAATGCAGTTTTTAAATTTGGATCTTTATTATTAAGGGAAACAGAAATCCAAACCTCCTGGGCTCTGTGTGAAAAAGTCGTTGCGCCACCCTTAAAACATACATTTTCTGTGGTTCATCATATCTTTGGGAAGCTGAGTTCAAATTCCCTAGCTACATCCAGGCCTGATTACTGCCACACCTGTTCTCAATCAGGAAATCACTTAAATAGGGCCTGCCTGATATAAAGAAGTAGACCAAAAGATCCTCAAAAGCTAGACATCAAAGAAATCCTGAAACAAATAAGAAACAAAGTAATTGAGATCTATTAGCCTGAAAAATGTTATAAAGCCATTTTTTTAAGCTTTCTGACTCCAGCGAACCACACTGAGAGCCATTATCCACAAATGGCAAAAACATTGAACAGTGGTGAACCTTCCCACCTTTCCATGAGTGGTCGGTCAAGAAAAACTACCCCAAGAGCGCAGCAACGACTTATCCAAGAAACCACAAAAAACCCCACAACAACATTCAAAGAACTGCAGGCCTCACTTGCCTCAGTTAAGGTCATTGTTCATGACTCCACTAAGAAAGAAACTGGGAAAAAATGACCTGCATGGCAGAGTTCCAAGACGAAAACCACTGCTGAACAATAAGAACATAAAGGCTTATCTTAGCTTTGCCAGAAAATATGTTGATGATCCCGCAAAACTTTTGGGTGAATACTCTGTGGATTGACGAAGCAAAAGTTGAAGTTTTTGGAAGGTGTATGTCCCTTTTCATCTGGCGTTTAAGTAGCACAGCATTTCAGAAAAGGAACATCATACCAACAGTAAAATATGCTAGTGGCATTGCGATGGTCTGGGGATGTTTTGGTGCTTCAGGTCCTTAATGACTTGCTATGGTAAATGAAACCATGAATTCTGCTGTCTACCAAAGTAACCTGAAGGAGGAGGTCCGGCCATCTGTTTGTGACGTCAAGCTGAAGTGGCCTTGGGTTATGCAGCAGAACAATGATCCAAAACACACCAGCAAGTCCACCCCTGAATGGCTTAAGAAAAGCAAAATTAAGACTTTGGAGTGGCCTAGTCAATGTCCTGACCTTAATCTGATTGAGATGCTGTAAAGACCTTAAAAAGGGGTTCATGCTCGGAAACCCTCCAATGCGGCTGAATTACAACAATTCTGCAAAGATGAGTGGGACAAAATTCCTCCAGAGCTTTGTAAAAGACTCATTGCTAGTTATTGCAAATGCTTGATTTCAGATGTTGCTGCTAAGGGCGGCACAACCAGTTACTAGGTTTAGGGGGCAATCGCTTTTTCACGCTGGGCCCTGTTGATTTGGATTTTTTTCCCCCCTTAATAATAAAGACCTTAATTTAAAAACTGCATTTTGTGGTTACTTGTGTTATCTTTCTCTAATATTTAAATTTGTTTGATGATCTGAAACATTTAAGTGTGACAAACATGCAAAAGAATAGGAAATCAGGAAAGGGGCAAACACTTTTTCACCCAAATGTGTGTATATATATATATATATATATATATATATACACACACTGCTTAAAAAATAAAGGGAAGACTAAAATATCACATCCAAGATATCACTGAATTGAATATTACAGTAGCCATTCTTTATTCATTACTTAGTGAAATGTGTTGGGAACAATAAAACATAAAAATGATCAATGTAAATAAAAATTAATATCCCGAATCAAACTGGAAAATCAAATTACAGGCTGATCCTGCTTCAGTTGAAATGCCTCAAGACAAGGAAATGATGCTCAGTATTGTGTGTGGCCTCCACGTGCCTGTAAGACCATACTACAATGTCTGGACATACTCCTGATAAGGTAGCAGATGTTCTCCTGAGGGATCTCCTCCCAGACCTGGATTAAAGCATCAGTCAACTCTTGGACAGCCTGTGGTACAATGTAGCATTGATGGATGGAACGAGACAAGATGTCCCAGTTATGCTCGATTGGATTCAGGTCTGGGGAACCGGCAGGCCAGTCCGTAGCATCAATGCCTTCATCATGCAGGAACTGCTAACACACTTCAGCCACATGTCACCTAGCATTGTCATGCATCAGAAGGAACGCAGGGTCCACTGCACCTGCATGTGGTCTCACAATGGGTCTGAGATTCTCATCCTGGTACTTAATGGCAGTCTGGGTACTTCTGGCTAGCACATAAGAAAGAAATGCCTCCCCACATCATTACTGACCCACTGCCAAACCGGTCATTCTGGAGGATGTTGCAGGCAGCAGAACGTTCTTCACGGTGTCTCTTGACTCTGTCACATCTGTCACATGTGCTCAGTGTGAACCTGCTCTCATCTGTGAAGAGCACATGGTGCCAATGTAGGGGCCGGATGGCAGAGCAGGGAGATCAATTCTCCCTGCTCTGCCACAGAATGTAACTGTATCGGTGTGCTGCTCACGCTGATACAGTTACAGTAGCCTAGCTCAGGGTGGGCCCCCTCAGAGCATGGGGCCCGGGGTGACCGCCCCCTCTGCCCCCACGGTAGCTACGCTATTGCCTAGAACTGTAAACGTTGTGGTCTGTCAAGGATACTTACTGCAGCGTATACGCGCCATGCTTACTTCCCATTTAAATCAGATGTCCAGCAGTGTCTTCAGCTTAGAACTGACAACAACCAGTGGAACCCAGCTACATCCGTGTACTGTTCTGAGAAGTCTAGCCAGAAGTGATCTTCAGGGAAGATTTACGGCCAAAAATAAACATACCATTGACATGGAAAAAAGGCCAAGTGACTAAACTATGCACGAAAACATAGGACCTGCCATGCAGACAAATGGCAGCAGGTGCTTTGGACTGGTGAGTCAAAATTTGATGTATTCTGCTGTAACAGAAGCTAGTTTGTTCACATAAGGGCTGTAGAGCAGAACAATAATGAGTGTCTGCAGGAACAGTGAAGCACAGTAGAGGTTCCTTGCAAGTTCGGGGCTATATTTCAGCAAATTAGTTAGGGATTTGATCAGGATTAATGCTGAGAAATCCAGGCAGATACTTCTCCATCATGTAATACCACCAGGGAGGCATCTGATTGGCTTTAAATTTATTCTGCAGCAGAAAAATATCCCCAAACATCCAACCAATGTCATTAAGATCAAGGAGTCCAGGAAGTGATGATCCCGCCCCCGCAGAGCCCTGATCTCAACATCATCCAGTCTGTCGGGGAACACATGAAGGGACAGGAGGAATTGCAACCACAGAAGATATGTGATAAGTCCTCCACAATGTTTGTAACAACCTTCTTGACAAGTCCCTTCAAAAAATTGGGCGCAAAGTTACCTAGAGGAATTGAAGTCGTTTTCAAGACAAATGGCGGTCACGCCAACCATTGATGTGACTTGTTCATGCATTTTGTTAATTAATAAAAAGAAATTATGATTTTTTTGCCTGATTTCCATTTACGTTGCATATACTGTATTCATCACCTCGCCCTATAGCGTGTTCTCATCCTGCTCTGTGGGACACACCACTTGCCCCTTTTTTTATTTAAGGCAATGGGCACACAGGAGATTCAGTCTTGATTCACATCTATATCTAATATAAGACATATATGAATTGATTTATATTTCTATCTAGTGGTCGGGGTTTGTTTTTTTCAATGTATTTTTATCTTGTGTATAAATTATTGTTTTTTTTTATGCCAGTGTGGGCACCTCTTTACATGTAGTGCTACCATATACCACTCTTGTCTAATAAAGGTCATTTTATCCCTCTATCATTTGTTCCACTTTTCTTGTTTGGACCATATGTTCTGTGTTCTCTCTTTGGTTTTCAGTTCTTTCCGAATGGTCTACCATTCATCCACTCAGCTAATATATGTCACCTGTTACACATTGTGGTCTATTTAATTTTGATGTATATTATTTGTTACCTTCAGTATGTGCTCATTCTTCTTTGAGTACTATATTGTAGTATTATTTGTTCACTGTATGGTGGTATTATTTGAGTACTATGTTTCGGTATTATTTAGTCATTGTATGGTGGTATGATTTAACTACTATATTGTGGTATTATGTGGGCATTGTATGGTGGTATTATTTGAGTACTATATTGTGGTGTTATTTGAGCACTGTATGGTGGTATTAATAGAGTATTATGTTGCCTTATGTGGGCATTGTATGGTGGTATTATTTGAGTATTATATTGTGGTATTATTTGGGCACTGTATGGTGGTATTATTTCAGTATTGTATTGTGGTATTATTTTGGCACTGTGTGGTGGTATTATTTGGGCACTGTACGGTGGTATTATTTTTGGGCACTGTATGGTGGTATTATTTCAGTATTATATTGTGGTATTGTTTTGGCACTGTGTGGTGGTATTATTTGGGCACTGTATGGTGGTATTATTTGAGCACTGTGCGGTGGTATTATTTGAGTACTCTATGGTCATATTATGTAAGCACTGTATGTTGACCTTATTTAACAGTGAATGGTGATATCATTTTAGCTATACATGTTGGTATTAATTGAGCCATGTATGTTCGTATTATTTGAGCACTATATGTTGATATTATTTAAACTTGTGGTATCATTTGTGCACTGTATTATGGTATTATTTAGTCACTGCAAGCTGGTATTATTTGAGTACTATAAGGTGGTATTATTTTGCACCTTGTGGTGGTATTATTTGAAGACAGTATTGTTTTTATACTTGGTCATTATGGGGTGGTATTATTTGAGCAGGGCATGGTGTAAATATTTGAACAATGTATTATATGAGCATCGCTTGATGGCTTATTTGAGTACTTAGTGGTCATATTATGAAAATTCTGTATGCAGTTCTTATTTGAGCGCTGCCTAGTGGTATTATACGAGTACCATACAGTGGTATTATTTGAGTACAATATTGTGGAATTATATGTTGGTCTTATATTAGCCCTGCAGAATAGTATTATTTTAGCATTGTATGTTAGTTATATTTGAGCACTCTGTGTTGGTATCATTTGAGTGATGTATAGTGGTATCATATGAGCACTGTATGTAGGTATTATCTGAGTGATGTATAGTGGTATCATATGAGCACTGTATGTAGGTATTATCTGAGTGATGTATAGTGGTATCATATGAGCACTTTATGTCAGTATTATCTGAGTGATATATAGTGGTATCATATGAGCACTGTATGTAGGTATTATCTGAGTGATGTATAGTGGTATCATATGAGCACGTTATGTCAGTATTATCTGAGTGACATATAGTGGTATCATATGAGCACTGTATGTAGGTATTATCTGAGTGATGTATACTGGTATCATATGAGCATTTTATGTCAGTATTATCTGAGTGATGTATAGTGGTATCATATGAGCACTGTATGTAGGTATTATCTGAGTGATGTATACTGGTATCATATGAGCATTTTATGTCAGTATTATCTGAGTGATGTATAGTGGTATCATATGAGCACTGTATGTAGGTATTATCTGAGTGATGTATAGTGGTATCATATGAGCACTGTATGTAGGTATTATCTGAGTGATGTATAGTGGTATCATATGAGCACTGTATGTAGGTATTATCTGAGTGATGTATAGTGGTATCATATGAGCACTTTATGTCAGTATTATCTGAGTGATATATAGTGGTATCATATGAGCATTGTATGTAGGTATTATCTGAGTGATGTATAGTGGTATCATATGAGCACTTTATGTCAGTATTATCTGAGTGATGCATAGTGGTATCATATGAGCACTGTATGTAGGTATTATCTGAGTGATGTATAGTGGTATCATATGAGCACTGTATGTAGGTATTATCTGAGTGATGTATAGTGGTATCATATGAGCACTGTATGTAGGTATTATCTGAGTGATGTATAGTGGTATCATATGAGCACTTTATGTCAGTATTATCTGAGTGATATATAGTGGTATCATATGAGCACTGTATGTAGGTATTATCTGAGTGATGTACAGTGGTATCATATGAGCACTTTATGTCAGTATTATCTGAGTGATATATAGTGGTATCATATGAGCACTGTATGTAGGTATTATCTGAGTGATGTATAGTGGTATCATATGAGCACTGTATGTAGGTATTATCTGAGTGATGCAAAGTGGTATCATATGAGCACTTTATGTCAGTATTATCTGAGTGATGCATAATGGTATCATATGAGCACTGTATGTAGGTATTATCTGAGTGATGTATAGTGGTATCATATGAGCACTGTATGTAGGTATTATCTGAGTGATGTATAGTGGTATCATATGAGCACGTTATGTCAGTATTATCTGAGTGATATATAGTGGTATCATATGAGCACTGTATGTAGGTATTACCTGAGTGATGTATAGTGGTATCATATGAGCACTGTATGTAGGTATTATCTGAGTGGTGTATAGTGGTATCATATGAGCACTGTATGTAGGTATTATCTGAGTGATGTATAGTGGTATCATATGAGCACTGTATGTAGGTATTATCTGAGTGATGTATAGTGGTATCATATGAGCACGTTATGTCAGTATTATCTGAGTGATATATAGTGGTATCATATGAGCACTGTATGTAGGTATTACCTGAGTGATGTATAGTGGTATCATATGAGCACTGTATGTAGGTATTATCTGAGTGGTGTATAGTGGTATCATATGAGCACTGTATGTAGGTATTATCTGAGTGATGTATAGTGGTATCATATGAGCACTGTATGTAGGTATTATCTGAGTGATGTATAGTGGTATCATATGAGCACGTTATGTCAGTATTATCTGAGTGATATATAGTGGTATCATATGAGCACTGTATGTAGGTATTACCTGAGTGATGTATAGTGGTATCATATGAGCACTGTATGTAGGTATTATCTGAGTGGTGTATAGTGGTATCATATGAGCACTGTATGTAGGTATTATCTGAGTGGTGTATAGTGGTATCATATGAGCACTGTATGTAGGTATTATCTGAGTGATGTATAGTGGTATCATTTGAGCACTGTATGTAGGTATTATCTGAGTGATGTATAGTGGTATCATATGAGCACTTTATGTCAGTATTATCTGAGTGATATATAGTGGTATCATATGAGCACTGTATGTAGGTATTCATAGAATCATAGAATCATAGAATCGTAGAGTTGGAAGGGACCTCCTGGGCCATCTGGTCCAACCCCCTGCTCAAAGCAGGATTCGCTAAATCATCCCAGTCAGATGTCTGTCCAGCCTCTGTTTGAAGACATCCATTGAAGGAGAACTCACCACTTCTCGTGGCAGCTTGCTCCACTCATTGATCACTCTAACTGTCAAAAAGTTTTTTCTAATATCTAATCTGTGTCTCCTCCCATTCAGTTTCATCCCATTGCTTCTAGTCTTTCCTTGTGCAAATGAGAATAAAGATGATCCTTCTACAATGTGACAGCCCTTGAAATATTTGTAGACAGCTATTAAGTCTCCTCTCAGTCTTCTCTTTTGCAAACTAAACAATCCCACATCCTGCAACCTTTCCTCATAAGACAGGGTTTGCAGACCGGTCACCATTCTGGTTGCTCTTTTCTGAACTTGCTCCAGTTTGTTGATGTCTTTTTTAAAATGTGGTGCCCAAAACTGGACACAATATTCCAGATGAGGTCTGACCAAAGAGGAGTAGAGGGAAATAATGACTTCACGTGATCTAGACTGTATGCTTCTGTTAATACATCCTAGAATTGCATTTGCTTTTTTGGCTGCTGCATCACACTGTTGACTCATATTCAGTCTGTGATCTATTAGTATACCCAAGTCTTTTTCACATGTGCTGTTGCTTAGGCCTATTCCTCCCATTCTGTATATGCTTTTTTCATTTTTATTGCCCAGATGTAGTACTTTGCATTTTTCCCTGTTAAAAACCATTCTGTTAGTTGCTGCCCACTTCTCCAGTTTATTTATATCTTTTTGAATCCTCTCTCTCTCTTCTCTAGTATTAGCTATCCCTCCTAACTTTGTGTCATCAGCAAATTTAATCAGTTTATTATCTGAGTGATGTATAGTGGTATCATATGAGCACTGTATGTAGGTATTATCTGAGTGATGTATAGTGGTATCATATGAGCACTGTATGTAGGTATTATCTGAGTGATGTATAGTGGTATCATATGAGCACTTTATGTCAGTATTATCTGAGTGATGCATAGTGGTAACATATGAGCACTGTATGTAGGTATTATCTGAGTGATGTATAGTGGTATTATATGAGCACTTTATGTCAGTATTATCTGAGTGATGCATAGTGGTATCATATGAGCACTGTATGTAGGAATTATCTGAGTGATGTATAGTGGTATCATATGAGCACTGTATGTAGGTATTATCTGAGTGATGTATAGTGGTATCATATGAGCACTGTATGTAGGTATTATCTGAGTGATGTATAGTGGTATCATATGAGCATTGTATGTAGGTATTATCTGAGTGATGTATAGTGGTATCATATGAGCACTGTATGTAGGAATTATCTGAGTGATGTATAGTGGTATCATATGAGCACTGTATGTAGGTATTACCTGAGTGATATATAGTGGTATCATATGAGCACTGTATGTAGGAATTATCTGAGTGATGTATAGTGGTATCATATGAGCACTGTATGTAGGTATTATCTGAGTGATGTATAGTGGTATCATATGAGCACTGTATGTAGGTATTATCTGAGTGATGCATAGTGGTATCATATGAGCACTGTATGTAGGTATTATCTGAGTGATGTATAGTGGTATCATATGAGCACTGTATGTAGGTATTATCTGAGTGATATATAGTGGTATCATATGAGCACTGTATGTAGGAATTATCTGAGTGATGTATAGTGGTATCATATGAGCACTGTATGTAGGTATTATCTGAGTGATGTATAGTGGTATCATATGAGCACTGTATGTAGGTATTATCTGAGTGATGCATAGTGGTATCATATGAGCACTGTATGTAGGTATTATCTGAGTGATGTATAGTGGTATCATATGAGCACTGTATGTAGGTATTATCTGAGTGATGTATAGTGGTATCATATGAGCACTGTATGTAGGTATTACCTGAGTGATATATAGTGGTATCATATGAGCACTGTATGTAGGAATTATCTGAGTGATGTATAGTGGTATCATATGAGCACTGTATGTAGGTATTATCTGAGTGATGTATAGTGGTATCATATGAGCACTGTATGTAGGTATTATCTGAGTGATGCATAGTGGTATCATATGAGCACTGTATGTAGGTATTATCTGAGTGATGTATAGTGGTATCATATGAGCACTTTATGTCAGTATTATCTGAGTGATGCATAGTGGTATCATATGAGCACTGTATGTAGGAATTATCTGAGTGATGTATAGTGGTATCATATGAGCATTGTATGTTGGTATCATTGGAGTGATATATAGTGGGATCATATGAGCACTGTATGTACCTTAGATATTATCTGAGTGATGTATAGTGGTATCATATGAGTACTGTTATGTATATTGGTATTATTTGAGTTTTTTATGTTAGTCTTATTGCAGCACTGTATGGTGGTATTACTTTATTAGTGCATGGTGGTATTATTTTAGCACTATATGTTGATGTTATTTCAGTACATTATGGGGGTTTACTACTACTTAATGTAGTTATTCCACAAATACATGACACTGTTATTTGAGTCCCACATTGTATAGCAGTTATAGTTGTACATTGTATGACAGTACAACAAATCACATCTCGTTTGATTCCATGAGCCCTAAATTAAAATCTGTTGCCTTAAAAATCCAATAATTCTGAGAGGCTCAAATTAATTTCTGGCTGCCAAAAGAAAAATATAGTAAAACGTCCATTGCTACAATCAGCAAGTGTAATATTTCTCTAGATGTTAGTGACAACATACCGGGATATAATTGCTTAGTTGGGGCGCTAAAGTGCGTTCTGTTCTCCACTCGAAAAGCAATGTCTGTCTCTTCAATTCCTTGTCTATGTGTGCAAAGTCCGGCCTCTAACGTAACTCCTTCAATTTCTTCATTGAGTTCCAGGGCTTTTAAGACGTTGACTGGGGTTGCTACAAATGGAAAAAAAAGATCTAGTCAGCCGTTATACGTAATAGCGAGAAAATAATTATACAAACTGCATTGTCAGCAAATTAAAATGTGGCGAGTTGTCAAGAGTGTCATGGAAATCATGAAAATAAGGGGTGGAAGGGAAAACACACAAAGGCAAAACAACATGAGTACTAAGGAAACAATGGAGCAGATTTACACTGATTTATATTATACAGTGGTGCTTAAAAGTTTGTGAACCCCTCAAAATTTTCCATATTTCTACATGAATGTAATCAAAAACTACATCCGATGTCACACAAGTCTTAAAAGTACATATATAAGGAACTATATCAACAAATAAGTAAAAAAATAATATTAGACCTTGTCATTTTTAAGAAAGTAAAATATACAGTATCTCATGTCTGTGAGTGGAAAAAGTATGTGAACCTTTGCTTTCTGTATCCGATGTGACCCCCTTGTGCAGCCATAACTACATTTAGATGCTTCCGGCAATTGTTGATTAGTCCTGCCCATCAGCTTGAAGGAATTTTAGTCCAGTCCTCTCTGCAAAACAGCTTCACCTCTGTGAAATTGGAGGGTTTTCTACCATGAACTGCTCACTTAAGGTCCTTCCACAACATTTCTATAGGATTAAAGAGGCCCTTTCACCAAATGTTTCATGTTGCGCTGGACACAGGATGTAATCGTGGCTGCAGAGCATAATAAAACTTTTTTTTTTAAATTTCATCGTTCTGTTGAGTAAATATTAGCAAAGTATGTGTTTGACACCTAATGAGTTAACTTAGTAGGTGTTAGCAGATAATTTTCAATGGGGGTGTGTACTTCTGCTCTCTGTATGATGCTGACCAATCATAAGCAGGCAGCAGTAAAGAAAAGAAGAACACGCCCCCACTATAGATTAGAGCAGATTTCTCAGTGTGTGAGATATAATACTGCCCCTATGTACAAGAATATATCTACTATAATACTGCCCCCTATGTACAAGAATATAACTACTATAATACTGCTCCTATGTACAAGAATATAACTACTATAATACTGCCCCCTATGTACAATAATATAACTACTATAATACTGTGAAGGGTTAAAACAAAAATCAGAGCTGAAGTTTCACTTCTCCATTTCTCTGAAGGTTTCGTTTCTTCATTTTTGTTGCTGTAAGATAAATTTTTGTAATTGGCATGGGCTGTCATAAAACCAGACTGTTCTCATCAGGTGCAAAGATAAGGGGCTGGGGGGGGTGTATTGCTCTGAATATGCCATTATACTGCTTTCTACGCTATCTAGGTATGGACATACAGTCAAGGCCAAAAGTTTTGAGAATGACACAAATATTATATTTTCACATTATCTGCTGCCCTCTGGTTTTTATGTGTGTTTGTCAGATGTTTTTATCACATACAGAAATATAATTGCAACAATATTATGAGTAACAAAAGGTTATATTGACAGTTAGAATGAGTTAATGCAGCAAGTCAATATTTGCAGTGTTGACCCTTCTTCTTCAGGACCTCAGCAATTCTCCCTGGCATGCTCTCAATCAACTTCTGGATCAAATCCTGACTGATAGCAGTCCATTCTTGCAAAATCAATGCTTTTATTTTGTCTGAATTTGAAGGTGTTTGTTTGTCCACTCGTCTCTTGATGATTGATCACAAGTTCTCAATGGGATTAAGATCTGGGGAGTTTCCAGGCCATGGTCCCAAAATCTCTATGTTTTGTTCCCTGAGCCATTTAGTTACCACCTTTGCTTTATGGCAATGTGCTCCATCATGTTGAAAAAGGCATTGTTGATCGCCAAACTGCTCTTGGACGGTTGGGAGAAGTTGCTCTTGGAGGACATTCTGGTACCATTCTTTATTCATGGCTGTGTTTTTAGGCAAGACTGAGAGAGAGCCCATTCTCTTGGCTGAGAAGCAACCCCACACATGAATGGTTTCAGGATGCTTGACAGTTGGCATGAGACAAGACTGGTGGTAGCGCTCACCTGGTCTTCTCCCAATAAGCCGTTTTCCAGATGTCCCAAACAATCGAAAAGGGGATTCATCAGAGAAAATGACTTTACCCCAGTCCTCAGCAGTCCACTCCCTGTACCTCTTGCAGAATATCAGTCTGTCCATGATGTTTTCTCTGGAGAGAAGTGGCTTCTTTGCTGCCCTCCTTGAGACCAGGCCTTGCTCCAAGAGTCTCCGCCTCACAGTGCATGCAGATGCACTCACACCTGCCTGCTGCCATTCCTGAGCGAGCTCTGCACTGCTGGTAGCCCGATCCCGCTGCTGAAACACTTTTAAGAAACGGTCCTGGCGCTTGCTGGTCTTTCTTGGGCACCCTGGAGCCTTTTTGGCAACAAGGGAACCTCTCTCCTTGAAGTTCTTGATGATGCGATAGATTGTTGACTGATGTGCAATCTTTCTAGCTGCGATACTCTTCCCTGTTAGGCCATTTTTGTGCAGTGCAATGATGACTGCATGTGTTTCTTTAGAGATAACCATGGTTAACAGAAGAGAAACAATGATGCCAAGCACCAGCCTCCTTTTAAAGTGTCCAGTGGTGTCATTCTTACTTAATCATGACAGATTGATCTCCAGGCCTGTCCTCATCAACACCCCCACCTGTGTTAATGGAGCAATCACTGAAACGATGTTAGCTGGTCCTTTTAAGGCAGGGCTGCAATGATGTTGAAATGTGTTTTGGGGGATAAAGTTCATTTTCTAGGCAAATATTGACTTTGCAAGTAATTGCTGTTAAGCTGATCACTCTTTATAACATTCTGGAGTATATGCAAATTGCCATTAGAAAAAATGAAGCAGTAGACTTTGTAAAAATTAATATTTGTGTCATTCTCAAAACTTTTGGCCATGACTGTATATGCAGTTCCGGCTTCCTTGCAATATTATCGGCTTATAAAGTGAAATGATGTTATTGGTAGTTGAGAACTTTGCATAATTAAGCAAAATATTATAAAAGAAGTGACTACAATAAACGGGTTACCGATCTCTTTGGATCATCCCATACAGAGACACGTCTCCATTTGGTCATTTGAGTTGCTAGCAACACTCTGTGGAATAATTTGAACATCACTGGCTCAACCGTGAAGGGTTAATTTACTTCTCTCCCTATCAATACTGCCTCCTATGTACAAGAATATAACTACTATAATACTGCCCCTATGTACAAGAATATAACAACTATAATACTGCCCCTATGTACAAGAATATAACTACTATAATACTGCCCCAATGTACAAGAATATAACTACTATAATACTGCCCCCTATGTACAAGAATATAACTACTATAATACTGCCCCCTATGTACAAGAATATAACTACTATAATACTGGCCCCTATGTACAAGAATATAACTACTATAATACTGCCCATATGTACAAGAATATAACTACTATAATACTGCCCCCTATGTACAAGACTATAACTACCATAATACTGCTCCTATGTACAAGAATATAACTACTATAATACTGCCTCCTATGTACAAGAATATAACTACTATAATACTGCTCCTATGTACAAGAATATAACTACTATAATACTGCCCATATGTACAAGAATATAACTACTATAATACTGCCCCCTATGTACAAGACTATAACTACCATAATACTGCTCCTATGTACAAGAATATAACTACTATAATACTGCCTCCTATGTACAAGAATATAACTACTATAATACTGCTCCTATGTACAAGAATATAACTACTATAATACTGCCTCCTATGTACAAGAATATAACTACTACTAGCTGAAGAGCCCGGCACTGCCCGGGCATAGTAACTAACTGTGGTTAGTTATAGCAAATTATAATTATCCTCCATCCCATAGTCCCGTGCCCATATACCCATCATACATATCCACGATCCCATAGGCCCGTGCCCATATACCCATCATACATATTCTCCATCCCATAGTCCCATGCCCATATACCCATCATACATATTCGCCATCCCATAGTTGAGTGCCCATATACCCATCACACATTCTTCATCTCATAGTCCCATGCCTATATACCCATCATACATATCCTCTATGATGACATCAGCGTCGCCATGGCAACCATTGTGACATCATAATGAGGGGTGGGGCTTGATATGCACACACTGTTTCCCCATTATGTAGATAGGGGAATTATGACATCATAATGAGGGGCGGGGCATGATACGCACACACTTTTTCCCCAGTATGTAGATAGGGGCAAAATTGTTTGGTGAATTGGAACACGCAGGGTTAAAATTTCACCTCACAACATAGCTTAGGACGCTCTCGGGGTCCAGACGTGCGACTGTGCCAAATTTTGTGGCTGTAGCTGCGAGGGTGCGGATGCCTATCCCGGACATACACACACACATACATACACACACACATACATACACACACTTGAGCTTTATATAATAGATAATACTGCCTCCTATGTACAAGAATATAGCTACTATAATACTGCTCCCTATGTGCAAAAATATAACTACTATAATACTGCGTCTATGTACAAGACTATAACTACTATAATACTGCCCCTATGTACAAGAATATAACTACTATAATACTGCTCCTATGTACAAGAATATAACTGCTATAATACTGCTCCCTATGTACAAGAATATAACTACTATAATACTGCCCCTATGTACAAGAATATAACTACTATAATACTGCTCCTATGTACAAGAATATAACTACTATAATACTGCCCCTATGTACAAGAATATAACTACTATAATACTGCCCATATGTACAAGAATATAACTACTATAATACTGCCCTCTAGGTACAAGAATATAACTACTATAATACTGCTCCTATGTACAAGAATATAACTACTATAATACTGCCCCCTATGTACAATAAGATAACTACTATAATACTGTGAAGGGTTAAAACTAAAATCAGAGCTGAAGTTTCACTTCTCCATTTCTCTGAAGGTTTCGTTTCTTCATTTTTGTTGCTGTAAGATAAATTTTTGTAATTGGCATGGGCTGTGTCATGTCGGACGCTGTTCACACCACAGCATCCGGCAGGCAGAGGTAGTTCCACCTCCAGCCACTATAGCCTCAGTGGCGCCGGCCTGATCTTCAGGCTCTCGGGGGTTAATCCTGCTGGAGACCAGGTTGGATGGTTAGTCACGCCCACGGTCTTTAAATAGTCATGCTGGCCTATGGGCGTCGCCGATTATAGCTTGTGTTTCATACCAAGTGGTTCCGGTCTGGAGTGGAGGTGTTCAAGAGAGAGAGAGATTCATATCTGGTGTCGTATGATCCGTCGTTATCCTTTCTCCTTCCCATATTTGTGTTTAGTTGTGCCCTGTTCACATTACTGTTTATTCCTGTGTGTGTGCGGCGCAGTGCAGTTTAAGTTCTCCCTGTCTGTCATTATTTGTGTGGGAGCTTTGGTGGTGACTTCTCACTGGGTGGAGGGGTGAAGGGCACCTTAGAGCTGGTATCGCGTCATTTCTGGTGGCCCAAAATCCGGCAGGACGTGGTCTCGTACGTGGCAGCTTGCATCACGTGCGCTAGGGCTAAGTCACCCCGAACCCGTCCTGCTGGCACGCTACAGCCTCTGGGGGTACCCAATAGGCCATGCACAGAAATCTCCATGGATTTTATCACTGACTTGCCAGCCTCGGCAGGGAACACGGTCATCCTGGTGGTGGTTGACCGTTTTTCAAAGATGGCGCATTTTGTGGCGTTGTCCTCTTTGCCCAATGCTAAGACGTTGGCTCAGGTATTTGTGAAGGAGGTGGTCAGACTCCACGGAGTACCGTCTGACATAGTATCTGATAGGGGTACGCAATTTGTGGCGAGGTTTTGGAAAGCTTTTTGCTCAAGGTTGGGGATCAAGTTGTCACATTCATCGGCGTTTCATCCACAGTCTAATGGACAAACTGAGCGCATGAACCAAAATCTAGAACAGTATTTACGATGCTTTGTGTCTGACAACCAGGAGGAGTGGTCTACTTTCCTTCCTCTGGCCGAATTCGCATTAAATAATCACCGCCAAGAGTCATCAGGAGAGTCTCCATTCTTTTGTGTGTACGGTCAACATCCTCAGTTTTGTACCTTACGTCAGGGTGACTCCGGGGGTGTCCCGGAGGAGGATCAGCTAGGAGCCCAATTGTCATCAGTCTGGAGGCGGGTGAAACAGCGTTTGTTGAGCATGAGTGCCAGGTACAAACGGGTGGCTGACAGTAGACGCGTGCCAGGTCCGGACCTGTGTGTGGGTGAATGGGTGTGGTTAGCTACGAAGAACATAAAACTCAAAATCCCTTCTTTAAAACTGGGTCCAAGGTTTATTGGGCCTTTTAGGATTTCTGCCATCATTAACCCAGTAGCTTATCGGTTGGAACTTCCCACGGTGTACAAGATACACAACGTGTTTCACAGGGCTTTATTGAAAAAGGTGGTAGGCTTGGTGGACACGACGCCGATGCCACCTCCAGTCATGGTGGATGGCGAGTTAGAGTTCGAGGTCGCCAAGGTAGTGGACTCTCGAGTAGTACGCCGTACTCTTCAGTATTTGGTGCACTGGCGGGGGTATGGTCCAGAGGAGAGGTCTTGGGTTCCAGCCTCAGACATACATGCGGATCGGCTGGTCAGTTCTTTTCACCGTCGTCATCCGGACAAGCCGGGTCCTATGAGTCTTGAGGGCCCTGGGGTCCCTCGTAGAAGACGGGGTACTGTCATGTCGGACGCTGTTCACACCACAGCATCCGGCAGGCAGAGGTAGTTCCACCTCCAGCCACTATAGCCTCAGTGGCGCCGGCCTGATCTTCAGGATCTCGGGGGTTAATCCTGCTGGAGACCAGGTTGGATGGTTAGTCACGCCCACGGTCTTTAAATAGTCATGCTGGCCTATGGGCGTCGCCGATTATAGCTTGTGTTTCATACCAAGTGGTTCCGGTCTGGAGTGGAGGTGTTCAAGAGAGAGAGAGATTCATATCTGGTGTCGTATGATCCGTCGTTATCCTTTCTCCTTCCCATATTTGTGTTTAGTTGTGCCCTGTTCACATTACTGTTTATTCCTGTGTGTGTGCGGCGCAGTGCAGTTTAAGTTCTCCCTGTCTGTCATTATTTGTGTGGGAGCTTTGGTGGTGACTTCTCACTGGGTGGAGGGTGGAGGGTTAAGTGCAGGGCTGAGCAGGAGATAAGGAAAGGTCGGAGGCTCAGGCATTTGCACCTTCAGCAAAAACCCTGGGTTGAGGGTCAGACAGGGTTTCCCCTAGTAAAGGGACACCACAGGGGCCCCGGGTATTTCAGCCTTAGTTGAACTAAGCCCCCCGTGACATTCTGTCATAAAACCAGACTGTTCTCATCAGGTGCAAAGATAAGGGGCTGGGGGGGGTGTATTGCTCTGAATATGCCATTATACTGCTTTCTACGCTATCTAGGTATGGACATACAGTCAAGGCCAAAAGTTTTGAGAATGACACAAATATTATATTTTCACATTATCTGCTGCCCTCTGGTTTTTATGTGTGTTTGTCAGATGTTTTTATCACATACAGAAATATAATTGCAACAATATTATGAGTAACAAAAGGTTATATTGACAGTTAGAATGAGTTAATGCAGCAAGTCAATATTTGCAGTGTTGACCCTTCTTCTTCAGGACCTCAGCAATTCTCCCTGGCATGCTCTCAATCAACTTCTGGATCAAATCCTGACTGATAGCAGTCCATTCTTGCAAAATCAATGCTTTTATTTTGTCTGAATTTGAAGGTGTTTGTTTGTCCACTCGTCTCTTGATGATTGATCACAAGTTCTCAATGGGATTAAGATCTGGGGAGTTTCCAGGCCATGGTCCCAAAATCTCTATGTTTTGTTCCCTGAGCCATTTAGTTACCACCTTTGCTTTATGGCAATGTGCTCCATCATGTTGAAAAAGGCATTGTTGATCGCCAAACTGCTCTTGGACGGTTGGGAGAAGTTGCTCTTGGAGGACATTCTGGTACCATTCTTTATTCATGGCTGTGTTTTTAGGCAAGACTGAGAGAGAGCCCATTCTCTTGGCTGAGAAGCAACCCCACACATGAATGGTTTCAGGATGCTTGACAGTTGGCATGAGACAAGACTGGTGGTAGCGCTCACCTGGTCTTCTCCCAATAAGCCGTTTTCCAGATGTCCCAAACAATCGAAAAGGGGATTCATCAGAGAAAATGACTTTACCCCAGTCCTCAGCAGTCCACTCCCTGTACCTCTTGCAGAATATCAGTCTGTCCATGATGTTTTCTCTGGAGAGAAGTGGCTTCTTTGCTGCCCTCCTTGAGACCAGGCCTTGCTCCAAGAGTCTCCGCCTCACAGTGCATGCAGATGCACTCACACCTGCCTGCTGCCATTCCTGAGCGAGCTCTGCACTGCTGGTAGCCCGATCCCGCTGCTGAAACACTTTTAAGAAACGGTCCTGGCGCTTGCTGGTCTTTCTTGGGCACCCTGGAGCCTTTTTGGCAACAAGGGAACCTCTCTCCTTGAAGTTCTTGATGATGCGATAGATTGTTGACTGAGGTGCAATCTTTCTAGCTGCGATACTTTTCCCTGTTAGGCCATTTTTGTGCAGTGCAATGATGACTGCATGTGTTTCTTTAGAGATAACCATGGTTAACAGAAGAGAAACAATGATGCCAAGCACCAGCCTCCTTTTAAAGTGTCCAGTGGTGTCATTCTTACTTAATCATGACAGATTGATCTCCAGGCCTGTCCTCATCAACACCCCCACCTGTGTTAATGGAGCAATCACTGAAACGATGTTAGCTGGTCCTTTTAAGGCAGGGCTGCAATGATGTTGAAATGTGTTTTGGGGGATAAAGTTCATTTTCTAGGCAAATATTGACTTTGCAAGTAATTGCTGTTAAGCTGATCACTCTTTATAACATTCTGGAGTATATGCAAATTGCCATTAGAAAAAATGAAGCAGTAGACTTTGTAAAAATTAATATTTGTGTCATTCTCAAAACTTTTGGCCATGACTGTATATGCAGTTCCGGCTTCCTTGCAATATTATCGGCTTATAAAGTGAAATGATGTTATTGGTAGTTGAGAACTTTGCATAATTAAGCAAAATATTATAAAAGAAGTGACTACAATAAACGGGTTACCGATCTCTTTGGATCATCCCATACAGAGACACGTCTCCATTTGGTCATTTGAGTTGCTAGCAACACTCTGTGGAATAATTTGAACATCACTGGCTCAACCGTGAAGGGTTAATTTACTTCTCTCCCTATCAATACTGCCTCCTATGTACAAGAATATAACTACTATAATACTGCCCCTATGTACAAGAATATAACAACTATAATACTGCCCCTATGTACAAGAATATAACTACTATAATACTGCCCCAATGTACAAGAATATAACTACTATAATACTGCCCCCTATGTACAAGAATATAACTACTATAATACTGCCCCCTATGTACAAGAATATAACTACTATAATACTGGCCCCTATGTACAAGAATATAACTACTATAATACTGCCCATATGTACAAGAATATAACTACTATAATACTGCCCCCTATGTACAAGACTATAACTACCATAATACTGCTCCTATGTACAAGAATATAACTACTATAATACTGCCTCCTATGTACAAGAATATAACTACTATAATACTGCTCCTATGTACAAGAATATAACTACTATAATACTGCCTCCTATGTACAAGAATATAACTACTACTAGCTGAAGAGCCCGGCACTGCCCGGGCATAGTAACTAACTGTGGTTAGTTATAGCAAATTATAATTATCCTCCATCCCATAGTCCCGTGCCCATATACCCATCATACATATCCACGATCCCATAGGCCCGTGCCCATATACCCATCATACATTTTCTCCATCCCATAGTCCCATGCCCATATACCCATCATACATATTCGCCATCCCATAGTTGAGTGCCCATATACCCATCACACATTCTTCATCTCATAGTCCCATGCCTATATACCCATCATACATATCCTCTATGATGACATCAGCGTCGCCATGGCAACCATTGTGACATCATAATGAGGGGTGGGGCTTGATATGCACACACTGTTTCCCCATTATGTAGATAGGGGAATTATGACATCATAATGAGGGGCGGGGCATGATACGCACACACTTTTTCCCCAGTATGTAGATAGGGGCAAAATTGTTTGGTGAATTGGAACACGCAGGGTTAAAATTTCACCTCACAACATAGCTTAGGACGCTCTCGGGGTCCAGACGTGCGACTGTGCCAAATTTTGTGGCTGTAGCTGCGAGGGTGCGGATGCCTATCCCGGACATACACACACACATACATACACACACACATACATACACACACTTGAGCTTTATATAATAGATAATACTGCCTCCTATGTACAAGAATATAGCTACTATAATACTGCTCCCTATGTGCAAAAATATAACTACTATAATACTGCGTCTATGTACAAGACTATAACTACTATAATACTGCCCCTATGTACAAGAATATAACTACTATAATACTGCCCTCTAGGTACAAGAATATAACTGCTATAATACTGCCCCCTATGTACAAGAACGTAACTACTATAATACTGCTCCCTATGGACAAGAATATAACTACTATAATACTGCCCCCTATGTACAAGAATATAACTACTATAATACTGCCCCCTATGTACAAGAATATAACTACTATAATACTGCCCCCTATGTACAAGAATATAACTACTATAATACTGCCCCTATGTACAAGAATATATATACAGAATATAAAAATGAGTGTATGTATGTATTATTATTATTATTATTTATATAGCACCATTGATTCCATGGTGCTGCACATGAGAAGGGGTTACATCAAAATACAAATATCACTTACAGTAAACAAACTAACAATGACAGACTGATACAGAGGGAAGAGGACCCTGCCCTTGCAGGCTTACATTCCACAAGATTATGAGGAAGTAGACAGTAGGTCGGGGGTTGCAGTAGCTCCGATAGTGTTAAGGTGGCCGCGTGGTCATTACAGGTTTTAAGCTTTTTTGAAGAGATGGGTTTTCAGGTTCCGTCTCAAGGATCCAAATGTGGTCGATAACCGGACTTGTTGGGGCACAAAATTCCAAAGGATAGGGGATATTCGGGAGAAATCTTGAAGGCAATTGGGTGAGGATTGAATAAGCGTGGAGGAGAGAAGGAGGTATTGGGAGGACTGAAGATTACGTGATGGAAGATACTGAGAGATTAGTTCAGAAATATACAGAGGAGAAAGTTTATGGATGGCTTTGTATGTCAGTGTAAGTAGTTTAAACTGGATATGTGGCGCCCCTGAGGCTCAGTCGCCACAGAGGTACTGCACCTCCTCCTGAGGTGTGGTGCCCCACCATCCAGGTAAGTTGGAGGCTCCTGACCACGCTCCAACACTCGCACCCCACACAACAGAGTAGTTCAGCAAAGCCACATTGCGGCTCTTTGCTTAGAGTGTAGCAGCACACCTTTGGTAGCTCCCTGCTTGGAACACGAAACGTGCTGGTAGGTGGGTGGAGTTGAGAATACATAAAAGAGCGTGAATGTTTAGAATTTCAGTCAGTCAGGAGGTCAGTCAGAGAGAGGAAGCCACTCAGAGAGGAGTGAGGAAAGAAGATCCCTGAGAGAGGGATGGAGGAAGGAGGTGCTGCAGCACACCTCAGTGACCTGGGTCTGCTGGCACGGGAAAGGAAAGAAGGAGAAAGACATTGAACTGAAACCTGATCTTCCATAAGAAAGAAAGACAAGTACAGAACGTAGGAGTAAAAGGGAACACAGAGGACGTGGGTTAGAGGAAGAACCCTGCCTAGAAGTTCTAAGCGCAAGGCCGGGGCCCAGTCCCCGAGGTTGTACGGACACTAATGGTTCTGCAGCAGACACCGGTGGAGTAGTGGGCTGTAAATGCACTACTCCCATCTAAGACTTGGGGGCACAACAGCAACTTGAGCCGGGACTCAGGAGTAAGGAGTCCCCGAAGCAGGCTACAGCTGTCTACCGTACAAGTAGCGTTCTTGGGAACATCTGTCAGGAGGCACTCCAGTGTGACTCAGTACTAGGAGTACTTCACACTTAAAGGCGCTATAGAGGAGACGTTCAGAAAGGCACATGTTGGCGGAGTGTTGGAAGGGAGCATTCCATCTTGCCTGGAGATTGATTGGGTCCCTGACCCGGAGGACATGGCACGGAGGCGGGCACCTGTGTGTACTACAGACTGTGAGTAAAGCTTTGGAACTACAAGCCCTGGTGTCCTCCATTCATTCTTGCGCCAATGCACCCAGAACCGCTACATCTGGGTACCAGCTTCTACACCGCTTGCTCCTCTCCTCTTCCCCTACATCTACACTGCCCTGGGGCTACAGCTCCACCTGTGGGGAGCTTCACCATCTTGGCTGCAACACACCACCAGCCCCAGAGGACCTGCATGCAGTGTCGGCCTAACATCTCACTTGCCGAACACCACATGTGGCGTCATGAACTATTCCATTCACTACATTCTACCATTCAATTTCCCCCATTAATTGGGCGCCCAGGGCCACAGACCAGGTCACCGCTGCTGTGACACATCCCGCCGACACCGGCCCGGTACCGAGTACCCCACAGCCCTGGGAGGGTGACCCAGATACACTGGGAAATTGGGAGCCAGTGAAGGAATTTGCAAAGAGGGGAAGCAGGAGTGTAGCGAGGAAAAAGATTAATTAGTCAGGTAGCAGAGTTAAGGACGGACTGGAGAGGTGCGAGTGTTAAAAGGTAGGTGACAGAGGAGGATGTTGTAGTAGTTGAGGCGGGAGTTGATTAGGGCATGCACAAGCATTTTGGTAGAGTGAGGGTTAAGGAAAGGACGGATTCTGGAAATATTTTTGAACTGGAGGTGACAGGAGTTGGTGAGAGCTTGGATGTGCGGTTTGAAGGACAGGGCAGAGTCAAGGGTTACTCCAAGGCAGCGGATTCCCGGGAAAGGGGAAAGTGTGAATTCATTTATTTCGATACATAGATCAGGTAGGGAAGGTATGCGAGATGGACGAAAGATAATTAGTTCAGATATGTCCACATTGAGCTTGAGGAAGCGAGAGGAGAAGATGGAGAATATGGCTGATAGACACTCTGGGATTCTGGACAGCAGAGAGGTGACATCTGGGCCAGAGAGGTAGATCTGGGTGTCATCAGCATATAGATGGTACTGGAAGCCATAGTACTTTATGAGTTGTCCCAGGCCAAGGGTATAGATTGAGAAGAGAAGGGGTTCTAGGACAGAGCCTTGAGGGACACCAACAGAGAGGGGGCGAGATAAGGAGGTAGTGTGGGAGTAGGAAACGCTAAATGTGCGGTTGGTAAGGTATGAGGAAATCCAGGATAGGGCAAGGTCTTTGACACCAAAAGAAATGAGCATCTGTAATAGGAGGCAGTGGTCAACTGTGTCAAAGGCAGAGGACAGGTCTAGAAGGAGGAGTATAGAGAATTGTCTGTTAGCTTTAGCTGTAAGTCTGTAAGTAAGTCGTTAGTAAGTTTGGTCATGGCAGTCTCAGTGGAATGGTGGGGACGGAAGCCAGATTGTAGGTTGTCGAAGAGTGAGTTAGATGCAAAGTGAGAGGAAAGTTCAGTGTGGACGTATTGCTCAAGGAATTTGGAAGCAAATAGGAGCAAAGATATGGGGCGATAGCTGGACATAGCGCTCGGGTCAAGGGATGGCTTTTTGAGGATAAGTGCGATTGTGGCATATTTGAAAGAAGAGGGGAAGATACCAGAAGTTAGTGATAGGTTGAAGAGATGGGTTAGAGAAGGGATTAGTGTAGTGGTGAGGTTGGGGAGGAGGTGGGATGGGATGGGGTCAAGTTCACAAGTGGTGAGGTGTGATTTGGAGAGAAGATGCGCAAGCTCTTTTTCAGTGATCTTGGAGAGGGAAGTTATGGGTTTAGGGCATTGGTCTGGCATACAAAGGGATTGTGGTGGTCAGACAACAAAGACTTGCTTTGTTTGGTCTATGTATGTGTGTGTGCGTGTGTGTGTATCAAGCCCTGCCCACTCCACATAGCCACACTCACTCCACACACAAAGCCCCGTATAATAAATATCTAATATATATATATATATATATATATATATACAGTCATATGTAAAAGTTTGGGCACCCCTATTAATGTTAACCTTTTTTCTTTATAACAATTTGGGTTTTTGCAACAGCTATTTCAGTTTCATATATCTAATAACTGATGGACTCAGTTATATTTCTGGATTCAATTGAGGTTTATTGTACTAACAGAAAATGTGCAATCTGCATTTAAACAAAATTTGACCAGTGCAAAAGTATGGGCACCCTTATCATTTTCTTGATTTGAACACTCCTAACTACTTTTTACTGACTTCCTGAAGCACTAAATTGGTTTTGTAACCTCATTGAGCTTTGAACTTCATAGCCAGGTGTATCAAATCATGAGAAAAGGTATTTACAGTGGCCACTTGCAAGTAGTTCTCCTATTTGATTCTCCTATGAAGAGTGGCATCATGGGCTCCTCAAAACAACTCTCAAATGATCTGAAAGCAAAGATTATTCAACATAGCTTTTCAGGGGAAGGATACAAAAAGTTGTCTCAGAGATTTAACCTGTCAGTTTCCACTGTGAGGAACATAGTAAGGAAATGGAAGAACACAGGTACAGTTCTTGTTAAGCCCAGAAGTGGCAGGCCAAGAAAAATATCAGAAAGGCAGAGAAGAAGAATGGTGAGAACAGTCAAGGACAATCCACAGACCACCTCCAAAGACCTGCAGCATCATCTTGCTGCAGATGGTGTCACTGTGCATCGGTCAACAATACAGCGCATGCATAACGCCTTTTTGTATGACCAAACAACTCAATCTTTGTTTCATCAGTCCACAGGACCTTCTTCCAAAATGTAACTGGCTTGTCCAAATGTGCTTTTGCATACCTCAGGCGACTCTGTTTGTGGCGTGCTTGCAGAAACGGCTTCTTTCGCATCACTCTCCCATACAGCTTCTCCTTGTGCAAAGTGCGCTGTATTGTTGACCGATGCACAGTGACACCATCTGCAGCAAGATGATGCTGCAGGTCTTTAGAGGTGGTCTGTGGATTGTCCTTGACTGTTCTCACCATTCTTCTTCTCTGCCTTTCTGATATTTTTCTTGGCTGCCACTTCTGGGCTTAACAAGAACTGTACCTGTGTTCTTCCATTTCCTTACTATGGTGCCCCCCAGGAATGCCTGGAGCCGTGGCGCCCCATCCTTCACTTCCAGCGCCAGGTATACCGGCCAGACATTCAAACATATTAATGTGGTGCGGTTTAAATACATAGGTGCAAAGGAGGATCTGCCACAACGCAGGTATGTGGTGAGAGAGCTGCTCTGCGGCCAGATGGGGTTTGTGTTAAATGAGATACTGGCAGTGTCTAATCTTCAAGACAGGCAGGGCTACGAGGTCAGCTTCAAGCTCATGTCTGACCTGGATAGATTCTGGGCCAATTACCCCAAGTTCAGAGATGCTGAGGGCTGGAATAAGTTTGTGTTGGTTCCTATCTCCAGGCTGGACACTGTCACTGTGAATATCACGTTCTGGAATGAGGCCGTTCCTCCACAGGACATCGAGGTGTGGTTCCGGAGACACTGTGACCTCGTCTCTGGACTCACCAAGGTCAGAGATGAGGATGGTATCTGGACAATGGGGTGGAGGGTCTTGGTGAAGCGGCGGAAATATGATCACTGCCCACTTACCCAACTCCTACTTCATTGGGATGGACAAGAGAAGATGTTATTATCCCGGGCAACCCAGAAAGTGCTTCAAGTGTGGTGGGAAAGGTCATCTGGCTAATGCCTGTACTGTGATGAACTGCAGTCTGTGTGGGGCAATCGGCCATGTCACTGCATACTGCCGGGACATCAGGTGCAACCTCTGTGGTAAGATGGGCCACCCTCACAGGGACTGTCCAGATGCCTGGCACAACATTTGAAAAGTCTTCCCTGATGAGGCTGTGATGGCAGGGGCAGAGGCTCAGGAGGATGAGGATGTGGTGGTAGGGGCACATGGGGAGGAGGATTTAATGTCAGGAGAGATGCTGACCAGCTCAGATGCCCACCAGGAGTCCACTCATGTAACACCAGAGAAGCAGGGTGCAGAGAGGAACATGGAGGTCGTCTCTCAGGTCCAGAAGCTTCAGGTAGCCACCCCCCTTCAGCATCACTGTCTGTATCTGATGACTGGAGCATTAATCATAATAAAAGGAAGAAAAAGAACACATCCTCCCGTAAACCTGAGGCAGAATATGACACTGGTCAGAGTGCTAGTAAGAAGGTTCAGAATTCTGCAGGAGTGATGGTTGTGTCCAACAAGTATGGAGTTTTATCTGAGTCTAATGATGACGATTATGAGAAAGAGTTGAGGAAAGTTGATGCTGAGTGTGACAGGGCCATAGAGGACCATCCCCCGCCAAAGCGGAAGCCCTTATCTGTAGACCCTCAGGTAGAGTCTGACATGGACACCAGTGGTGGACAGAACATCTCTGACTCATGATGATGGCTGTTACTCTGCTCCTCCTATATTGTGTTGTGATGGCTGGATTCTCATTGACAGTGACCTCGAGTAATGTGAATAGCATTAAGGTGAGGAGGACGAAACATGCGGTGTATAAAAATCTCACATATCTGGACACAGATTTCATCTTCCTGCAGGAGACACGACTGACATCTCTGGGGCTTATGAGAGAGGCTGAAAGGGAATGGCGATCCGGTCCATCTTTCTGGTCGTTGGCTGTGGCAGCCTCATGAATTGGACAACGTTCCACTGCCAGACCGCTATGACCGCAACAAGTCTCTCCTGATGAACCCACAGAGGGGGAAACGCGTTGAGAGTGGGCGGACTCCATCTGAGTGATCATACTATCGTGTACTTATGGGCATATACTTTACAGCAACTGATGGTCACAGATAAGTACAAAGTTTGGTTGTTTTGATATATGGGTTCACAGTTATGCATAGATGGGCATCTGTATACTGTATCTGCCTGATATCGGTAGTGATATTCAGCAATTGATTGTTTGTATATATTCATTAGTATGTGAACCTGTTACCATATGTGATCCATCTTTGGTGTCTACGGATCTGTTTTGAGGGTATTCTGCTGTTGTCTCGAGTCCAGGATCGAGGCTTTAGTTCATCTTTATGTGTGTATGTCAGCAGATACAGTCATATGTGAAAGTTTGGGCACCCCTATTAATGTTAACCTTTTTTCTGTATAACAATTTTGGTTTTTGCAACAGCTATTTCAGTTTCATATATCTAATAACTGATGGACTCAGTTATATTTCTGGATTCAAATGAGGTTTATTGTACTAACAGAAAATGTGCAATCTGCATTTAAACAAAATTTGACCGTGCAAAAGTATGGGCACCCTTATCATTTTCTTGATTTGAACACTCCTAACTACTTTTTACTGACTTCCTGAAGCACTAAATTGGTTTTGTAACCTCATTGAGCTTTGAACTTCATAGCCAGGTGTATCAAATCATGAGAAAAGGTATTTAAGGTGGCCACTTGCAAGTAGTTCTCCTATTTGATTCTCCTATGAAGAGTGGCATCATGGGCTCCTCAAAACAACTCTCAAATGATCTGAAAACAAAGATTATTCAACATAGCTTTTCAGGGGAAGGATACAAAAAGTTGTCTCAGAGATTTAACCTGTCAGTTTCCACTGTGAGGAACATAGTAAGGAAATGGAAGAACACAGGTACAGTTCTTGTTAAGCCCAGAAGTGGCAGGCCAAGAAAAATATCAGAAAGGCAGAGAAGAAGAATGGTGAGAACAGTCAAGGACAATCCACAGACCACCTCCAAAGACCTGCAGCATCATCTTGCTGCAGATGGTGTCACTGTGCATCGGTCAACAATACAGCGCACTTTGCACAAGGAGAAGCTGTATGGGAGAGTGATGCGAAAGAAGCCGTTTCTGCAAGCACGCCACAAACAGAGTCGCCTGAGGTATGCAAAAGCACATTTGGACAAGCCAGTTACATTTTGGAAGAAGCTCTTGTGGACTGATGAAACAAAGATTGAGTTGTTTGGTCATACAAAAAGGCGTTATGCATGGAGGCTAAAAACCACAGCATTCCAAGAAAAACACTTGCTACCCACAGTAAAATTTGGTGGAGGTTCCATCATGCTTTGGGGCTGTGTGGCCAATGCCGGCACTGGGAATCTTGTTAAAGTTGAGGATCGCATGGATTCAACTCAGTATCAGCAGATTCTTGACAATAATGTGCAAGAATCAGTGGCGAAGTTGAAGTTACGCAAGGGATGGATATTTCAGCAAGACAATGATCCAAAACACCGCTCCAAATCTACTCAGGCATTCATGCAGAGGAACAATTATAATGTTCTGGAATGGCCATCCCAGTCCCCAGACCTGAATATCATTGAACATCTGTGGGATGATTTGAAGCGGGCTGTCCATGCTCGGCGACCATCAAACTTAACTGAACTGGAAATGTTTTGTAAACAGGAATGGTCACAAATATCTTCATCCAGGATCCAGGAACTCATTAATAGCTACAGGAAGCGACTAGAGGCTGTTATTTTTGCAAAAGGAGGATCTACAAAATATCAATGTCACTTTTATGTTGAGGTGCCCATACTTTTGCACCGGTCAAATTTTTTTAAAATGCAGATTGCACATTTTCTGTTAGTACAATAAACCTCATTTGAATCCAGAAATATAACTGAGTCCATCAGTTATTAGATATATGAAACTGAAATAGCTGTCGCAAAAAACAAAATTGTTATAAAGAAAAAAGGTTAACATTAATAGGGGTGCCCAAACTTTAACATATGACTGTATGATGGTATCATTAGCCTTGCATGCAAAAATGGCATCACTGTAGTAACATGATGGATCAATAGACATATTTGCTGTGACTAATCATATATGGCATATCTATTTTAGTGGATTTTTCTTTTTGGGTAGGGACTTTGAGGTTGCATCATACAATTAATCTAATATGTATTTAATAAGAGTGGTGTGAAGCAACTTAGGCTGCATGGACCCTTTACTCTTTCTGAACACCTACTGTATATCTGATTGTATAAAAACATTCTATTGCATCCATGAAGATCTCATAAGCAAGTGGATACAGGCCACCCGGCTCTCTTTTTCTGATCTTACATCTTATAGGGAGATATAGGAGAATAGGGACAGCCGACGCACGAGTGGGGGCGCCAATCTCGTATTCCTTAGGATGCCAACCTCCGCACCTAGGTAGGTATTCAGTTAGGCCAAGCTATCTATAGGGCCAGATCACTCTTTTCCACACATCGGCTGACTGTAATTGTAATTAGTGTGCAGCACTACATATCAATCTTGTACATATTGTTTTTGTCCCTCCCCTTTTCGTTCTTTTTTTGAGGCTTTTATGGGCTGTTTTTGCAGGAATTTTTCCTGTTGCAGTTTGTTATATCTGGCCAGATAAATTTAACTGGCTTTTTGACTGGGTAGATCCGTTTCATCTGCAAGTTATCATCCATTTTTCTTTAGTAATGCTAGAAGCCCAGTTAGCTCATGGATTAGGGGATATTTGTATCAAAAATCAGGATTAAGATTTTTTTAAAGGTACTTAATAAAAGTTACATTTTAATAGGGTTTTTTTCAGTAAGTCGGTTTATGCTCAACCCTTTGTATATATATTTTTCGTAAGCTGTTCACTGGCTGTGGCGCCTTATGCCGGCGACGCTGTCCTGTTTAACACCAATGATGTGACTGTGCATCGGATGACGGAGGTGGTCATGGGAAGATGTCTGGTCCTGGAAGTCACTATCCAAGGTAGGAGACTCCGGTTTATTAACATCTATGGGCCACAGACAGTGACTGACAGGATCCAGCTGTTTAATGACGTCAAGCCTTACCTCTACACTTCTCTTCCAGTGGTGATGGCGGGGGGACTTTAATGTCATACTGACATCAGGTGACAGCTCCTCAGGCAGGACAGTGACCAGGGACGGTAAGGTCCTTCAAAATGTCATAATGCATGCAGGACTGACTGACATTTTCACACAGGGAGGTCGACAGCCAAAATTCATGTATTTATGTTCCAACAGGAGCAGTAGGATAGATATTGGTTTTGTGAGTCCAACTGAGGCTGTCAGCGCCCTGAGTGAGAAGGTCGTCCCTTACTCTGATCACCTCGCCTTGTGCTTCTCTTTGGGGACCTCTAACTGTCTGGACATTGGTAGAAGGTTGTGGAAGCTCAACTCCAGTCTCCTGGATGAGGCCTATGTTCAGAGTCATGTCCACTCCCTTATCCAGCTTCATCTAGACAGGGTTGACTTCTATGACAACATGACCAACTGGTGGGAGGACGTCAAGGAGGATATCAGATCCCTCTTAAAGAGACTGCCTCTTAATAAATGGACGAATAAGTACAGCCAGTACCTAAAGCTGCGCAAAGAATTGGAGTCACTGTATTCGGCAGGCGAAGATTGACCGGCTGAAATCTGAGATAAGGCAGTATCCATATAGCAGGTATACCTCCCTGGTTCTTGAATGGGATTATGGGTCCTTAGGGGCCCCTGATCATTTTGAGAATTGTAGGGAGAGGGTGGCCAAAAAAATGGTCACAGGTCTCATTGACTTCCAGGGTGTATTGCTGGATTCACGGGAGGGTATCCTGGAGGTGGTGAGATCTTACTATGCTGACTTGTTTCAGAGGAAAGTTTTGGATAAAGATAAGATGGAATAATAGCTCACTCAATCTAATTGCCACAGACTATAGCAAAAAGTGTCTGTATAAATCTCACAACAGACTACGGGACGTATATACATGTGACTATTCCAAGTCCCAGATTTTGAAAGACCGGACAAAAAATACCTTTGGTCAAAGAAAAAAGAAACTATGACCAAACACTGCCAATGAACAACTTTCTTGTTGGAGGTTATAATTTTACAATTTTCTAAGTCAGAAAAAGAAATAACCTCTGCCCTGTGTGGGTTATCAAGAAAAATTAATGTTCATGCACCTTATAAAGACGTCATAAAAGAAATCCATTAGCACAGATAGTTACATGTGAAAAAATGAAGTGATCTCACCAAAATTATATGGAAGACGTCCGCTGCCAGATGTCCCATCTAGGAGTCATGTATTGTCAGGAAAAAAGGGAAGAGAAATTCACCCTATTTTGCCCTGTCAGAGCAAGCACATCCTGATCCCCATGACATTTGACCCTCAAAAGAAGCCCCTGTTCCCTTTTTTCCTGACAATACATGACTCCTAGGTGGTTAAGTCATAACTCCAGTGGATAAAATCACTAGAAGTTGGAAGGAGTCCAAGAAACATTACGTTATGGAGGAACGTAAAATTCAGTTAGGAAATATGAATTTTTTAAATTTATTTTTTAAATTTTTTTCTTCCCTCCCCAGGTGTGGACACTTTAATTTATTTATGAATATGATCTGATTATCTAGTTCTTCTGTATATATAACCTAAGTGATTTGTGTTTTGTAATGCTGGATTATTTTTCTTTTATTATAATTGTATTTATGTTTGGTTTTATATAATAAAAATTGTCCCTATGTACAAAAATATAGCTACTATAATACTGCCCCCTATGTACAAGAATATAACTACTAAAATACTGCTCCTATGTACAAGAATATAAATACTATAATACTGCCCCTATGTACAAGAATATAACTACTATAATACTGCCCCTATGTACAAGAATATAACTACTATAATACTGCCCCTATGTACAAAAATATAACTACTATAATACTGCTCCCTATGCACAAGAATATAACTACTATAATACTGCCCCAATATACAAGAATATAACTACTATAATACTGCCTCCTATGTACAAGAATATAACTGCTATAATACTGCTCCTATATACAAGAATATAACTACTATAATACTGCCTCTATGTACAAGAATATAACTACTATAATACTGCTTCTATGTACAAGAATATAACTACTATAATACTGCCTCTATGCACAAGAATATAACTACTATAATACTGCCTCTATGCACAAGAATATAACTACTATAATACTGCCCAAATATACAAGAATATAACTACTATAATATTGCCTCCTATGTACAAGAATATAACTGCTATAATACTGCTCCTATATACAAGAATATAACTACTATAATACTGCCTCTATGTACAAGAATATAACTACTATAATACTGCCTCTATGTACAAGACTATAACTACTATAATACTGCCTCCTATGTACAAGAATATAACTGCTATAATACTGCCCCCTATATACAAGAATATAACTACTATAATACTGCCCCTATGTACAAGAATATAACTACTATAATTCTGCCCCTATATACAAGAATATAACTACTATAATACTTCTCCTATGTACAAGAATATAACTACTATAATACTGCTCCTATGTACAAGACTATAACTACTATAATACTGCCTCCTAGCTGTGAGGTTGTGTGTCTGTGGTTCTCCTCATGTCTGGAGCAAGCCCAGGGGGGGGCCACCCTGGGCGGGGAAGCTCCCCAAGCAAGGCCCAGGCTTCCAGGCCTACACTGGGAGGAAACTCCCAACCTTCTCATGTGGATGGAAATCCCAGAGTTGCCTCTGCAGGATGTTTCTGTTAAACAGTCAGCCGGTCAAGGCAAACAGTGTCCAGAGCCTGGAAGGAAATCCCAGAAGGCATCTTCTGCTGAGACCCTGAGTGCTGGAGGGCAGGTGGCTGCACAGAAGGTGAGGCAGAGTCAATCACCAGCTTCAGGTGTGCAGCTCACTCCAGGCAGACACAGACGGACATCTCTGGAGAAGCAAACACTCCAGGAGAACCTTCAGCTGGGACATGTGGTGACCAGCATGGCGAGCTCTGGACGCACGAGGTTGCAGGCTGGTGGCAGTGGTAAAAGTGTTGTGGAGGCTGGAGTCACAAAACCAGCGACATTAAAAACTAATGTGTCAACCCCTAAAGCAAGACCCCAGAAGGAGCCACCGCGTGCCCCGGAGCTACAGCTGGCAGAGGAGATACCAGGACTGGTCAGGAGGATGTGTGAGTTGCAGCAGCAGAGGAATCTTCTGCAAATGGAAATTGACTGTATTTACAAGTTGAAGGCTGCGAATCCTGGGGATCACTCTGTATATGACCAGAGACTGAATGCACTGGGGGTAGAGCTGGCGACTGTGGTGCGGGACATAGACTGTGTGCTGGCGAGGATGGGGCCCCTGGCAGAGACATATAGGAACCAGGAGCGGTTTAGGTCCTGCGTGCAGGACTCTGCTGGTTCCCGCACAGACATTGTCCCAGGGGGGACCCGGCAGCAGGTACGGCCGGTGCTGCAGCCCGCTAGCTTCTGTTTTAAGGAGGGTCAGATACTGCACCAGCAGCCGCAACTACCTGCGGCAGACCCCAAGCAGGAGCAAGAGGCTCAGATCCCAGCAGTACCACAAGTCCCAGCATGCCCAGCACAACAGCAAGACAGTGGACATGAGACTGCATCTACTGTTGGTGTCCAGGAGAGCACTAATTCTGGGGATATTGATACTGTTCATGTGGGGTTGGGGGCTGAAGGGGGTACAGAGACTGTGGTGGACATTGCGCATCCTGATGATGCTATTGAGATTGATGATGATGATAATAATGTGCAAAATGTCTGTGATTTCCCCCCTTTGGTTTCCAGCACACAAGGTGCAACAGGCCCCTCCGCTGCAGACCCTCGCCCTGTCAGTCAGCCCAGTGTGGCCCCACAGGTCCCTCCCAGTAATGTTTGGAGCCGCGGCGCTCCGTCCTTTACCTCCGGCGCCAATTACACCGGGCAGGCTTTCAAAAGGAGGAATGTGGTGCGGTTCAGGCACAGAGGTGCCAAGGAGGACCTGCCGGACAGGAGGCTGGTAGTCAGGGAGCTTCTGTGCCGCCAGATGGGGTTTACGCCGGTTAATATCTTGGCGGTCATAAATCTGCCAGACAGACAGGGCTATGATATCAGCTTTAAGCTTATGTCTGATCTGGACAGATTCTGGGCCAATTTCCCCAAGTTCAGGGACGCTGATGGCTGGAACAAGTTCAGCTTCATTCCAATATCTAAGCCGGATACCGCCACGGTTAATATCATCTTTTGGAATGAGGCTGTTCCCCCGCAGGGCATTGTGGTGTGGCTCCGGAGGCATTGTGACCTTGTCTCCGACCTCACCAAAAACAGGGATGAGGACGGTATATGGACCGGTGGATGGAAGGTGCTGGTGAAATTGCGCCAGCACAACAATATCACGGCTCACTTACCCAACTCCTTCTTTATCGGGAGGGAGAAGGGAGTTTGCTTCTACCCTGGGCAGCCACGAAAGTGTTTTAAGTGTGGTAAAGTGGGTCACCTGGCAAACACCTGTACCGTGGTAAAGTGCAGCCTGTGCGGGGAAGTCGGCCACTTAGCGGCAGATTGCCAGAACATCAAGTGCAACCTCTGTGGGGAGGTCGGCCACCCTCACAGGGACTGTCCTGATGCCTGGCACAATATATGCAAGCTCCTTCCTGATGAGGAGTTAGTGACAGGGACAGAGGCTCAGGAGGAGGAGGCTTTAATGTCAGGGACAGTACTGACCAGGTCAGAGGTCCACCAGGGGTCCGCTCAGGTAACATCAGAGCAGCTTTGCACAGAGGGTACAGAGGGGAGCATGGAGGTCGTCCCTCAGGTCCAGCAGACACATGTAGCCACTTCAGTATCACCATCTCTAGCTGAAGAAAGTGGCTGTAATCAGGTTAAAAGGAAAAAAAAGGACAAGGCCTCCCGTAAACCTGAGGAGGAGTATGTCACTAGCCAGGGTGGCAGGAAAAAAGTCCAGAGTTCGGCAGGTGTGATGGTTGTGTCCAATAAGTTTGATGTTTTGTCTGAGTCTGATGGGGACTTGGAGGAAGAGATAAAAAGAATAGAGACTGAGTATGACATGGACGTAGCGGACCTTCCCCCTACAAAACGGAAGCCTGTACCTGCTGACACTGAGATACAGTCTGACATGGAGACCGGTGGTAGTCAGAACATCTGTGACCCAGACTCATGATGGCGGCTTTTGCATCTCTGTTCCTCTGTTGTGGTATTGTGATGGCAGATTTCTCATTAAAAATAACATCCAGTAATGTGAACAGCATTAAGGTGAGGAGGACGAGGCACGCTGTCTATGACCATCTCCGATACCTGGACGCAGATGTCATCTTTCTGCAGGAGACGCGGCTGACGACTCAGGGGCTCATGAGGGAGGCTGAAAGGGAATGGCGGTCTGGTCCCTCTTTTTGGTCACTGGCTATGGAGCCGTACACCGGGGTCGCCATTCTGTTTAACACCGGGCATGTGACAGTACATAGGATGACGGAGGTGGTAATGGGAAGGTGTCTGGTCCTGGAAGTCACTGTCCATGGGAGGCGTCTCTGGCTTATTAACATCTATGGGCCACAGACAGTGACTGACAGGATACAGTTATTTAATGATGTCAAGCCTTATCTGTTCACCTCTCTTCCAGTGATAATGGCGGGGGACTTTAATGCCATACTGACGTCAGGTGACAGCTCCTCAGGTAGAACCGTGACGAGGGATGGTAGGATCTTGAATAACATAGTCCTGCAGGCCGGATTAGGGGACGTCTTTAAACGGGGAGGACGAAAGCCAAAATTAACCTATTCCTGCTCCAATAGAGGCAGTAGAATAGATCTGGCTTTTGTAAGTCCCATGGAAGTCATTGGTGCCATGAGTGAGAGAGTCGTCCCATATTCAGACCATCTTGCCCTATATTTCTGCCTGGGGGCCACTTAGCGAGCTGATGTTGGTAGGGGGTTATGGAGACTCAATTCTAGCCTCCTCCATGATGTCTCTGTCCAGAGTTGTGTCCATTCCCTTTTGCAGGGTCATCTACAGAGAGTGGACTTCTATGACAACATGGCCGACTGGTGGGAGCACATCAAGGATGATATCAGATACCTCTTGAAGAGACTGTCAGTTAAGAAAGGCAGGAGTAAGTATAGCCAGTACCTAAGGCTGCGCAAAGAATTGGAGTCACTCTATTCGGAGGGCGGGGGTAACAAAGAGAAGATCGACCGGTTGAAATCTGAGATAAGGCAGTATCAGTACAGCAGGTATACCTCCTTGGTTCTCGAACGGGATTATGGGGTCTTGGGGGCACCTGATCCCTTTGAGAATTGCCGGGAGCGGGTGGCCAATAAATTGGTCACAGGTCTCATTGACTCCCAGGGTGTATTGCAGGAATCTCGGGAGGGTATCCTGGGGGTTGTGAAATCTTATTATACTGACTTGTTTCAGAGGAAGGCTTTGGATAAACATAAAATGACTCAATTCTTGGAGGCAACTCCAACACCTGATATTAATGATCTGGACTTTTCTCCTTTGACAGCAGAATTAACGGTGGAGGAGGTTAAGGAGGCCATTGATAAGTTACATCTGAAGAAGGCACCAGGTCCGGATGGTATAACAGCAGAATTTTATAAGAAATTCAAAGACCTCCTGGCTCCAATTCTTGTGGATGTTTACAAAAATTGTCTAGAAAATGACCTGATGCCTCCATCCATGAGAGTGTCCTCATTAATTCTGCTGTCTAAAGGTAAGGAGCCGAGCGACATCAAGAACTGGAGGCCAATTGCCCTCTTGAATGTTGACAGGAAGATTCTGGCAAAGATCCTGTTTTCTAGATTAGTCTGTTTGTCCTCGGCACTGTTGGTAGGCTCTCAGTTTGGCACGGTAAAAGGGCGGAACATCTCTGGAGCAGTCATCTCGATACGGGAGATGTTTGAGAGATGCAAAGCTCTGCGGTGTGGGAGATATGTTGTCAGTCTGGACCAGGCTAAAGCCTTTGACAGAGTTGATCATGACTATCTGTGGGCCACTTTGTCAAAGTACGGTATTCCAGGACAATTTGTGGATTGGCTGAAGACTTTGTACAGAGAGGCGGTGAGCTTTCCTCTGATTAATGGTTGGCAGGGTGGCACTTTTGGAGTTGAGGCGGGGGTGAGACAGGGCTGCCCGCTGAGTCCACTCCTGTATGTTTTTGCCATAGACCCGTTTTTGAGGTCACTGCAGGAGTGTAACTTTTGGGGGGTGCCGGTCCCCCACTGCTTGCCTCTGAAGGTGGTTGCCTACGCGGATGATGTGACGCTGGTGATATCTAATCTTCATGAGGTGCAGATGTTGTCTGCGGCCATCAGAAGTTACTCAGAGGCCTTCGGGTCTCTGGTCAACCTTGAGAAGAGTCAAGCTCTGTGGACATTGCAATCTGACCCAGACTTTGATCTGCCGCAGTTTGTTAAGGCCTCCACCCATATTAAGATCTTAGGGGTTAAATTTGGGAGGGACGATAATGCCAGCCTAAATTGGGAGGAAAAATTGGAGACCAGAAATGCAAAGGTTCAGCGATGGAAGAACTGGAGGCTGACTTACAGAGAAAGGGTTGCTATGTTGAAGACTTACCTGGTCCCCGTCTTTTTGTATGTCTCTGTCGTTTTTCCTTTGCCAGAATCCTTCTCGGCGAGGCTCCTCAGCCTGTTCTTCCAGCTCTTGTGGGGGAACAGGATGAACCTGATAAAGAGGGGTATAACGTACCTACAGCGGAGTGAGGGCGGGCTGGATATGTTAAATCCAAGGGTTTTCTTTGACTCCTTGTTTCTGAAAGTAAATTTTGGGAGCATGGATTCAAACAGTAGCTCCCTGTGGGCGAATAGTATCAGGTATTGGATATTGCCTTTTGCGGAATCTTGGGTGCGAGGTGGCAGTCTCAAGAGGAGGAGATGGACAGGTGACCACCTCCCCCAGTATCTGGAATATGGTCTGAAGTGTGTCAGGAAGTGGGGACTGGAGAAGTCCTACATTGAGAGTAATACGAGGAAAGATCTGTGTGCTCATATATGTAGGACTTTCTTTTACTCTCCACTGGCCCTAAGAGATTGTGCCACTAGTACCCTTCAGGACAGTCTCCGATTCCTCAACGGGAGGCGACTTCCAGCAAAGTTTTTTGACATTGCTTGGCTGTCGCTACATGGGAAGCTCTTTGTGAGGGGGAACTTAAAATATTTAAGTGTTTCGGCTCGGAACTGTCCCCTTGGTTGTCAGCAGGAGGAAACCATGGAGCATTTTATTTGTGATTGCTGGGGAGGTAGGGAAATATGAACGGAAGTATCGACCAAGCTGAAAATCCCCAGACTGCTGTCCCTGAAATACCCTGACATTATCTATGGTGTCCCATCCACTGACGGTAACATCGACAGGGGGACAATGTATCTGATCATTACCACCATTAAGTATTACCACTGGCACATGAGAACCCGAGTGTCCCTCCACAGCGAGCCCTTCCATCCCGTCACCGCAGCCACAAAGATACTGTCCGAGCTCAGATGGATAAGAGCGATAGAGATAAAGAAAAGTCAGAGTAATGAGAAACTATGGAGGAATGTGTCTGTGGGATAATAACATGATCATGTTACTAAAAGTGTTTATTTCATATTCTTTCTTCCACAGGAGTGAACTCTAAGTTACCTTTATTCCTAATTTATTAATTTAGTTCTATAATTATTGTCTGATGCATTCATGAGAATTTATGTTTTGTATTAAGGAAGAATTCTGTTTATTTTAATTGTATTTGTTGGTTTTATACAATAAAAATTGCCCCCTATGTACAAGAATATAACTGCTATAATACTGCCCCTATGTACAAAAATATAACTACTATAATACTGCTCCCTATGTACAAGAATATAACTACTATAATACTGCCCCGATGTACAAAAATATAACTACTATAATACTGCTCCCAATATACAAGAATATAACTACTATAATACTGCCTCCTATGTACAAGAATATAACTGCTATAATACTGCTACTAAATACAAGAATATAACTACTATAATACTGCCTCTATGTACAAGAATATAACTACTATAATACTGCTTCTATGTACAAGAATATAACTACTATAATACTGCCTCTATGCACAAGAATATAACTACTATAGTACCGCCCCTATGTACAAGAATATAACTACTATTATTCTGCCCCTATATACAAGAATATAACTACTATAATACTACTCCTATGTACAAGAATATAACTACTATAATACTGCTCCAATGTACAAGACTATAACTACTATAATACTGCCCCAATGTACAAGAATATAACTACTATAATACTGCCCCTATGTGCAAAAATATAACTACTATTATACTGCTCCTTTGTATAAGAATATAACTACTATAATACTGCCCCTATGTACATGAATATAACTACTATAATTCTGACCCTATATACAAGAATATAACTACTATAATACTGCTCCTATGTACAAGAATATAACTACTATAATACTGCCTCCTATGTACAAGAATATATCTACTATAATACTGGTCCTATGTACAAGAATATAACTACTATAATACTGCTCCTATATACAAGAGTATAACTACTATAATACTGCCCCCTATGTACAAGAATATATCTACTATAATACTGCTCCTATGTACAAGAATATAACTAATATAATACTGATCCTATGTACAAGAATATAACTACTATAATACTGCTTCTATGTACAAGAATATAACTACTATAATACTGCCTCTATGCACAAGAATATAACTACTATAATACTGCCCCTATGTACAAGAATATAACTACTATAATACTGCTCCTATGTACAAGAATATAACTACTATAATACTGCCCCTATGTACAAAAATATAACTACTATAATACTGCTCCCTATGTACAAGAATATAACTACTATAATACTGCCCCTATGTACAAAAATATAACTACTATAATACTGCTCCCAATATACAAGAATATAACTACTATAATACTGCCTCCTATGTACAAGAATATAACTGCTATAATACTGCTACTATATACAAGAATATAACTACTATAATACTGCCTCTATGTACAAGAATATAACTACTATAATACTGCTTCTATGTACAAGAATATAACTACTATAATACTGCTTCTATGTACAAGAATATAACTACTATAATACTGCCTCTATGCACAAGAATATAACTACTATAGTACTGCCCCTATGTACAAGAATATAACTACTATAATTCTGCCCCTATATACAAGAATATAACTACTATAATACTACTCCTATGTACAAGAATATAACTACTATAATACTGCTCCTATGTACAAGAATATAACTACTATAATACTGCTCCTATGTACAAGACTATAACTACTATAATACTGCCCCTATGTACAAGAATATAACTACTATAATACTGCCCCTATGTGCAAAAATATAACTACTATTATACCGCTCCTTTGTACAAGAATATAACTACTAATAATAAATAATAATAATAATCTTTATTTATATAGCGCCAACATATTCCGCAGCGCTTTACAGTTTAACAGTTTCAAAACACAAGTCATAAGTAACAACGCTAACAATACAATAATTAAAGCAAAATAAGACGACCCTGCTCGTGAGAGCATACAATCTACAATGAGGTGAGGGAGATACAGAGTACAGGTGTGTATTTACAATGGTGTATTTACAATGAAGGTCCAGCCATCTTGCAGGAGTGAAGGATGGATGGAGATAGTGAATGGGCTACGCACGCACACTTACACAGAGAATGACTTTGATTAGTGAATGTGATAGGCTGCTCTGAACAGGTGTGTTTTGAGGGAGCGCCTAAAACTATGCAAATTGTGGATAGTCCTGATTTCTTGGGGTAGAGCATTCCAGAGGATAGGAGCAGCACGGGAGAAGTCTTGGAGTCGGGAGTGGGAGGTACGGATTAGTGCAGAGGTTAGTCGAAAGTCGTTTGCAGAGCGCAGCGATCGGCTAGGCCGATAGACAGAAATGAGAGAAGAGATGTATGGGGGTGCCGCACTGTGGAGAGCTTTGTGGGTGAGAACAAGTACTTTGAATTGGATCCTATGATGAATGGGCAGCCAATGTAAGGACTGGCGAAGAGCGGACGCGTCCGAGTACCGATTACCCAGATGGACGATCCTGGCTGCTGCATTGAGTATGGACTGGAGAGGGGATAGTCGAGTGACGGGGAGGCCAATTAATAGAGCGTTGCAGTAATCCAGGCGAGAGTGGATCAATGCAACAGTGAGGGTTTTTGTTGTTTCCATAGTGAGAAAAGGGCGGATTCTAGAGATGTTCTTTAGGTGTAAGCGGCAAGAGCGGGCAAGGGATTGTATATGGGATGTAAAGGAGAGATTGGTGTCAAACATAACACCCAGACAGCGCACCTGCTGCCGGGGTGTTATTGTGGTACCACCCACGGAGAAGGAAATGTCAGATTTAGGGAGGTTAGTAGACGGCGGGAGCAGAAGAACTTCAGTTTTGGAGAGGTTGAGTTTCAGATAGAGAGCGGACATGATATTGGAGACTGCGGACAGACAGTCACTGGCGTTCTGTAGTACAGCGGGGGTAAGGTCGGGGGAAGACGTATATAGTTGTGTGTCATCAGCATAAAGATGGTACTGAAAGCCAAATCTGCTGATGGTCTGTCCAATTGGGGCCGTGTAGAGAGAGAAAAGAAGGGGGCCAAGGACTGAGCCCTGAGGTACCCCGACAGCAAGAGGAAGAGGAGATGACGTGGAGCCAGAGAACAAAACACTGAAGGAGCGGTCAGAGAGATAGGAAGAGAACCAGGAGAGTGCAGTGTCCTTAATGCCTAGTGACTGGAGCCTAGAGAGTAGGAGATGGTGGTCAACAGTATCGAAAGCTGCAGATAGGTCAAGAAGAATGAGCAGAGAGTGGTCACCGTTACGTTTTGCTGTCAGAAGGTCATTGGTCACTTTGATGAGTGCATTTTCAGTCGAATGTAGGGGGCGGAAGCCGGACTGTGAAGGGTCTAGAAGGGAGTGAATGGAGAGGTAACGGGTAAGGCGGGAGTAAACTAGGCGTTCCAAAAGTTTAGAGATGAAGGGGAGATTGGAGACTGGTCTGTAGTTGTTTGTGCAGGATGGGTCGAGAGCAGGTTTCTTTAGTAGTGGAGTAACGATGGCGTGTTTGAAGGAGGATGGGAAAATGCCCGAGGAGAGGGAGAGATTAAAGATTGTAGTTAGGTGGGTTGTGACGACTGGAGAGAGAGACTGGAGGAGATGTGAGGGAATGGGGTCAGTAGTGCATGTAGTCGGACGAGAAGAAGAGAGGAGTCTGGAGACTTCTTCTTCTGCTATGGGATCAAATGTGGAGAGTGAGCCAGGGGAGATGTAGGAAGGGATGGGAGTCACAGCACTTGGTGGTTGGGAGCAGATTTCTTGACGGATATTATCTATTTTTTCTGTAAAGTGGGAGGCCAGGTCATCAGCACAAATGTCTGTGATAGGGGCTTGTGCTTTTGGCCTGAGGAGGGAGTGAAAAGTGTCAAAAAGTTTCTTGGGGTTGTTGGCTAGTGAGGAGATCAGGGTGGTGAAGTAGGTCTGTTTGGCAAGGTGAAGGGCAGCTTTATAGGTTCTTAACATAAATTTGAAGTGGATGAAGTCTTCTGGTGTGCGGGTTTTTCTCCATAGGCGTTCAGCACTCCTGGAGCATCGCTGGAGAAGTTGAGTTTGCGATGTGAGCCAGGGCTCTTTTACTCTGTGTTTGGAGGTTCTGAGGGTGAGGGGAGCTACTTGGTCAAGGGTGCTTCTAAGAGTGTCATTGTAGTGATGAACAGCCAGATTAGGACAGGAAAGAGAGGAGATTGGGGACAGAGATGAGTGTAGGGAATCTGAAAGTGTCTGAGGGTTAATAGCTTGTAGATTTCTGACTGTGTGGTAGGTAGGAATGAGCTGGGGTGGGCGAGGATTTGTGAGCGTGAAGGAGAGAATGTTGTGGTCAGAGAGTGGAAGCGGTGAGTTGTTTAGGTGGGAGATTGAACAGAGTCGGCAGAAGACCAGATCAAGGGTGTTACCGTCCTTATGTGTCTCAGAGGTTGAAAGCTGTGAGAGGCCTAGAGAGGTGGTTAGTGATAGAAGCTGGGATGCAGATGTGGAATTAGGGCTGTTAATAGGGATGTTGAAGTCTCCCAGGATGAGGGTTGGTAGTTCTGAGGACATGAAGTGTGGCAGCCAGGCTGAAAAGTGGTCAAGGAAGAGGGTGGGTAAGCCTGGGGGCCGGTATATGACCGCTACCCTGAGGGAGAGGGGACGGAAGAGCCTGATGGTGTGGACCTCAAAAGAAGGGAATAAGAGTGATGGGACTGGGGGGATGACCTGGAAAGTGCATTGTGGGGACAGGAGTATGCCAACTCCACCACCAGGTCTGTTTGTGGGTCTCGGGGAGTGAGAGAATTGTAAGCCACCGTAGGAAATGGCAGCAGGAGAGACAGTGTCAGAATCCTGAATCCAGGTTTCAGTGAGGGCCAACAGATTAAGAGAGTTGTTCAGAAAGTAGTTGTGTAGGAAAGGAAGCTTGTTACAAGCAGACCGTGGATTCCAGAGGGCACAATTAAAAGATTGAGATGAGGGAGTGCAAGTAATGTAAATCAGATTATTGTGGTTTCGATATGAGGTAGGGTAGGGGTCGAGGTTGGGGGATGGTGGACCAGGGTTGGGGAAGATGTCCCCTGAAATAAGTAGGAGAAGGAAGATAAAGAGCCAATAGTTGTTGGAATTGTAAGTAGTTTTTTTCTGCGATGTGTTTGGGCAAGATGGGCTGAGGTTTCTCAGGAAGGTGAGGAGTGTGTGGGAGCTGTACATGGGAGAGGGAAATATAGAGGGGCTGATGTGTATGAGTCGTGATGGAGGGGGGATAGGGTGATGAATGTGGATGGCAAGGGAACACAGGAGGATAAAAATAAAGCACATGGTTAAAGGGGAAGGCAAGGTGTGGGTTACCTGACTCCTGCCCTGACTAACTGTCATGTATAACTGCCGTTTTGCTGGATGCTTATCTTCTGTGATGCTTTGCTTATGGGATGCTTGCGTGCTGTACCCCACACTGCGTGCTTCCCCTTAGCAACTACTACATATATAGGCCACACTACAGGGTCAGGAGAGAGGGATTGTGGGAGATGGTTGGGTATAATTTGGCAGCTGGGGCCAGCACACCAGGGGATGGTTAGATGATCAAAGGCACTAGACCAAGATGTGGCAAAATGCTATAGCACCTTCCACCTGATAAGATCTAGAAAAGCCCCAGTCACAGATCTAAAGCAGTAAGTATTACAACTACTATAATACTGCCCCTATGTACATTAATATAACTACTATAATTCTGCCCCTATATACAAGAATATAACTACTATAATACTGCTCCTATGTACAAGAATATAACTACTATAATACTGCCTCCTATGTACAAGAATATATCTACTATAATACTGCTCCTATGTACAAGAATATAACTACTATAATACTACTCCTATATACAAGAGTATAACTACTATAATACTGCCCCCTATGTACAAGAATATATCTACTATAATACTGCTTCTATGTACAAGAATATAACTACTATAATACTGCCTCTATGCACAAGAATATAACTACTATAATACTTCCCCTATGTACAAGAATATAACTACTATAATACTGCTCCTATGTACAAGAATATAACTACTATAATACTGCCCCTATGTACAAGAATATAACTACTATAATACTGCCCCTATGTACAAAAATATAACTACTATAATACTGCTCCCTATGCACAAGAATATAACTACTATAATACTGCCCCAATATACAAGAATATAACTACTATAATACTGCCTCCTATGTACAAGAATATAACTGCTATAATACTGCTCCTATATACAAGAATATAACTACTATAATACTGCCTCTATGTACAAGAATATAACTACTATAATACTGCTCCTATGTACAAGAATATAACTGCTATAATACTGCTCCTATATACAAGAATATAACTACTATAATACTGCCCCTATGTACAATAATAAATCTACTATAATACTGCTCCTTTGTACAAGAATATCACTACTATAATACTGCCTCCTATGTACAAGAATATATCTACTATAATACTGCTCCTATGTACAAGAATATAACTACTATAATACTGCTCCTATGTACAAGAGTATAACTACTATAATACTGCCCCCTATGTACAAGAATATAACTACTATAATACTGCTCCTATGTACAAGAATATAACTACTGTAATACTGCTCCTATAAACAAGAATATGACTACTATGATACTGCCTCCTATGTACAAGAATATAACTACTGTAATACTGCTCCTATGTACGAGAATATAACTATTATAATGCTGCCCCCATATACAAGAATATAGCTACTATAATACTGCTCCTATGTACAAGAATATAACTACTATAATAATGCCCCTATGTACAAGAATATAACTACTATAATACTGCCTCCTATGTACAAGAATATATCTACTATAATACTGCTCCTATGTACAAGAATATAACTACTATAATACTGCTCCTATATACAAGAGTATAACTACTATAATACTGCCCCCTATGTACAAGAATATATCTACTATAATACTGCTTCTATGTACAAGAATATAACTACAATAATACTGCCTCTATGCACAAGAATATAACTACTATAATACTTCCCCTATGTACAAGAATATAACTACTATAATACTGCTCCTATGTACAAGAATATAACTACTATAATACTGCCCCTATGTACAAGAATATAACTACTATAATACTGCCCCTATGTACAAAAATATAACTACTATAATACTGCTCCCTATGCACAAGAATATAACTACTATAATACTGCCCCCATATACAAGAATATAACTACTATAATACTGCCTCCTATGTACAAGAATATAACTGCTATAATACTGCTCCTATATACAAGAATATAACTACTATAATACTGCCTCTATGTACAAGAATATAACTACTATAATACTGCTTATATGTACAAGAATATAACTACTATAATACTGCCTCTATGCACAATAATATAACTACTATAATACTGCCCCTATGTACAAGACTATAACTACTATAATACTGCCCCTATATACAAGAATATAACTACTATAATACTGCCCCTATGTGCAAAAATATAACTACTATTATACTGCTCCTATGTACAAGAATATAACTACTATAATACTGCCCCTATGTACAAGAATATAACTACTATAATTCTGCCCCTATATACAAGAATATAACTACTATAATACTGCTCCTATGTACAAGAATATTACTACTATAATACTGCCTCCTATGTACAAGAATATATCTACTATAATACTGCTCCTATGTACAAGAGTATAACTACTATAATACTGCCCCCTATGTGCAAAAATATAACTACTGTTATACTGCTCCTATGTACAAGAATATAACTACTATAATACTGCCCCTATGTACAAGAATATAACTACTATAATTCTGCCCCTATATACAAGAATATAACTACTATAATACTGCTCCTATGTACAAGAATATAACTACTATAATACTGCCCCTATGTACAAGACTATAACTACTATAATACTGCCCCTATATACAAGAATATAACTACTATAATACTGCCCCTATGTGCAAAAATATAACTACTATTATACTGCTCCTATATACAAGAATATAACTACTATAATACTGCCCCTATGTACAAGAATATAACTACTATAATTCTGCCCCTATAAACAAGAATATAACTACTATAATACTGCTCCTATGTACAAGAATATAACTACTATAATACTGCCTCCTATGTGCAAGAATATATCTACTATAATACTGCCTCCTATGTACAAGAATATATCTACTATAATACTGCTCCTATGTACAAGAATATAACTACTATAATACTGCTCCTATGTACAAGAATATAACTACTGTAATACTGCTCCTATGTACGAGAATATAACTATTATAATACTGCCCCCATGTACAAGAATATAACTACTATAATACTGCTCCTATGTACAAGAATATAACTACTATAATACTGCTCCTATGTACGAGAATATAACTATTATAATAATGCCCCCATGTACAAGAATATAACTACTATAATACTGTTCCTATGTACAAGAATATAACTACTATAATACTGCTCCTATGTACAAGAATATAACTACTATAATACTGCCTCTATGTACAAGAATATAACTACTATTATACTGCTCCTATGTACAAGAATATAACTACTATAATACTGCCCCTATGTACAAGAATATAACTACTATAATTCTGCCCCTATATACAAGAATATAACTACTATAATACTGCCCCTATGAACAAGAATATAACTACTAAAATACTGCTCCTATGTACAAGAATATAACTACTATAATACTGCTCCTGTGTACAAGAGTATAACAACTATAACACTGCTCCTAGGTACAAGAGTATAACTACTATAATACTGCCCCCTACGTACAAGAATATAACTACTATAATACTGCCCCTATGTACAAGAATATAACTACTATGATACTGCTCCTATGTACAAGAAAATAACTACTATAATACTGCCCCTATGTACAAGAATATAACTGCTATAATACTGCCCCTATGTACAAAAATATAACCACTATAATACTGCTCCCTATGTACAAGAATATAACTTCTATAATACTGACCCAATATACAAGAATATAACTACTATAATACTGCCTCCTATGCACAAGAATATAACTGCTATAATACTGCTCCTATATACAAGAATATAACTACTATAATACTGCCTCTATGTACAAGAATATAACTACTATAATACTGCTTCTATGTACAAGAATATAACTACTATAATACTGCCTCTATGCACAAGAATATAACTACTATAATACTGCCCCTATGTACAAGACTATAACTACTATAATACTGCCCCTATAAACAAGAATATATCTACTATAATACTGCCCCTATGTGCAAAAATATTACTACTATTATACTGCTCCTTTGTACAAGAATATAACTACTATAATACTTCCCCTATGTACAAGAATATAACTACTATAATTCTGCCCCTATATACAAGAATATAACTACTATAATACTGCTCCTATGTACGAGAATATAACTATTATAATACTGCCCCCATGTACAAGTATATAACTACTATAATACTGCTCCTATGTACAATAATATAACTACTATAATACTGATCCTATATACAAGAATATAACTACTATAATACTGCTCCTATATACAAGAATATAACTAATATAATACTGCTTCTATGTACAAGAATATAACTGCTATAATACTGCTCCTATGTACAAGAATATAACTACTATAATACTTCCCCTATGTACAAGAATATAACTACTATAATACTGCCTCTATGTACAAGACTATAACTACTAAAATACTGCCCCTATATACAAGAATATAACTACTATAATACTGCTCCTATGTACAAGAATATAACTACTATAATACTGCCCCTATGTACAAGACTATAACTACTATAATATTGCCCCTATATACAAGAATATAACTACTATAATACTGCCCCTATGTGCAAAAATATAACTACTGTTATACTGCTCCTATATACAAGAATATAACTACTATAATACTGCCCCTATGTACAAGAATATAACTACTATAATTCTGCCCCTATATACAAGAATATAACTACTATAATGCTGCTCCTATGTACAAGAATATAACTACTATAATACTGCCTCCTATGTACAAGAATATATCTACTATAATACTGCCTCCTATGTACAAGAATATATCTACTATAATACTGCTCCTATGTACAAGAATATAACTACTATAATACTGCTCCTATGTACAAGAATATAACTACTGTAATACTGCTCCTATGTACGAGAATATAACTATTATAATACTGCCCCCATGTACAAGAATATAACTACTATAATACTGCTCCTATGTACAAGAATATAACTACTATAATACTGCTCCTATGTACGAGAATATAACTATTATAATACTGCCCCCATGTACAAGAATATAACTACTATAATACTGCTCCTATGTACAAGAATATAACTACTATAATACTGCTCCTATGTACAAGAATATAACTACTATAATACTGCCTCTATGTACAAGAATATAACTACTATTATACTGCTCCTATGTACAAGAATATAACTACTATAATACTGCCCCTATGTACAAGAATATGACTACTATAATTCTGCCCCTATATACAAAAATATAACTACTATAATACTGCCCCTATGAACAAGAATATAACTACTAAAATACTGCTCCTATGTACAAGAATATAACTACTATAATACTGCTCCTATGTACAAGAGTATAACAACTATAACACTGCTCCTAGGTACAAGAGTATAACTACTATAATACTGCCCCCTACGTACAAGAATATAACTACTATAATACTGCCCCTATGTACAAGAATATAACTACTATAATACTGCTCCTATGTACAAGAAAATAACAACTATAATACTGCCCCTATGTACAAGAATATAACTGCTATAATACTGCCCCTATGTACAAAAATATAACTACTATAATACTGCTCCCTATGTACAAGAATATAACTACTATAATACTGACCCAATATACAAGAATATAACTACTATAATACTGCCTCCTATGCAAAAGAATATAACTGCTATAATACTGCTCCTAGCTGTGAGGTTGTGTGTTTGTAGCTCTCCTGATGTCTGGAGCAAGCCCAGGGGGAGGCCACCCTGGGCGGGGTAACTCCCCAAGCAAGGCCCAGGCTTCCAGGCCTACACTTGGAAGTAACACCCAAGTTGTGTCTAAGGCGGATGCAAGTCCCAAAGTTGTTTCTGAGGGAAAGAAAGCTCAGAATGGAAGTAGCAGCAGCAGCAAGAAAGATGAAGCTGTGAAAGTACGTAAAGTAACGGAACAAGGAAAAGCCATGGCTGTGGGTAAGAAAGTTCCAGTTAAGCAGTCGGCCAGCCAAGGCAAGCAGAGTGAAGGACAACTAGGAGAAATCCAAAAGAAATCTACTGGTGAGAAGCTGAATGGAGGAAAGCAGCCTCCAGCTCAGGAGGTGCCATCACCATCTTCAGGTGTGCAGCTGACTCCCAGCAGACAGAGGAGAACCTCACTGGAGAGACAGACGCTCCAGGAGAACCTGCAGAAGCAGCATGTGGTGGCCAGCATGGCGAGCTCTGGGCGCACAAGGTCGCAGTCAGGTGGCAGCAGTAAAAGTGCTGTGGAGCCTGGAGCCACGAAACCAGCGGTGGTGAAAGTTAAGGAGACGTCTGGTTTCAAGCATCCAGGGACATTGCTGAAAGCAGGATCCCAGGAGGAGACGCCATGTGCACCTGAGCTTCAGGTCGCAGAGGAGATCCCAGGACTGGTCAAGAGGCTCGGTGAGTTACAGCAGCACAAAGACTTGCTGCAGAAACAGATAGACATGGGCTATAATGTAAAGGCTGCTAATCCTGGTGGGGATCACACCTTTTGTGATCAGACTCTGAATATGCTTGGCATACAGCTGGCAAAAGTGGTGACGGACATGGACTGTATCCTGGAGAAGATGGGGCCCCTGGCAGAGACTTATAGGAACCAGGAACTGTTTATGGCACACAAGCAGGACTCTGCAGGTTCCAGCTCAGACATTGTCCCAGGTGAGCCCCAGAAGCCGGTGCGGCCAGTGCTGCAGCCTGCAAGTTTTTGCTTCCAAAAGGGTCAGATACTGCAGCCGCAGCAGCCTGCGGCAGATCCCAAGCAGCAGCATGTTATGCAGATTCCAGCAGGTGTACTACAAGTCTCAGAATGCCCAGCACAGCAGCCTGCAGCAGATTCCAAGCAGCAGCATGGACTGCACTTTCCAGCAGAGGGACTACAAGTCTCAGAATGCCAAGCACAACAGTTGGGCGGTGGACATGTGCCGGTCATTACTGATGGTGCCCAGCAGGGCTCTGATGCTGGGGATAACCGCACTGTATCTGGGGGGTCGGGGGCTTGGGGGAGCACAGTATCTTTGGTGGACGCTGCACAGTCTGATAATGAAATTGATGCTGATGATAACAATGTGCATGATAATGTCTGTGATTTTCCCCCTTTAATTTCGAGCACACAAGGTGTGGCTGCCCCTCCTGCTGCAGACCTTCACCCCGTCAATCAACCCAATGTGACCCCGCACGGTCCTCCCAGTAATGCCTGGAGTCGTGGTGCTCCGTCTTTTACCTCTGGTACCAATTATACAGGCCAGGCGTTTAAACGGAGAAACGTCGTGCGTTTCCGGCACAGAGGTGCCAAGGAGGACCTGCCAGACAGGAGGTTTGTCATCAGGGAGCTCTTGTGCCACCAGATGGGGTTTGTGCCAGTCAGCATCCTGGCAGTGATTAATCTTCCAGACAGGCAGGGCTATGATGTCAGCTTTAAGCTCATGTCTGACCTGGACAGATTCTGGTCTAGTTTCCCCAAGTTTAGAGACACGGAGGGCTGGAGTAAGTTCAGCTTTATTCCTATCTCTAAGCCAGATACCGTTACTGTTAGTGTCATCTTCTGGAATGAGTCTGTTCCCCCGCAGGACATTGTGGTGTGGCTCCGGAGGCATTGTGACCTGGTTTCTGACCTCACCAAAAGCAGAGACAGTGATGGGATCTGGACGGGAGGGTGGCGGGTTTTGGTGAAACTGCGCCAATGCAATAACATCACTGCCCATTTACCCAACTCCTTCTTTATTGGGAGGGAGAGGGGTGTGTGTTTCTATCCTGGGCAGCCTCGTAAGTGCTTTAAATGTGGCAAGGCAGGTCACCTGGCAAATACCTGTACTGTGGTGAAGTGCAGCCTGTGTGGGGAGGTCGGCCATCTAGCTGCAGACTGCCAGAACATCAGGTGCAACCTCTGTGGGAAGATCGGTCACCCTCACAGGGACTGTCCAGACGCCTGGCACAATATCTGTAAGGACTTTCCTGACGAGGACTTGGTGGCAGGGGCAGAGATTCTGGAGGAGGCAGCTTTACTGTCAGGGGAAATACTGACCAGACCAGAGGTCCACCAGGGGTCTACTCAGCTAACACCAGAGCAGCAGGGTTCAGAGAGAGAACAGGGGAGTATGGAGTTTGTACCTCAGGGGCAGCAGTCACAGGAAGGCATTACTTCAGTGCTACCATCCGTGTCTGAAGAGTATAGCAATAATCAGAAAAGGAAGAAAAAGGACAAGGCCTCCCGTAAACCTGAGGGATACGACACTGGCCAAGGAGCCGGGAAGAAATTCCACAGTTCTGCAGGTGTAATGGTCGTATCTAACAGGTTTGATGTTCTGTCCGAGTCTGACGGCGATTTTGAAGATGACCTTAAAAGAACTGACGCAGAGTGTGATAGGGACGTAGAGGACTGTCCTCCGCCAAAGCGGAAGCCCTTACCTGAGGGCACTCGGGTAGAGTCTGAGATGGAGACCGGTGGTGAACAGAATAACTCCGACTCAGATCTGTGACGCTGTCAACCAGATAATGTCTGAACTCAGGGAAAATCATTAGGAGAAATTAGGAAATGTTAAGATATGGAAGGATGAGTCACTGGGTAGGAATATGATGAGCTCTGTTTGCAAAGTGTGTTTTTTTTTTTTTTTTTTTTTTTTCCCTTCTCAAACTAGGAGTATGGACTCTAAGTTAATTTGATATGTATAACCTGGATATGTAATGAATGTATGTACAATCCTAGTGAATTCAGTTTTGCATTATTGGAGGAATGTTATTTGTATTTGTTTGGTTTTTACAATAAAAATTGCCCCTATGTACAAGAATATAACTACTATAATACTGCCCCTATGTACAAAAATATAACTACTATAATACTGCTCCCTATGCACAAGAATATAACTACTATAATACTGCCCCAATATACAAGAATATAACTACTATAATACTGCCTATTATGTACAAGAATATAACTACTATAATACTGCTCCTATATACAAGAATATAACTACTATAATACTGCCTCTATGTACAAGAATATAACTACTATAATACTGCTTATATGTACAAGAATATAACTACTATAATACTGCCTCTATGCACAATAATATAACTACTATAATACTGCCCCTATGTACAAGACTATAACTACTATAATACTGCCCCTATATACAAGAATATAACTACTATAATACTGCCCCTATGTGCAAAAATATAACTACTATTATACTGCTCCAATGTACAAGAATATAACTACTATAATACTGCCCCTATGTACAAGAATATAACTACTATAATTCTGCCCCTATATACAAGAATATAACTACTATAATACTGCTCCTATGTACAAGAATATAACTACTATAATACTGCCTCCTATGTACAAGAATATATCTACTATAATACTGCTCCTATGTACAAGAGTATAACTACTATAATACTGCCCCCTATGTGCAAAAATATAACTACTATTATACTGCTCCTATGTACAAGAATATAACTACTATAATACTGCCCCTATGTACAAGAATATAACTACTATAGTTCTGCCCCTATATACAAGAATATAACTACTATAATACTGCTCCTATGTACAAGAATATAACTACTATAATACTGCCCCTATGTACAAGACTATAACTACTATAATACTGCCCCTATGTGCAAAAATATAACTACTATTATACTGCTCCTATATACAAGAATATAACTACTATAATACTGCCCCTATGTACAAGAATATAACTACTATAATTCTGCCCCTATATACAAGAATATAACTACTATAATACTGCTCCTATGTACAAGAATATAACTACTATAATACTGCCTCCTATGTACAAGAATATATCTACTATAATACTGCCTCCTATGTACAAGAATATATCTACTATAATACTGCTCCTATGTACAAGAATATAACTACTATAATACTGCTCCTATGTACAAGAATATAACTACTGTAATACTGCTCCTATGTACGAGAATATAACTATTATAATACTGCCCCCATGTATAAGAATATAACTACTATAATACTGCTCCTATGTACAAGAATATAACTACTATAATACTGCTCCTATGTACGAGAATATAACTATTATAATACTGCCCCCATGTACAAGAATATAACTACTATAATACTGCTCCTATGTACAAGAATATAACTACTATAATACTGCTCCTATGTACAAGAATATAACTACTATAATACTGCCTCTATGTACAAGAATATAACTACTATTATACTGCTCCTATGTACAAGAATATAACTACTATAATACTGCCCCTATGTACAAGAATATAACTACTATAATTCTGCCCCTATATACAAGAATATAACTACTATAATACTGCCCCTATGAACAAGAATATAACTACTAAAATACTGCTCCTATGTACAAGAATATAACAACTATAACACTGCTCCTAGGTACAAGAGTATAACTACTATAATACTGCCCCTATGTACAAGAATATAACTACTATAATTCTGCCCCTATATACAAGAATATAACTACTATAATGCTGCTCCTATGTACAAGAATATAACTACTATAATACTGCCTCCTATGTACAAGAATATATCTAATATAATACTGCCTCCTATGTACAAGAATATATGTACTATAATACTGCTCCTATGTACAAGAATATAACTACTATAATACTGCTCCTATGTACAAGAATATAACTACTGTAATACTGCTCCTATGTGCGAGAATATAACTATTATAATACTGCCCCCATGTACAAGAATATAACTACTATAATACTGCTCCTATGTACAAGAATATAACTACTATAATACTGACCCAATATACAATAATATAACTACTATAATACTGCCTCCTATGCACAAGAATATAACTGCTATAATACTGCTCCTATATACAAGAATATAACTACTATAATACTGCCTCTATGTACAAGAATATAACTACTATAATACTGCTTCTATGTACAAGAATATAACTACTATAATACTGCCTCTATGCACAAGAATATAACTACTATAATACTGCCCCTATGTACAAGACTATAACTACTATAATACTGCCCCTATAAACAAGAATATATCTACTATAATACTGCCCCTATGTGCAAAAATATAACTAATATTATACTGCTCCTTTGTACAAGAATATAACTACTATAATACTTCCCCTATGTACAAGAATATAACTACTATAATTCTGCCCCTATATACAAGAATATAACTACTATAATACGGCTCCTATGTACGAGAATATAACTATTATAATACTGCCCCATGTACAAGTATATAACTACTATAATACTGCTCCTATGTACAATAATATAACTACTATAATACTGATCCTATATACAAGAATATAACTAATATAATACTGCTTCTATTTACAAGAATATAACTGCTATAATACTGCTCCTATGTACAAGAATATAACTACTATAATACTTCCCCTATGTACAAGAATATAACTACTATAATACTGCCTCTATGTACAAGACTATAACTACTAAAATACTGCCCCTATATACAAGAATATAACTACTATAATACTGCCCCTATGTGCAAAAATATAACTACTATAATACTGCTCCTATGTAGAAGAATATAACTACTATAATACAGCCTCCTATGTACAAGAATATATCTACTATAATACTGCTCCTATGTACAAGAATATAACTACTATAATTCTGCTCCTATGTACAAGAATATAACTACTATAATACTGATCCTATGTACAATAATATAACTACTATAATACTGCTCCTATATACAAGAATATAACTACTATAATACTGCTCCTATTTACAAGAATGTAACTACTATAATACTGCCTCCTATGTACAAGAATATAACTACTATAATACTGCTCCTATGTACAAGAATATAACTACTATAATACTGCCCCTATGTGCAAAAATATAACTACTATAATACTGCTCCTATGTACAAGAATATAACTACTATAATACAGCCTCCTATGTACAAGAATATATCTACTATAATACTGCTCCTATGTACAAGAATATAACTAATATAATACTGTCCCTATGTACAAGAATATAACTACTATAATACTGCCCCATGTACAAAAATATAACTACTATAATACTGCCCTCTATGTACAAGAATATAACTACTATAATACTGCCCCTATGAACAAGAATATAACTACTAAAATACTGCTCCTATGTACAAGAATATAACTACTATAATACTGCTCCAATGTACAAGAGTATAACAACTATAACACTGCTCCTAGGTACAAGAGTTTAACTACTATAATACTGCCCCCTACGTACAAGAATATAACTACTATAATACTGCCCCTATGTACAAGAATATAACTACTATAATACTGCTCCTATGTACAAGAATATAACAACTATCATACTGCCCCTATGTACAAGAATATAACTGCTATAATACTGCCCCATGTACAAAAATATAACTACTATAATTCTGCTCCCTATGTACAAGAATATAACTACTATAATACTGCCCCAATATACAAGAATATAACTACTATAATACTGCCTCCTATGTAAAAGAATATAACTGCTATAATACTGCTCCTATATACAAGAATATAACTACTATAATACTGCTCCTATGTACAAGAGTATAACTACTATAATACTGCCCCCTATGTACAAGAATATAACTACTATAATACTGCTCCTATGTACAAGAATATAACTACTGTAATACTGCTCCTATAAACAAGAATATGACTACTATGATACTGCCTCCTATGTACAAGAATATAACTACTGTAATACTGCTCCTATGTACGAGAATATAACTATTATAATGCTGCCCCCATATACAAGAATATAGCTACTATAATACTGCTCCTATGTACAAGAATATAACTACTATAATAGTGCCCCTATGTACATGAATATAACTACTATAATTCTGCCCCTATATACAAGAATATAACTACTATAATACTGCTCCTATGTACAAGAATATAACTACTATAATACTGCCTCCTATGTACAAGAATATATCTACTATAATACTGCTCCTATGTACAAGAATATAACTACTATAATACTGCTCCTATATACAAGAGTATAACTACTATAATACTGCCCCCTATGTACAAGAATATATCTACTATAATACTGCTTCTATGTACAAGAATATAACTACTATAATACTGCCTCTATGCACAAGAATATAACTACTATAATACTTCCCCTATGTACAAGAATATAACTACTATAATACTGCTCCTATGTACAAGAATATAACTACTATAATACTGCCCCTATGTACAAGAATATAACTACTATAATACTGCCCCTATGTACAAAAATATAACTACTATAATACTGCTCCCTATGCACAAGAATATAACTACTATAATACTGCCCCAATATACAAGAATATAACTACTATAATACTGCCTCCTATGTACAAGAATATAACTGCTATAATACTGCTCCTATGTACAAGAATATAACTACTATAATACTGCTTATATGTACAAGAATATAACTACTATAATACTGCCTCTATGCACAATAATATAACTACTATAATACTTCCCCTATGTACAAGACTATAACTACTATAATACTGCCCCTATATACAAGAATATAACTACTATAATACTGCCCCTATGTGCAAAAATATAACTACTATTATACTGCTCCTATGTACAAGAATATAACTACTATAATACTGCCCCTATGTACAAGAATATAACTACTATAATTCTGCCCCTATATACAAGAATATAAATACTATTAAATACTATAATACTGCTCCTATGTACAAGAATATAACTACTATAATACTGCCTCCTATGTACAAGAATATATCTACTATAATACTGCTCCTATGTACAAGAGTATAACTACTATAATACTGCCCCCTATGTGCAAAAATATAACTACTATTATACTGCTCCTATGTACAAGAATATAACTACTATAATACTGCCCCTATGTACAAGAATATAACTACTATAATACTGCCTCCTATGTACAAGAATATATCTACTATAATACTGCCTCCTATGTACAAGAATATATCTACTATAATACTGCTCCTATGTACAAGAATATAACTACTATAATACTGCTCCTATGTACAAGAATATAACTACTGTAATACTGCTCCTATGTACGAGAATATAACTATTATAATAATGCCCCCATGTACAAGAATATAACTACTATAATACTGCTCCTATGTACAAGAATATAACTAATATAATACTGCTTCTATGTACGATAATATAACTATTATAATACTGCCCCATGTACAAGAATATAACTACTATAATACTGCTCCTATGTACAAGAATATAACTACTATAATACTGCTCCTATGTACAAGAATATAACTACTATAATACTGCCTCTATGTACAAGAATATAACTACTATTATACTGCTCCTATGTACAAGAATATAACTACTATAATACAGCCCCTATGTACTAGAATATAACTACTATAATTCTGCCCCTATATACAAGAATATAACTACTATAATACTGCCCCTATGAACAAGAATATAACTACTAAAATACTGCTCCTATGTATGAGAATATAACTACTATAATACTGCTCCTATGAACAAGAGTATAACAACTATAACACTGCTCCTAGGTACAAGAGTATAACTACTATAATACTGCCCCCTACGTACAAGAATATATCTACTATTATACTGCCCCTATGTACAAGAATATAACTACTATAATACTGCTCCTATGTACAAGAAAATAACTACTATAATACTGCCCCTATGTACAAGAATATAACTGCTATAATACTGCCCCTATGTACAAAAATATAACTACTATAATACTGCTCCCTATGTACAAGAATATAACTACTATAATACTGACCCAATATACAAGAATATAACTACTATAATACTGCCTCCTATGCACAAGAATATAACTGCTATAATACTGCTCCTATATACAAGAATATAACTACTATAATACTGCATCTATGTACAAGAATATAACTACTATAATACTGCTTCTATGTACAAGAATATAACTACTATAATACTGCCTCTATGCACAAGAATATAACTACTATAATACTGCCCCTATGTACAAGACTATAACTACTATAATACTGCCCCTATAAACAAGAATATATCTACTATAATACTGCCCCTATGTGCAAAAATATAACTACTATTATACTGCTCCTTTGTACAAGAATATAACTACTATAATACTTCCACTATGTACAAGAATATAACTACTATAATTCTGCCCCTATAAACAAGAATATAACTACTATAATACTGCCCCATGTGCAAAAATATAACTACTATTATACTGCTCCTATGTACAAGAATATAACTACTATAATACTGCCCCTATGTACAAGAATATAACTACTATAATTCTGCCCCTATATACAAGAATATAACTACTATAATACTGCTCCTATGTACAAGAATATTACTACTATAATACTGCCTCCTATGTACAAGAATATATCTACTATAATACTGCTCCTATGTACAAGAGAATAACTACTATAATACTGCCCCCTATGTGCAAAAATATAACTACTGTTATACTGCTCCTATGTACAAGAATATAACTACTATAATACTGCCCCTATTTACAAGAATATAACTACTATAATTCTGCCCCTATATACAAGAATATAACTACTGTAATACTGCTCCTATGTACAAGAATATAACTACTATAATACTGCCCCTATGTACAAGACTATAACTACTATAATACTGCCCCTATATACAAGAATATAACTACTATAATACTGCCCCTATGTGCAAAAATATAACTACTATTATACTGCTCCTATATACAAGAATATAACTACTATAATACTGCCCCTATGTACAAGAATATAACTACTATAATTCTGCCCCTATAAACAAGAATATAACTACTATAATACTGCTCCTATGTACAAGAATATAACTACTATAATACTGCCCCTATGTGCAAAAATATAACTACTATAATACTGCTCCTATGTACAAGAATATAACTACTATAATACAGCCTCCTATGTACAAGAATATATCTACTATAATACTGCTCCTATGTACAAGAATATAACTACTATAATACTGCTCCTATGTACAAGAATATAACTACTATAATACTGCTCCTATGTACAAGAATATAACTACTATAATACTGCCTCTATGTACAAGAATATAACTACTATTATACTGCTCCTATGTACAAGAATATAACTACTATAATACTGCCCCTATGTACAAGAATATAACTACTATAATTCTGCCCCTATATACAAGAATATAACTACTATAATACTGCCCCTATGAACAAGAATATAACTACTAAAATACTGCTCCTATGTACAAGAATATAACAACTATAACACTGCTCCTAGGTACAAGAGTATAACTACTATAATACTGCCCCTATGTACAAGAATATAACTACTATAATTCTGCCCCTATATACAAGAATATAACTACTATAATGCTGCTCCTATGTACAAGAATATAACTACTATAATACTGCCTCCTATGTACAAGAATATATCTACTATAATACTGCCTCCTATGTACAAGAATATATCTACTATAATACTGCTCCTATGTACAAGAATATAACTACTATAATACAGCTCCTATGTACAAGAATATAACTACTGTAATACTGCTCCTATGTACGAGAATATAACTATTATAATACTGCCCCCATGTACAAGAATATAACTACTATAATACTGCTCCTATGTACAAGAATATAACTACTATAATACTGCTCCTATGTACAAGAATATAACTACTATAATACTGCCTCTATGTACAATAATATAACTACTATTATACTGCTCCTATGTACAAGAATATAACTACTATAATACTGCCCCTATGTACAAGAATATAACTACTATAATTCTACCCCTATATACAAAAATATAACTACTATAATACTGCCCCTATGAACAAGAATATAACTACTAAAATACTGCTCCTATGTACAAGAATATAACTACTATAATACTGCTCCTATGTACAAGAGTATAACAACTATAACACTGCTCCTAGGTACAAGAGTATAACTACTATAATACTGCCCCCTACGTACAAGAATATAACTACTATAATACTGCCCCTATGTACAAGAATATAACTACTATAATACTGCTCCTATGTACAAGAAAATAACTACTATAATACTGCCCCTATGTACAAGAATATAACTGCTATAATACTGCCCCTATGTACAAAAATATAACTACTATAATACTGCTCCCTATGTACAAGAATATAACTACTATAATACTGACCCAATATACAATAATATAACTACTATAATACTGCCTCCTATGCACAAGAATATAACTGCTATAATACTGCTCCTATATACAAGAATATAACTACTATAATACTGCCTCTATGTACAAGAATATAACTACTATAATACTGCTTCTATGTACAAGAATATAACTACTATAATACTGCCTCTATGCACAAGAATATAACTACTATAATACTGCCCCTATGTACAAGACTATAACTACTATAATACTGCCCCTATAAACAAGAATATATCTACTATAATACTGCCCCTATGTGCAAAAATATAACTAATATTATACTGCTCCTTTGTACAAGAATATAACTACTATAATACTTCCCCTATGTACAAGAATATAACTACTATAATTCTGCCCCTATATACAAGAATATAACTACTATAATACGGCTCCTATGTACGAGAATATAACTATTATAATACTGCCCCATGTACAAGTATATAACTACTATAATACTGCTCCTATGTACAATAATATAACTACTATAATACTGATCCTATATACAAGAATATAACTAATATAATACTGCTTCTATTTACAAGAATATAACTGCTATAATACTGCTCCTATGTACAAGAATATAACTACTATAATACTTCCCCTATGTACAAGAATATAACTACTATAATACTGCCTCTATGTACAAGACTATAACTACTAAAATACTGCCCCTATATACAAGAATATAACTACTATAATACTGCCCCTATGTGCAAAAATATAACTACTATAATACTGCTCCTATGTAGAAGAATATAACTACTATAATACAGCCTCCTATGTACAAGAATATATCTACTATAATACTGCTCCTATGTACAAGAATATAACTACTATAATTCTGCTCCTATGTACAAGAATATAACTACTATAATACTGCTCCTATGTACAATAATATAACTACTATAATACTGCTCCTATATACAAGAATATAACTACTATAATACTGCTCCTATTTACAAGAATGTAACTACTATAATACTGCCTCCTATGTACAAGAATATAACTACTATAATACTGCTCCTATGTACAAGAATATAACTACTATAATACTGCCCCTATGTGCAAAAATATAACTACTATAATACTGCTCCTATGTACAAGAATATAACTACTATAATACAGCCTCCTATGTACAAGAATATATCTACTATAATACTGCTCCTATGTACAAGAATATAACTAATATAATACTGTCCCTATGTACAAGAATATAACTACTATAATACTGCCCCATGTACAAAAATATAACTACTATAATACTGCCCTCTATGTACAAGAATATAACTACTATAATACTGCCCCTATGAACAAGAATATAACTACTAAAATACTGCTCCTATGTACAAGAATATAACTACTATAATACTGCCCCATGTACAAAAATATAACTACTATAATACTGCCCTCTATGTACAAGAATATAACTACTATAATACTGCCCCTATGAACAAGAATATAACTACTAAAATACTGCTCCTATGTACAAGAATATAACTACTATAATACTGCTCCAATGTACAAGAGTATAACAACTATAACACTGCTCCTAGGTACAAGAGTTTAACTACTATAATACTGCCCCCTACGTACAAGAATATAACTACTATAATACTGCCCCTATGTACAAGAATATAACTACTATAATACTGCTCCTATGTACAAGAATATAACAACTATCATACTGCCCCTATGTACAAGAATATAACTGCTATAATACTGCCCCATGTACAAAAATATAACTACTATAATACTGCTCCCTATGTACAAGAATATAACTACTATAATACTGCCCCAATATACAAGAATATAACTACTATAATACTGCCTCCTATGTAAAAGAATATAACTGCTATAATACTGCTCCTATATACAAGAATATAACTACTATAATACTGCTCCTATGTACAAGAGTATAACTACTATAATACTGCCCCCTATGTACAAGAATATAACTACTATAATACTGCTCCTATGTACAAGAATATAACTACAGTAATACTGCTCCTATAAACAAGAATATGACTACTATGATACTGCCTCCTATGTACAAGAATATAACTACTGTAATACTGCTCCTATGTACGAGAATATAACTATTATAATGCTGCCCCCATATACAAGAATATAGCTAATATAATACTGCTCCTATGTACAAGAATATAACTACTATAATAGTGCCCCTATGTACATGAATATAACTACTATAATTCTGCCCCTATATACAAGAATATAACTACTATAATACTGCTCCTATGTACAAGAATATAACTACTATAATACTGCCTCCTATGTACAAGAATATATCTACTATAATACTGCTCCTATGTACAAGAATATAACTACTATAATACTGCTCCTATATACAAGAGTATAACTACTATAATACTGCCCCCTATGTACAAGAATATATCTACTATAATACTGCTTCTATGTACAAGAATATAACTACTATAATACTGCCTCTATGCACAAGAATATAACTACTATAATACTTCCCCTATGTACAAGAATATAACTACTAGAATACTGCTCCTATGTACAAGAATATAACTACTATAATACTGCCCCTATGTACAAGAATATAACTACTATAATACTGCCCCTATGTACAAAAATATAACTACTATAATACTGCTCCCTATGCACAAGAATATAACTACTATAATACTGCCCCAATATACAAGAATATAACTACTATAATACTGCCTCCTATGTACAAGAATATAACTGCTATAATACTGCTCCTATGTACAAGAATATAACTACTATAATACTGCTTATATGTACAAGAATATAACTACTATAATACTGCCTCTATGCACAATAATATAACTACTATAATACTTCCCCTATGTACAAGACTATAACTACTATAATACTGCCCCTATATACAAGAATATAACTACTATAATACTGCCCCTATGTGCAAAAATATAACTACTATTATACTGCTCCTATGTACAAGAATATAACTACTATAATACTGCCCCTATGTACAAGAATATAACTACTATAATTCTGCCCCTATATACAAGAATATAAATACTATTAAATACTATAATACTGCTCCTATGTACAAGAATATAACTACTATAATACTGCCTCCTATGTACAAGAATATATCTACTATAATACTGCTCCTATGTACAAGAGTATAACTACTGTAATACTGCCCCCTATGTGCAAAAATATAACTACTATTATACTGCTCCTATGTACAAGAATATAACTACTATAATACTGCCCCTATGTACAAGAATATAACTACTATAATACTGCCTCCTATGTACAAGAATATATCTACTATAATACTGCCTCCTATGTACAAGAATATATCTACTATAATACTGCTCCTATGTACAAGAATATAACTACTATAATACTGCTCCTATGTACAAGAATATAACTACTGTAATACTGCTCCTATGTACGAGAATATAACTATTATAATAATGCCCCCATGTACAAGAATATAACTACTATAATACTGCTCCTATGTACAAGAATATAACTAATATAATACTGCTTCTATGTACGATAATATAACTATTATAATACTGCCCCATGTACAAGAATATAACTTCTATAATACTGCTCCTATGTACAAGAATATAACTACTATAATACTGCTCCTATGTACAAGAATATAACTACTATAATACTGCCTCTATGTACAAGAATATAACTACTATTATACTGCTCCTATGTACAAGAATATAACTACTATAATACAGCCCCTATGTACTAGAATATAACTACTATAATTCTGCCCCTATATACAAGAATATAACTACTATAATACTGCCCCTATGAACAAGAATATAACTACTAAAATACTGCTCCTATGTATGAGAATATAACTACTATAATACTGCTCCTATGAACAAGAGTATAACAACTATAACACTGCTCCTAGGTACAAGAGTATAACTACTATAATACTGCCCCCTACGTACAAGAATATATCTACTATTATACTGCCCCTATGTACAAGAATATAACTACTATAATACTGCTCCTATGTACAAGAAAATAACTACTATAATACTGCCCCTATGTACAAGAATATAACTGCTATAATACTGCCCCTATGGACAAAAATATAACTACTATAATACTGCTCCCTATGTACAAGAATATAACTACTATAATACTGACCCAATATACAAGAATATAACTACTATAATACTGCCTCCTATGCACAAGAATATAACTGCTATAATACTGCTCCTATATACAAGAATATAACTACTATAATACTGCATCTATGTACAAGAATATAACTACTATAATTCTGCTTCTATGTACAAGAATATAACTACTATAATACTGCCTCTATGCACAAGAATATAACTACTATAATACTGCCCCTATGTACAAGACTATAACTACTATAATACTGCCCCTATGAACAAGAATATATCTACTATAATACTGCCCCTATGTGCAAAAATATAACTAGTATTATACTGCTCCTTTGTACAAGAATATAACTACTATAATACTACCCCTATGTACAAGAATATAACTACTATAATTCTGCCCCTATATACAAGAATATAACTACAATAATACTGCTCCTATGTACAAGAATATTACTACTATAATACTGCCTCCTATGTACAAGAATATATCTACTATAATACTGCTCCTATGTACAAGAGTATAACTACTATAATACTGCCCCCTATGTGCAAAAATATAACTACTGTTATACTGCTCCTATGTACAAGAATATAACTACTATAATACTGCCCCTATTTACAAGAATATAACTACTATAATTCTGCCCCTATATACAAGAATATAACTACTATAATACTGCTCCTATGTACAAGAATATAACTACTATAATACTGCCCCTATGTACAAGACTATAACTACTATAATACTGCCCCTATATACAAGAATATAACTACTATAATACTGCCCCTATGTGCAAAAATATAACTACTATTATACTGCTCCTATATACAAGAATATAACTACTATAATACTGCCCCTATGTACAAGAATATAACTACTATAATTCTGCCCCTATAAACAAGAATATAACTACTATAATACTGCTCCTATGTACAAGAATATAACTACTATAATACTGCCCATATGTGCAAAAATATAACTACTATAATACTGCTCCTATGTACAAGAATATAACTACTATAATACAGCCTCCTATGTACAAGAATATATCTACTATAATACTGCTCCTATGTACAAGAATATAACTAATATAATACTGTCCCTATGTACAAGAATATAACTACTATAATACTGCCCCATGTACAAAAATATAACTACTATAATACTGCCCTCTATGTACAAGAATATAACTACTATAATACTGCCCCTATGAACAAGAATATAACTACTAAAATACTGCTCCTATGTACAAGAATATAACTACTATAATACTGCTCCAATGTACAAGAGTATAACAACTATAACACTGCTCCTAGGTACAAGAGTATAACTACTATAATACTGCCCCCTACGTACAAGAATATAACTACTATAATACTGCCCCTATGTACAAGAATATAACTACTATAATACTGCTGCTATGTACAAGAATATAACAACTATCATACTGCCACTATGTACAAGAATATAACTGCTATAATACTGCCCCTCTGTACAAAAATATAACTACTATAATACTGCTCCCTATGTACAAGAATATAACTACTATAATACTGCCCCAATATACAAGAATATAACTACTATAATACTGCCTCCTATGTAAAAGAATATAACTGCTATAATACTGCTCCTATATACAAGAATATAACTACTATAATACTGCCCCTATGTACAATAATAAATCTACTATAATACTGCTCCTTTGTACAAGAATATCACTACTATAATACTGCCTCCTATGTACAAGAATATATCTACTATATTACTGCTCCTATGTACAAGAATATAACTACTATAATACTGCTCCTATGTACAAGAGCATAACTACTATAATACTGCCCCCTATGTACAAGAATATAACTACTATAATACTGCTCCTATGTACAAGAATATAGCTACTGTAATACTGCTCCTATAAACAAGAATTTGACTACTATGATACTGCCTCCTATGTACAAGAATATAACTACTGTAATACTGCTCCTATGTACGAGAATATAACTATTATAATGCTGCCCCCATATACAAGAATATAGCTACTATAATACTGCTCCTATGTACAAGAATATAACTACTATAATAATGCCCCTATGTACATGAATATAACTAGTATAATTCTGCCCCTATATACAAGAATATAACTACTATAATACTGCTCCTATGTACAAGAATATAACTACTATAATACTGCCTCCTATGTACAAGAATATATCTACTATAATACTGCTCCTATGTACAAGAATATAACTACTATAATACTGCTCCTATATACAAGAGTATAACTACTATAATACTGCCCCCTATGTGCAAGAATATATCTACTATAATACTGCTTCTATGTACAAGAATATAACTACAATAATACTGCCTCTATGCACAAGAATATAACTACTATAATACTTCCCCTATGTACAAGAATATAACTACTATAATATTGCTCCTATGTACAAGAATATAACTACTATAATACTGCCCCTATGTACAAGAATATAACTACTATAATACTGCCCCTATGTACAAAAATATAACTACTATAATACTGCTCCCTATGCACAAGAATATAACTACTATAATACTGCCCCAATATACAAGAATATAACTACTATAATACTGCCTCCTATGTACAAGAATATAACTGCTATAATACTGCTCCTATATACAAGAATATAACTACTATAATACTGCCTCTATGTACAAGAATATAACTACTATAATACTGCTTATATGTACAAGAATATAACTACTATAATACTGCCTCTATGCACAATAATATAACTACTATAATACTGCCCCTATGTACAAGACTATAACTACTATAATACTGCCCCTATATACAAGAATATAACTACTATAATACTGCCCCTATGTGCAAAAATATAACTACTATTATACTGCTCCTATGTACAAGAATATAACTACTATAATACTGCCCCTATGTACAAGAATATAACTACTATAATTCTGCCCCTATATACAAGAATATAACTACTGTAATACTGCTCCTATGTACAAGAATATTACTACTATAATACTGCCTCCTATGTACAAGAATATATCTACTATAATACTGCTCCTATGTACAAGAGTATAACTACTATAATACTGCCCCCTATGTGCAAAAATATAACTACTGTTATACTGCTCCTATGTACAAGAATATAACTACTATAATACTGCCCCTATGTACAAGAATATAACTACTATAATTCTGCCCCTATATACAAGAATATAACTACTATAATACTGCTCCTATGTACAAGAATATAACTACTATAATACTGCCCCTATATACAAGAATATAACTACTATAATACTGCCCCTATAAACAAGAATATAACTACTATAATACTGCTCCTATGTACAAGAATATAACTACTATAATACTGCCTCCTATGTACAAGAATATATCTACTATAATACTGCCTCCTATGTACAAGAATATATCTACTATAATACTGCTCCTATGTACAAGAATATAACTACTATAATACTGCTCATATGTACAAGAATATAACTACTGTAATACTGCTCCTATGTACGAGAATATAACTATTATAATACTGCCCCCATGTACAAGAATATAACTACTATAATACTGCTCCTATGTACAAGAATATAACTACTATAATACTGCTCCTATGTACGAGAATATAACTATTATAATAATGCCCCCATGTACAAGAATATAACTACTATAATACTGCTCCTATGTACAAGAATATAACTACTATAATACTGCTCCTATGTACAAGAATATAACTACTATAATACTGCCTCTATGTACAAGAATATAACTACTATTATACTGTTCCTATGTACAAGAATATAACTACTATAATACTGCCCCTATGTACAAGAATATAACTACTATAATTCTGCCCCTATATACAAGAATATAACTACTATAATACTGCCCCTATGAACAAGAATATAACTACTAAAATACTGCTCCTATGTACAAGAATATAACTACTATAATACTGCTCCTGTGTACAAGAGTATAACAACTATAACACTGCTCCTAGGTACAAGAGTATAACTACTATAATACTGCCCCCTACGTACAAGAATATAACTACTATAATACTGCCCCTATGTACAAGAATATAACTACTATAATACTGCTCCTATGTACAAGAAAATAACTACTATAATACTGCCCCTATGTACAAGAATATAACTGCTATAATACTGCCCCTATGTACAAAAATATAACTACTATAATACTGCTCCCTATGTACAAGAATATAACTTCTATAATACTGACCCAATATACAAGAATATAACTACTATAATACTGCCTTCTATGCACAAGAATATAACTGCTATAATACTGCTCCTATATACAAGAATATAACTACTATAATACTGCCTCTATGTACAAGAATATAACTACTATAATACTGCTTCTATGTACAAGAATATAACTACTATAATACTGCCTCTATGCACAAGAATATAACTACTATAATACTGCCCCTATGTACAAGACTATAACTACTATAATACTGCCCCTATAAACAAGAATATATCTACTATAATACTGCCCCTATGTGCAAAAATATTACTACTATTATACTGCTCCTTTGTACAAGAATATAACTACTATAATACAGCCTCCTATGTACAAGAATATATCTACTATAATACTGCTCCTATGTACAAGAATATAACTACTATAATACTGTTCCTATGTACAAGAATATAACTACTATAATACTGCTCCAATGTACAATAATATAACTACTATAATACTGCTCCTATATACAAGAATATATCTACTATAATACTGCTCCTATTTACAAGAATATAACTACTATAATACTGCCTCCTATGTACAAGAATATAACTACTATAATACTGCTCCTATGTACAAGAATATAACTACTATAATACTGCCCCTATGTGCAAAAATATAACTACTATAATACTGCTCCTATGTACAAGAATATAACTACTATAATACAGCCTCCTATGTACAAGAATATAACTACTATAATACTGCCCCAATATACAAGAATATAACTACTATAATACTGCCTCCTATGTAAAAGAATATAACTGCTATAATACTGCTCCTATATACAAGAATATAACTGCTATAATACTGCCCCTATGTACAATAATAAATCTACTATAATACTGCTCCTTTGTACAAGAATATAACTACTATAATACTGCCTCCTATGTACAAGAATATATCTACTATAATACTGCTCCTATGTACAAGAATATAACTACTATAATACTGCTCCTATGTACAAGAGTATAACTACTATAATACTGCCCCCTATGTACAAGAATATAACTACTATAATACTGCTCCTATGTACAAGAATATAACTAATGTAATACTGCTACTATAAACAAGAATATGACTACTATGATACTGCCTCCTATGTACAAGAATATAACTACTGTAATACTGCTCCTATGTACGAGAATATAACTATTATAATGCTGCCCCCATATACAAGAATATAGCTACTATAATACTGCTCCTATGTACAAGAATATAACTAGTATAGTACTGCCTCTATGTACAAGAATATAACTACTATTATACTGCTGCTATGTACAAGAATATAACTACTATAATACTGCCCCTATGTACAAGAATATAACTACTATAATTCTGCCACTATATACAAGAATATAACTACTATAATACTGCCCCTATGAACAAGAATATAACTACTAAAATACTGCTCCTATGTACAAGTATATAACTACTATAATACTGCTCCTATGTACAAGAGTATAACAACTATAACACTGCTCCTAGGTACAAGAGTATAACTACTATAATACTGCCCCCTACGTACAAGAATATAACTACTATAATACTGCCCCTATGTACAAGAATATAACTAATACAATACTGCTCCTATGTACAAGAATATAACTACTATAATACTGCCTCTATGTACAAGAATATAACTGCTATAATACTGCCTCCTATGTACAAGAATATAACTGCTATAATACTGCTCCTATATACAAGAATATAACTACTATAATACTGCCTCTATGTACAAGAATATAACTACTATAATACTGCTTCTATGTACAAGAATATAACTACTATAATACTGCCTCTATGCACAAGAATATAACTACTATAGTACTGCCCCTATGTAAAAGACTATAACTACTATAATACTGCCCCTATGTGCAAAAATATAACTACTATTATACTGCTCCTTTGTACAAGAATATAACTACTATAATACTGCCCCTATGTACAAGAATATAACTACTATAATTCTGCCCCTATATACAAGAATATAACTACTATAATACTGCTCCTATGTACAAGAATATAACTACTATAATACTGCTTCCTATGTACAAGAATATATCTACTATAATACTGCTCCTATGTACAAGAATATAACTACTATAATACTGCTCCTATGTACAAGAGTATAACTACTATAATACTGCCTCCTATGTACAAGAATATATCTACTATAATACTGCCCCTATGTACAGGAATATAACTACTATAATTCTGCCCCTATATACAAGAATATAACTATTATAATACTGCTCCTATGTACAAGAATATAACTACTATAATACTGCCTCCTATGTACAAGAATATATCTACTATAATACTGCTCCTATGTACAAGAATATAACTACTATAATACTGCTCCTATGTACAAGAGTATAACTACTATAATACTGCCCCCTATGTACAAGAATATATCTACTATAATACTGCTCCTATGTACAAGAATATAACTACTATAATACTGCTCCTATGTACAAGAATATAACTACTGTAATACTGCTCCTATAAACAAGAATATGACTACTATAATACTGCCTCCTATGTACAAGAATATAACTACTATAATACTGCCCCTATGTACAAGAATATAACTACTGTAATACTGCTCCTATAAACAAGAATATGACTACTATAATACTGCCTCCTGTGTACAAGAATATAACTACTATAATACTGCCCCTATGTACAAGAATATAACTACTGTAATACTGCTCCTATGTACGAGAATATAACTATTATAATACTGCCCCCATGTACAAGAACATAACTACTATAATACTGCCTCTATGCACAAGAATATAACTACTACAATACTGCCCCTATGTACAAGACTATAACTACTATAATACTGCCCCTATATACAAGAATATAACTACTATAATACTGCCCCTATGTGCAAAAATATAACTACTATAATTCTGCCCCTATATACAAGAATATAACTGCTATAATACTGCTCCTATGTACAAGAATATAACTACTATAATAATGCCTCCTATGTACAAGAATATATCTACTATAATACTGCTCCTTTGTACAAGAATATAACTACTATAATACTGCTCCTATGTACAAGAGTATAACTACTATAATACTGCCCCCTTTGTACAAGAATATAACTACTATAATACTGCTCCTATGTACAAGAATATAACTACTGTAATACTGCTCCTATAAACAAGATTATGACAACTAAAATACTGCCTCCTATGTACAAGAATATAACTACTGTAATACTGCTCCTATGTACGAGAATATAACTATTATAATGCTGCCCCCATATACAAGAATATAGCTACTATAATACTGCTCCTATGTACAAGAATATAACTACTATAGTACTGCCTCTATGTACAAGAATATAACTACTATTATACTGCTCCTATGTACAAGAATATAACTACTATAATACTGCTCCTATGTACAAGAATATAACTACTATAATTCTGCCCCTATATACAAGAATATAACTACTATAATATTGCCCCTATGAACAAGAATATAACTACTAAAATACTGCTCCTATGTACAAGAATATAACTACTATAATACTGCTCCTATGTACAAGAGTATAACAACTATAACACTGCTCCTAGGTACAAGAGTATAACTACTATAATACTGCCCCCTACGTACAAGAATATAACTACTATAATACTGCTCCTATGTACAAGAATATAACTACTATAATACTGCCCCTATGTACAAGAATATAATTGCTATAATACTGCTCCTATGTACAAGAGTATAACAACTATAACACTGCTCCTAGGTACAAGAGTATAACTACTATAATACTGCCCACTACGTACAAGAATATAACTACTATAATACTGCTCCTATGTACAAGAATATAACTACTATAATACTGCCCCTATGTACAAGAATATAATTGCTACAATACTGCCCCTATGTACAAAAATATAACTACTATAATACTGCTCCCTATGTACAAGAATATAACTACTATTATACTGCTCCTATGTACAAGAATATAACTACTATAATACTGCTCCTATGTACAAGAATATAACTACTATAATACTGCTCCTATGTACAAGAGTATAACAACTATAACACTGCTCCTAGGTACAAGAGTATAACTACTATTATACTGCCCCCTACGTACAAGAATATAACTACTATAATACTGCCCCTATGTACAAGAATATAACTACTATAATACTGCTCCTATGTACAAGAATATAACTAGTATAATACTGCTCCTATGTACAAGAATATAACTACTGTAATACTGCTCCTATAAACAAGAATATGACTACTATAATACTGCCTCCTATGTACAAGAATATAACTACTATAATACTGCCCCTATGTACAAGAATATAACTACTGTAATACTGCTCCTATAAACAAGAATATGACTAATATAATACTGCCTCCTATGTACAAGAATATAACTACTATAATACTGCTCCTATGTACAAGAATATAACTACTATAATACTGCTCCTATGTACGAGAATATAACTATTATAATACTGCCCCCATGTACAAGAAAATAACTACTATAATACTGCCTCTATGCACAAGAATATAACTACTACAATACTGCCCCTATGTACAAGACTATAACTACTATAATACTGCCCCTATATACAAGAATATAACTACTATAATACTGCCCCTATGTGCAAAAATATAACTACTATAATTCTGCCCCTATATACAAGAATATAACTGCTATAATACTGCTCCTATGTACAAGAATATAACTACTATAATACTGCCTCCTATGTACAAGAGTATAACTACTATAATACTGCCCCCTATGTACAAGAATATAACTACTATAATACTGCTCCTATGTACAAGAATATAACTACTGTAATACTGCTCCTATAAACAAGAATATGACTACTAAAATACTGCCTCCTATGTACAAGAATATAACTACTGTAATACTGCTCCTATGTACGAGAATATAACTATTATAATGCTGCCCCATATACAAGAATATAGCTACTATAATACTCCTCCTATGTACAAGAATATAACTACTATAGTACTGCCTCTATGTACAAAAATATAACTACTATTATACTGCTCCTATGTACAAGAATATAACTACTATAATACTGCCCCTATGTACAAGAATATAACTACTATAATTCTGCCCCTATATACAAGAATATAACTACTATAATACTGCCCCTATGAACAAGAATATAACTACTAAAATACTGCTCCTATGTACAAGAATATAACTACTATAATACTGCTCCTATGTACAAGAGTATAACAACTATAACACTGCTCCTAGGTACAAGAGTATAAGTACTATAATACTGCCCCCTACGTACAAGAATATAACTACTATAATACTGCTCCTATGTACAAGAATATAACTACTATAATACTGCCCCTATGCACAAGAATATAACTGCTATAATACTGCCCCTATGTACAAAAATATAACTACTATAATACTGCTCCCTATGTACAAGAATATAACTACTATAATACTGCTCCTATGTACAAGAATATAACTACTATAATACTGCTCCTATGTACAAGAATATAACTACTATAATACTGCTCCTATGTACAAGAGTATAACAACTATAACACTGCTCCTAGGTACAAGAGTATAACTACTATAATACTGCCCCCTACGTACAAGAATATAGCTGCTATAATACTGCTCCTATATACAATAATATAACTACTATAATACTGCCTCTATGTACAAGAATATAACTACAATAATACTGCTTCTATGTACAAGAATATAACTACTATAATACTGCCTCTATGCACAAGAATATAACTACTATAATAATGCCCCTATGTACAAGACTATAACTACTATAATACTGCCCCTATGTGCAAAAATATAACTACTATTATACTGCTCCTTTGTACAAGAATATAACTACTATAATACTGCCCCTATGTACATGAATATAACTACTATAATTCTGCCCCTATATACAAGAATATAACTACTATAATACTGCTCCTATGTACAAGAATATAACTACTATAATACTGCCTCCTATGTACAAGAATATATCTACTATAATACTGCTCCTATGTACAAGAATATAACTACTATAATACTGCTCCTATGTACAAGAGTATAACTACTATAATACTGCCCCCTATGTACAAGAATATATCTACTATAATACTGCTCCTATGTACAAGAATATAACTACTATAATACTGCTCCTATGTACAAGAATATAACTACTGTAATGCTGCTCCTATAAACAAAAATATGACTACTATATTACTGCCTCCTATGTACAAGAATATAACTACTATAATACTGCCCCTATGTACAAGAATATAACTGCTGTAATACTGCTCCTATAAACAAGAATATGACTACTATAATACTGCCTCCTATGTACAAGAATAAAACTACTATAATACTGCCCCTATGTACAAGAATATAACTACTGTAATACTGCTCCTATGTACGAGAATATAACTATTATAATACTGCCCCCATGTACAAGAATATAACTACTATAATACTGCCTCTATGCACAAGAATATAACTACTACAATACTGCCCCTATGTACAAGAATATAACTACTATAATACTGCTCCCTATGTACAAGAATATAACTACTATAATACTGCCCCAATATACAAGAATTTAACTACTATAATACTGCCTCCTATGTACAAGAATATAACTGCTATAATACTGCTCCTATATACAAGAATATAACTACTATAATACTGCCTCTATGTACAAGAATATAACTACTATAATACTGCTTCTATGTACAAGAATATAACTACTATAATACTGCCTCTATGCACAAGAATATAACTACTATAATACTGCCCCTATGTACAAGACTATAACTACTATAATACTGCCCCTATATACAAGAATATAACTACTATAATACTGCCCCTATGTGCAAAAATATAACTCCTATTATACTGCTCCTTTGTACAAGAATATAACTACTATAATACTGCCCCTATGTACAAGAATATAACTACTATAATTCTGCCCCTATATACAAGAATATAACTACTATAATACTGCTCCTATGTACAAGAATATAACTACTATAATACTGCCTCCTATGTACAAGAATATATCTACTATAATACTGCTCCTATGTACAAGAATATAACTACTATAATACTGCTCCTATTTACAAGAGTGTAAGTACTATAATACTGCCCCCTATGTACAAGAATATATCTACTATAATACTGCTCCTATGTACAAGAATATAACTACTATAATACTGCTCCTATGTACAAGAATATAACTACTATAATAGTGCTTCTATGTACAAGAATATAACTACTATAATACTGCCTCTATGCACAAGAATATAACTACTTTAATACTGCCCTATGTACAAGACTATAACTACTATAATACTGCCCCTATATACAAGAATATAACTACTATAATATTGCCCCTATGTGCAAAAATATAACTACTATTATACTGCTCCTATGTACAAGAATATAACTACTATAATACTGCCCCCTATGTACAAGAATATAACTACTATAATACTGCTCCTATGTACAAGAATATAACTACTGTAATACTGCTCCTATAAACAAGAATATGACTACTAAAATACTGCCTCCTATGTACAAGAATATAACTACTGTAATACTGCTCCTATGTATGAGAATATAACTATTATAATGCTGCCCCCATATACAAGAATATAGCTACTATAATATTGCTCCTATGTACAAGAATATAACTACTATAGTACTGCCTCTATGTACAAGAATATAACTACTATTATACTGCTCCTATGTACAAGAATATAACTACTATAATACTGCCCCTATGTACAGGAATATAACTACTATAATTCTGCCCCTATATACAAGAATATAACTACTATAATACTGCCCATATGAACAAGAATATAACTACTAAAATACTGCTCCTATGTACAAGAATATAACTACTATAATACTGCTCCTATGTACAAGAGTATAACAACTATAACACTGCTCCTAGGTACAAGAGTATAACTACTATAATACTGCCCCCTACGTACAAGAATATAACTACTATAATACTGCTCCTATGTACAAGAATATAACTACTATAATACTGCCCCTATGCACAAGAATATAACTGCTATAATACTGCCCCTATGTACAAAAATATAACTACTGTAATACTGCTCCCTATGTACAAGAATATAACTACTATAATACTGCTCCTATGTACAAGAATATAACTACTATAATATTGCTCCTATGTACAAGAATATAACAACTATAATACTGCTCCTATGTACAAGAGTATAACAACTATAACACTGCTCCTAGGTACAAGAATATAACTACTATAATACTGCCCCGTACGTACAAGAATATAACTGCTATAATACTGCTCCTATATACAAGAATATAACTACTATAATACTGCCTCTATGTACAAGAATATAACTACTATAATACTGCTTCTATGTACAAGAATATAACTACTATAATACTGCCTCTATGCACAAGAATATAACTACTATAATACTGCCCCTATGTACAAGACTATAACTACTATAATACTGCCCCTATGTGCAAAAATATAACTACTATTATACTGCTCCTTTGTACAAGAATATAACTACTATAATACTGCCCCTATGTACAAGAATATAACTACTATAATTCTGCCCCTATATACAAGAATATAACTACTATAATACTGCTCCTATGTACAAGAATATAACTACTATAATACTGCCTCCTATGTACAAGAATATATCTACTATAATACTGCTCCTATGTACAAGAATATAACTACTATAATACTGCTCCTATGTACAAGAGTATAACTACTATAATACTGCCCCCTATGTACAAGAATATATCTACTATAATACTGCTCCTATGTACAAGAATATAACTACTATAATACTGCTCCTATGTACAAGAATATAACTACTGTAATACTGCTCCTATAAACAAGAATATGACTACTTTATTACTGCCTCCTATGTACAAGAATATAACTACTATAATACTGCCCCTATGTACAAGAATATAACTACTGTAATACTGCTCCTATAAACAAGAATATGACTACTATAATACTGCCTCCTATGTACAAGAATAAAACTACTATAATACTGCCCCTATGTACAAGAATATAACTACTGTAATACTGCTCCTATGTACGAGAATATAACTATTATAATACTGCCCCCATGTACAAGAATATAACTACTATAATACTGCCTCTATGCACAAGAATATAACTACTACAATACTGCCCCTATGTACAAGAATATAACTACTATAATACTGCTCCCTATGTACAAGAATATAACTACTATAATACTGCCCCAATATACAAGAATTTAACTACTATAATACTGCCTCCTATGTAAAGAATATAACTGCTATAATACTCCTCCTATATACAAGAATATAACTACTATAATACTGCCTCTATGTACAAGAATATAACTACTATAATACTGCTTCTATGTACAAGAATATAACTACTATAATACTGCCTCTATGCACAAGAATATAACTACTATAATACTGCCCCTATGTACAAGACTATAACTACTATAATACTGCCCCTATATACAAGAATATAACTACTATAATACTGCCCCTATGTGCAAAAATATAACTACTATTATACTGCTCCTTTGTACAAGAATATAACTACTATAATACTGCCCCTATGTACAAGAATATAACTACTATAATTCTGCCCCTATATACAAGAATATAACTACTATAATACTGCTCCTATGTACAAGAATATAACTACTATAATACTGCCTCCTATGTACAAGAATATATCTACTATAATACTGCTCCTATGCACAAGAATATAACTACTATATTACTGCTCCTATGTACAAGAGTGTAAGTACTATAATACTGCCCCCTATGTACAAGAATATATCTACTATAATACTGCTCCTATGTACAAGAATATAACTACTATAATACTGATCCTATGTACAAGAATATAACTACTATAATAGTGCTTCTATGTACAAGAATATAACTACTATAATACTGCCTCTAAGCACAAGAATATAACTACTATAATACTGCCCCCTATGTACAAGGATATAACTACTATAATACTGCCCCTATGTACAAGAATATAACTGCTATAATTCTGCCCCTATATACAAGAATATAACTACTATAATACTGCTCCTATGTACAAGAATATAACTACTATAATACTGCCTCCTATGTACAAGAATATATCTACTATAATACTGCTCCTATGTACAAGAATATAACTACTATAATACTGCTCCTATGTACAAGAATATAACTACTATAATACTGCCCCCTATGTACAAGAATATATCTACTATAATACTGCTCCTATGTACAAGAATATAACTACTATAATACTGCTCCTATGTACAAGAATATAACTACTATAATAGTGCTTCTATGTACAAGAATATAACTACTATAATACTGCCTCTATGCACAAGAATATAACTACCTTAATACTGCCCTATGTACAAGACTATAACCACTATAATACTGCCCCTATATACAAGAATATAACTACTATAATATTGCCCCTATGTGCAAAAATATAACTACTATTATACTGCTCCTATGTACAAGAATATAACTACTATAATACTGCCCCTATGTACAAGAATATAACTACTATAATTCTGCCCCTATATACAAGAATATAACTACTATAATACTGCTCCTATGTACAAGAATATAACTACTATAATACTGCCTCCTATGTACAAGAATATATCTACTATAATACTGCTCCTATGTACAAGAATATAACTACTATAATACTGCTCCTATGTACAAGAGTATAACTACTATAATACTGCCCCCTATGTACAAGAATATATCTACTATAATACTGCTCCTATGTACAAGAATATAACTACTATAATACTGGTCCTATGTATAAGAATATAACTACTGTAATACTGCTCCTATAAACAAGAATATGACTACTATAATACTGCCTCCTATGTACAAGAATATAACTACTATAATACTGCCCCTATGTACAAGAATATAACTACTGTAATACTGCTCCTATGTACGAGAATATAACTACTATAATACTGCCCCCTATGTACAAGAATATAACTACTATAATACTGCTCCTATGTACAAGAATATAACTACTATAATACTGATCCTATATACAAAAATATAACTACTATAATACTGCTCCTATATACAAGAATATAACTACTATAATTCTGCCTCTATGTACAAGAATATAACTACTATAATACTGCTTCTATGTACAAGAATATAACTACTATAATACTGCCCCTATGTACAAGAATATAACTACTATAATACTGTCCCTATGTACAGGAATATAACTACTATAATACTGCCCCTATGTACAAGAATATAACTACTATAATACTGCTCCTATGTACAAGAATATAACTTGTCGCTCGTTGGTGTCAATCACAGCGATGCATGCTGGCCAGCGGGGCATCAGCGATCAAAAATGGCCCAGGACATTCAAGCACGATCAGTGACATCGCAGCGGGGGCCTTGTCTCTGCTAAGTGTCACACGTAATGAGGTCGCTGTTGTGTCACAAAATCAGTAACGCTTCAGCGATTTCGCTTGCGATCTCGCTTAGTGTGAAGTACCCCTTACAGAACCAATACCGGATATAATAGGGTGCATTGGTGGCGGTAAAATTCCCTTATAGATCTTCGGTAAAGCATGCATAATAGGTAGTATTGGATAATCAACCTTAAGATAATCAGATTTAATTTATTACACCAAGAGAAAGACCCTCATCAATTAGTTTGAATGATTTTTTCTGAAATTGAACAGTGGGGTTACTTTTTAATTTTATATACGTGGTATTATCTTCTAACAGAAGATTAATTTGATTACAGTACATCGAAGAGTCTGGTCTTAACACCCGTAGAGAAATCATGTACCATTATTAGTGTGCAATATATATAAAACTATTTTGGTCTTTTTGTAATTAATTTTTCTTTTCTGCTTTTTTCTGTTTGTGATATATTATTGTATGTCATTTTGTGTTTTTCACATTTTTGTATTTTATCATTTTTGGTTAATTTCAATCAATCTTATGTGACACGTGTGTGTATATTGCTGTTTATTGGCTAAATTTGTGTATGAAATGAATCCATGTCAGTGTGACGGTTAGCTTTTGAAAAAGAACGCAGATTTAGTGTTCGAAACGCGTCGCTGTTTGATCATTCATGTGAACTCTGTCTTGATTTTTTGCTATTTCTATAATTAAAATATGGATCTTTTTGGAAGCTGGAATTCCTTTCTTTTTTCAAGCCAATGAAAACCCCAAAGTCATTATCTCAGTAAATTAGAATAATTAACAGAAAAAACACCTGCAAAGGCTTCCAAAGCGTTTCTAAAGGTCCCTTAGTCTGTTTCAGTAGCTCCACAATCATGGGGAAGACTGCTGACTTGACAGATGTCCAGAAGGCAGTCACTGACACACTCCACAAGGATGGTAAGCCACAAAAGGCCATTGCTAAAGAAGCCGGCTGTTCACACAGTGCTGTATCCAAGAATATTAATGGAAAGTTGAGTGAAAGGAAAAAGTGTGGTAGAAAAAGGTGCACAAGCCACTGGGATAACCGCAGCCTTGAAAGGATTAAAAAAAGGCCATTCAAAAACTTGGGGGAGATTCAAAAGGAGTGGACTGCTGCTGGAGTCATTGCTTCAAGAGCCACCACACACAGACATATCCAGGATATGGGCTACAGGTATCATAGTAACATAGTTATTAATGTTGAAGGGAGACTTTAAGTCCATCTAGTTCAACCCATATCCTATCCTAACTCGCCCTAACGTGTTGATCCAGAGGAAGGCAAAAAAAAACCCATGTGGCAACAGTAAGCTCCACATTGGGGAAAAAAATTCCTTCCCGACTCCACATACGGCAATCAGACTAGCTCCCTGGATCAACGCAATATTAAGGAAACTAGTGTATATACCCTGTAATATTATACTTTTCAAGAAAGGCATCCAGGCCCTTCTTAAATTTTAGTAGGGAATCACTGATTACAACATCATATGGCAGAGAGTTCCACAGTCTCACTGCTCTTACAGTAAAGAATCCGCGTCTGTTAGTATGCTTAAACCTTCTTTCCTCCAGACGTAGAGGATGCCCCCTTGTCCCCGTCACAGGTCTAAGAGTAAAAAGATCATTAGAAAGGTCTTTGTACTGTCCCCGCATATATTTATACATTGTAATAAGATCACCCCTAAGCCTTCGATTCTCCAAACTAAATAACCCAAAGTGTAATAACCTGTCTTGGTATTGCAGACCCCCTAGTTCCCTAATAACCTTCGTCGCTCTTCTCTGCACCCGCTCCAGTTCAGCTATGTCTTTCTTATACACCGGAGACCAGAACTGTACACCGTATTCTAAGTGTGGTCGCACTAGTGACTTATATAGAGGTAAAATTATGTTCTCCTCATGAGCATCTATGCCTCTTTTAATGCATCCCATTATTTTATTTGCCTTTGCAGCAGCTGCCTGACACTGGCCACTAAATGTGAGTTTGTCGTCCACCCATACACCAAGGTCTTTTTCAGTGACAGTTTTGCCCAGTGTTTTACAATTAAGCACATAATTATACATCTTGTTCGTTCTACCCAAGTGCATGACCTTACATTTATCCCCATTAAAGCTCATTTGCCATTTATCAGCCCAAGCTTCTAGTTTACATAAATCCTCCTGTAATATAAAATTGTCCTCCTCTGTATTGATTACCCTGCAGAGTTTAGTGTCATCTGCAAATATTGAAATTCTACTCTCTATGCCCCCTACAAGGTCATTAGTAAATATGTTAAAAAGCAGGCCCAAAACTGACCCCTGTGGTACCCCGCAGGTGTCGCATTCCTTGTGTCAGCCACTCATTATTTATTATTATTATACATTTTTATAGCGCCATTTATTCCATGGCGCTTTACATGTGAAAAGGGGTAAGTATAGACAAGTACAATAAACATGAGCAATACAAGACACACACAAGTAGCGAAGAAGAGAAGACCCTGCCCGCAAGGGCTCACAGTCTACAGGGGATGGGTGAGGATACAGTAGGAGAGGGTAGAGCTGGTCATGCGGCGGTTCAGTAGACTGAGGATCACTGCAGGTTGTAGGCTTGTCGGAAGCGTTTCAGTTGAGTGATGCAGTCGGAAGTCTGATTCTAAGCGGTCAAAGAGGGAGCAGGAGGAGAGGTGGGAGGACAGTTCAAGATGGACATGCTGTTCCAGTAGTTTTGAGGCATAAGGGAGAAGAGATATCGGGCGATAGCTAGACACAGAGGATGGGTCAAGGGAGGTCTTTTTGAGGATGGGTATGATCGAGGCATGTTTGAAGGATGAGGGGAACACACTATTTGTAAGTGAGAGGTTGAATAGGTGAGTTAGAGTAGGGATAAGGACTGTGGCGAGGTTAGGGATGAGGTGACCTCATGACCAGTAGACAACGCCAGAAGCGTCTTACCTGGGCCAAGGAGAAAAAGAACTGGACTGTTGCTCAGTGGTCCAAGGTGTTGTTTTCAGATGAAAGTAAATTTTGCATTTCATTTGGAAATCAAGGTCCCAGAGTCTGGAGGAAGAGTGGAGAGGCCACAGTCCGAGCTGCTTGAGGTCTAGTGTGAAGTTTCCACAATCAGTGATGGTTTGGGGAGCCATGTCATCTGCTGGTGTAGGTCCACTGTGTTTTTAGTGATGAGCGAGTATACTTGTTGCTCGGGTTTCCCCGAGCATGCTCGGGTGATCTCCAAGTATTTTGGCGTGCTCGGTGATTTAGTTTTATGTCACCTCAGCTGCATGATTTACAGCTGCTAGCCAGCCTGAATACATGTGCGAATTCCCTAACAAACAGGCATTCCTCACATGTATTCAGGCTGGCTAGCAGCTGTAAATCATGCCGCTGCATCGACAGAAACTAAATCTCCGAGCACGCCAAAATATTCGGAGGCTACTCGAGCATGCTTGGGGAAACCTGAGCAACGAGTATACTTGTTCATCACTAATCAAGACCAAAGTCAGCGCTGCCGTCTACCAGGATATTTTAGAGCCCTTCATGCTTCCCTCTGCCGACAATTCTCCAGCAGGACTTGGCACCTGTCCACACTGCCAAAAGTACCAATACCTGGTGTAAAAACAACAGTATCACTGGGCTTGATTGGCAGCAAACTCGCCTGACCTTATCCCCATAGAGAATCTGTGGGGTATTGTCAAGAAGAAGATGAGAGACACCAGACCCAACAATGCAGACGAGCTGAAGGCTGCTATCAAAGCAACTTGGGCTTCCATAACCCCTCAGCAGTGCCACAGGCTGATCACCTCCATGCCTCGCCGCATTGATGCAGTAATTGATGCATAAGGAGCCCGACCAAATATTGAGTGCATTTACTGAACATACATTTCAGGAGGGCAACATTTCGGATATTAAAATCACTTTTCAAGCTGGTGTTATAAAGTATTCTAATTTCCTGAGATAATGACTTTTGGGTTTTCATTGGCTGTAAGCCATAATCATCAACATTAGCATAAATAAACACGTGACATAGATCACTCTGTGTGTAATGACTCTATAGAATATATGACTTTCACTTTTTGTATTGAAAAACTAAAATAAATTAACTTTTTCATGATATTCTAATTTTGTGAGAAGCCCCTGTAACTACGGTAATACTGTCCACCTCCCAATGCAGAGTAATATAGCTATTAAAATTTAACCTGAAACTGCACCACATTTTTACAGAAGTCTTAAAAGCTGATAATGAGTACCAAATCAAACAAATGAGACAACAATATTTTTTTTTGAGAAAAGGTATGTGAACCTTTAGGTTTAGCAGATAATTTGAAGGTGAAATTAGAGTCTGGTATTTTCAATCAATGGGATGTCAGTCGAGAGTGAGTGGGCAACCTGTTTTATTTAAAGAACAGATACATATCAAATCTTGATCTTCACTACACATTTGTGGAAGTTTGTCACGGCATGAACAAAGATGATTTCTGAGGACCTCAGAAGAAGAGTTATTGATGCTCATCAGGCTGAAAAAGGTTACAAATCCATCTCTAAAATATTTGAACTCCACCAATCTACAGTCAGACAGTTTGTGTAGAAATGGAGGAAATTCAATTCCCCTCCCAGAAGTGGTCAACCAACAAGAGTAAAGGCCCCGTCACACTAAACGAGATCACTAGCGATATCGCTTAAGCGTCACCGATTTTGTGACGCAGCAGCGACATTGCTAGCGATATCGCTATGTGTGATACTTACCTCTGACCGACTGCCCCGCTGGCTATCGCTGATTGTGCGAGAACGTCCTGGGCCGTTTCTCGTTGGCCGCTTCCTGCTGGCACCGACGAGCGACGCGTGAACGCAGGCGGGAGGACAGGTAAGTAACGACCGCCGACCGCTGCTACGTCGCTGGTGAGATCTGCCTGTTTGGCAGCTCACTAGCGACCATTTAGTGATGCAACAGCGATCCTGACCGGGTCGTGTCGTGGTTGGGATCGCTGGTGCATCGCTAAATGTGACGGGACCCTAAGGCTAGTAATAGTCCGTGGTGTCACAAAGGAACCCAAGGTAACCTCTAAGCAACTAAAGGCCTCTCTTATTAGCTAATATTAAGGTTCATAAGATCACCATCAGGAGAACACTGAACATCAATCATGTGCATGGCAGGACTGCAAGTAAAAAGCCACTGCTCTCCAAAAAAGAATATTGCTGCCTGGCAGCAATTTACTACTAAAGATCACCCTGACAAGCCAGAAAGCTATTATAACAAAATTTTGTGGATGAATGACACCAAAGTATATCTTTTTGATTTTAATGAGAAGTTTTATGATTGGAGAAAGAAAAAAAACTGCATTACAGAAAAAAACTCATACCATCTGTGAAACACAATGGTGGTAGCATTATGGTTTGGGAGAATAAATTCTGATTATTTTTTTTTTCAGCAAATTCTAATTTATCAATGAGCTGAATCTCTAGAGATTGTGAGCCATGCAGCAAGATAATGACCCAAATCAGACGAGTTGCTACTGTTTGTAAAATAATGATTAAAAGAAAAATGAAGTTAAACATTTTTTTTGAATGGTCCAGTCAAAGTCCTGACTGTAATCCTATAAAAATGTTGTGAAATGACCTGAAACAAAAGCAGTTCATGGGAGAAAACAAAACAGCTTTACAAAAGTGAAGCTGTTTTGTAAGGAAGAATGGGCTAAAATTCCTCCAAGCTGATGTACGAGAGTAACCAACAATTACTGAAAATATCTGGAGGGGTTACTCCAGATAAGGAGAACAAAGGTTCACATACTTTTGCCATACACTGAAATGTGATATTGAATCATTTTCCTCATGTCATGTTGAAGTCTAATTTTTTTTACTCTTTTGTTTGATTTGGATCGCTTTATCTACTTTTAGTAATGTAGTTTCATATCAAATTTATGAAGAAATATGAAATATTGTAAAGGGCTCACAAACTTTCAAGCATTGCTGTATGTACTGAATTAATAAAAGTAGCAAAATATCCACAGTTACATATCCCCTGGGCACCTATGCAATTATGGTTTCATGTTTCGAGTCATCAGATTAGTTTGCAACTCAGTGTAGCTCTTGGAAAACATACTTTGGATACACTAACATCAAGATGTTAATCTCTGCTGAAATCCAAACAGGGAGGAGAACTTTGTGTGGTCTTCATAAGAAGGAGTTCTTAAATGTATTATCACCTTCCAATGTCTGCGACCTCATAAGAGAAAAACACAACATTTTCCCACACCAAGAAATAAAATAATGCAAGAAGTGAGAGCTGAGTAAAAGGATTCGCAGGACCCTTGGTCAGTGGTCATGATCATAATCCGTGGCCATCAGACCACAGCACTGCGAATCTACCCAGCGCCTCTTCTAATTAGTAGTCCGACGTGACTCATGTATGACATGACTGTGCCTTACTAATCAGAAGAGAGGTAAGATTTTGCAGGTAGTAACAATGGTCTACTGTCTTGCCTACTGGATTAAGGCTAGCTTCACACAAGCTTATTTTCCACACAGCGCTTGGCGCCGCTAAGCCCCACCCCCTGCCGGCTCCATGCCCGCCCCATCTGGTCATCGCCGCCTACTATCGCACACAGCTGCATGCGATCTGCGCACCCTATCTTTAGCATAGGGTGTGCAGGCCATGTGCTGGCCGTGCGCTAGTAGGATTTTAGCGTGCGCTGCGCACTTTTGAAGGTGCGCCAAACGCGCCAAAATGCAACATGGTGCATTCGGCGCACACCGGCGCACCTTCAAAAGTGCGCAGCGCACGCTAAAATCCTACTAGCGCACGGTCTGCGCACCCTATGCTAAAGATAGGGTGCGGAGATCGCATGCAGCCGTGTGCGATAGTAGGCGGCAATGACCGGATGGGGCGGGCAGGGAGCCGGCAGGGGGCGGGGCTTAGCGGCGCCGAGTGCTACGTGGAAAATAAGCAACTGTGAAACTAGCCTAAGGTATTGCAAATCTTTTTGCAAAAAACTACAAGAAGACATAAAGTAGACTTGTAATAAATCTGTATCTATTGGTCATTATAGCTCAGCTCTTAGGATAATTGAAAGAATTGACTATTCATTCCCTGAATTACAATACAATTTTGTGCCCAAAAAGTATTGGGCTGAGAATCATCTGGGCAATCTTACCCTCCTCATTTAAATGTGCCATCATAAGCCCTTTATGAATAAATCCCATCCCTCGACCTGAGATCCGCTGCTAACTCCAGTCCGGTCTCTAATCTTCCTTCATCTCTAAACTCCTGGAATGCCTGGTCCACTCTCAGCGGATCCGCTATCTCTCAGATTACGCTCTTCTTGAACTTTTACAATCTGGTTTCCACTCTTTAGTAATGGCAGTTTCTGTAGAGGCTAAAGTCTCTAATGATCTACAAACAGCTAAATCTAACGGTCACTACTCCCTGCTGATTCTCCTGGATCTCTCTGCAGCATTCGACACTGTGGATCACCAGATCCTCCTTACTATGATCCGCTCTATCGACCACGTTCTCTCCTGGTTCCCCTCCTACCTCTCTGACCGCTCCTTCACTGTATCTTTTGCCTGCTCTTCTTCCTCTCCTTTTCCCCTTACTGTTGAAGTTCCTCAGGGCTCAGTCCTAGGCCACCTCCTCTTCTCTCTATACAAACCATCAGCAGATTTGGTTTCCAGCATCATCTCTGTGCTTATTATGCCCAACTATAAAACCTCTTCACCTGACATCACCCCCACCTTAATACAAAACAGCAGAGATTGGCTGTCTGCTGTCTGTAACATCATGTCCTCCATCTATCTCTGCAAAACTGTTCTTCTCGTGTTTTCCCCTCTACTACCCTAACTATACCCGATAATGCAATTTCTTTAGTTGGTTCTACCATAACTCTAAAGCAGCACGCTCGCTGTCTTGGGATTATACTTGACACCAAGCTTGCCTTTATTCCTTAAATCCAGTCACTCACTAGCTCATGTTATCTGTATCTTAAAAACATCTCCAGAATGTGACCTTTTCTCATCTTTTGAAACTTCAAAAAGTCTGTTGCTCTAATTTATTCTCATCTGGACTACTGCAACTCTCTGCTGATCGATCTCCCTCTAACCAAACTTTCTCTTCTCCAATCCATCCTAAAGGTGACAGCCAGGGTCGTATTTCTTTGTAGCCACTAAAACGATGCCTCCACCTTGTGCCAGTCATTGCACTGGTTGCCCATCTGCCACAGAATACAATAGAAAACTTATCTTTCTCACCCACACAGCTGTTTACAGTTCAGAACCACTCTATATCTCCTCACTCATCACTTTCTACTACCCTACTTGTGCTCTCCATTCCGCAACTGATCTGAGGCTAAAGGCCCTGTCACACTAAGCGATATCGCTAGCAATATCGCTAAAGCATCACCGATTTTGTGACGCAGCAGCGATATTGCTAGCGATATCGCTATGTGTGATACTTACCTCCGACCGGCTCCCCCGCTGGTTATCGCTGATCACGCGAGAACATCCTGGGCCGTTTCTCGTCGGCCGCTTCCTGCTGGCGCCGACGAGCGACGCGTGGAAGCGGGCGGGAGGACGTCTTCATCGCCACATCTGACAGGTAAGTAACGACCGCTGCTGCGTCGCTACATCGCTAGTGAGATCTGCCTGTTTAGCAGCTCACTAGCGACCACTTAGCGATGCACCAGCGATCCTGACCGGTTCATATCGTTGTCGGGATCGCTGGTGCATCGCTTAGTGTGACGGGGCCTTTACATTCTCCATAATCCAAACCTCCCACTTACTTCTCCAAGACTTCTCTCGTGCTGTGCCAGTGTTCTAGAATGCGCTACTCCAGACGATCTGACCAATGCCTAACACTTAACACTTTTCTTTAGACAGGCCTATCATCTCACTTCACTAATCTTACTCTTTGCTGTTCCAGATTTTTAAATTTTCCTCAGAATCTGGTCCCTCCTATTCATCTGTCTCCACATCCTCCATGTGGCCAATAGCACACGGTAACTGCACTTAGACGGATCTTGGCTGATGACCGGATCATGTAGCTTTATTATAATGATGGCTGGACCATACATGACAAGCAATTTTTATGGAGGAGGAATGAGGGTCCTGCTCGTAAGCTTAGAATCCATAAGGAAATAGAGGGGCAATTTCCTTAAAGATAAGCTTACGAGAAGGACCCTCATTCCTCCTGTAACTGGTGAACTACGTGCTACTCTGTAATGTCTTATTGTCTGTACTATTCTCCCCCCCTTAATTAGAAAGTGCTGCGGAATATGTCGGGCTATAGAAATAAAATTATTACTATTATTGTTGGGCAAGAGGGCAATAAATGTTGGCTTTTCCCACCCACAGTAATGTTGCATCACATGGCCACATAATCCAATGGCTGCCTTGAGTTATAATAACTAAATACTATATATACAGTATAAAGTAAAGTCCCTCTAGATTTTTAGCATTTAGTTCTATGACAGCAGAGTAGGTCAATGTGAAACACTAATGTAAGGGGTCATTTTTAGACGGAGAGCTGTGGGCCTCCATAAAACTGTGGCCAATGGGCACTGGCTAGAGCTATGTCAAAACACATAATTAATGAAGAGGCAGAAAACAAGTTCTAATTCTATTCCATTATTATGAGTAGTAATTACTTTTATGATTTGTTGGATTAATAATGCATATGAATAGAGGAGCAGAGATCTAAGGGAGAGGAAGGAGATGCAGCTGCAGTTTCTCACTCATTGAAGAGTGAGGAGCAGAAGAGTGACATTCTTGATTGATTGCGTATACCACAGAACTTCTCAGTGGGTGTTTGCTTTTTCTCCTGTGATGCTGACCAATCAAAACACAGCAGTGCCCACAGAGAAGTTTTGTGGCATACGCCCAGTTGGCTAAAGGGAAAATTTGCACCATTATTACCGGGGGATATAACTTTGGAACAGAAGGACACAGAAGAAAAAGAAAAACTGTTCCGGAATCAGTGAAACAGCGGCAACATTAGGAGGTATGCAGTTTAAATTAAAAATATCCAGTGGAATTTCCTCTTTTAAGAACCATTTATAAAAAAAATACTAATTGAGTCCTAGTGGTGTTCATCATAAGAGATTAGTAGCGATTAAGGATGACTGGCACTTTTATTACCCAATATAAGTAAAGACACATCAGTAACAATTCTGCAGATCTGTAGTTCTTGTTTCATGTCATAGTTAAACCTACAAAGCTTTAAGGTGCAAATCTATGGATTAAGGATCATTCCGGTCTTCTGATTGGTGAAGCATACCTGCAGTGTCACTCAGGCTTTGTGATCGCTAATCCCTACTCCAATATTCCTATATCCAAATGCATGATGAATACGATGAGGTCAAGAGAGGATCTTTTTTTTCTTAGATGGAGAGACGATCACGATAGACTGGGACTATTTGCAAGAATGGATGGAAAATAGTTTCAAGCCTTCATCTATGTGACGACTCCTGGAGTGGACCCTCTGGGTCGTGACACCAACCCTCCCAGGGCGAGCTGACCTAGTGAAGACCACCCCCTATACAGGGAGTGTCAGGGGCAAGCCCCAGGGGGTGAGGTACCACGACTGCTGGCACCAGGCGGCCGGCTCACAGGAGACACGAGTGGGTGAGTATGTCTGCAGGAACGTGTAAAGCGTGGACACGGGAACACGTGGTATACAGAGACCTCGTATGTCCGGGTGTGAGTGAAGCAGGATGCGTGCAAGGAGCACGTCAGAGCACTGAGTCAGGCAGCAGGTGTGCCAGGAGGTGTAAGAGTACAGGAGAAGGGTGTGTGCCAGAGGGCACAACTGAGCATAAAAGACAGAGTGCAGGATTGGAACGTGTGCCAGGAGGCACAACTGAGTAAGAGACAGAGTACAGGATCAGAGCATGTGCCAGGAGGCACAACTGAGTATGAGACAAGGCACAGGGTCCGAGTGTGTGCCAGGAGGCACAACTGAGTATAAGACAGAGCACAGGATCAGAGTGTGTGCCAGGAGGCACAACTAAGTACAAGACAGAGCACAGGGTCAGAGCGTGTGCCAGGAGGCACAACTGAGTATAAGACAGAGCACAGGATCAGAGCATGTGCCAGGAGGCACAACTGAGTATAAGACAGAGCACAGGATCAGAGCGTGTGCCAGGAGGCACAACTAAGTACAAGACAGAGCACAGGGTCAGAGCGTGTGCCAGGAGGCACAACTGAGTATAAGACAGAGCACAGGATCAGAGCATGTGCCAGGAGGCACAACTGAGTATAAGACAGAGCACAGGATCAGAGCGTGTGCCAGGAGGCACAACTAAGTACAAGACAGAGCACAGGGTCAGAGCGTGTGCCAGGAGGCACAACCGAGTACAAGGCAGAGTGCAGGTTCAGAGCATGTGCCAAGAGACACAACCGAGTACAAGGCAGAGTGCAGGTTCAGAGCGGGTGCCAAGAGGCACAACAGAGTGCAAGGCAGGGGACCCGAATACAGCGCACAGCCAGGCAGGGACACGGCAGACCAAGCCAGGAAGCACAACAATAATCAGGCACCTTCCCTAGGAAGAGGTAGCCTGATATAGCACATGATCACGAGAGTTTCCGGGTCAAGTCCTCCAGTACCATAGAGAGGACTGACCTGGAGACCGAACTGAGAAAAGCGCGCAAGCGCAGACATAACATGGAGGAGACAGGGACCTAGGTACAAGAGGTGCGCGTGCGCACCCGGCGGGACCCCCGGAGTGACCGCGGCTCCGGAAGAGATGACGTCGGGGCCGAAGTCCCGCCCCCAGGTGAGCGCGGTGTGACAATCTATAACACTGGCGTCCTTTTATAAGGCAGTGGGACCTTTCGGTCTCCTCGGGTTTCAGGGCCGGGGTACAACTGCTTCCTCTCAATACCATAAAGCGACTGCCATATGGGTTCCACAGGTGGTGAAGAATACGTGCTTTATATGGCTTCCTTACATTTGGTAACCTGAGCTTTTAAAATAAGAACAAAAACCAGATCTCAAAGCTATCACCACAGTTCTTTATATGGTGGTGCTTAAAAGTTTGTGAACCCTTCCTATTTTTTCATAGCTCTGCATAATTTTGATCTAGTAGGTCTTCTGATTTTCACACAAGTCCTAAAACCAGATAAAGAGAACTAAATCAAAACAGATGAGTCCAAAATATCCAAAATCACATGTTTGGGAGTGGCAAAAGAATGTGAACCTTTTAGATTAGCGGATAATTTGAAGGTAAAATTGGAGTCTGGTGTTTTCAATGACAATCAGGTGTGAGTGGGTGTTATATTTAAAGTGCAAGAATCTATCAAAGTCTCAGCTTGACAACGCAAGTTTGTGGAAGTGCATAATGTCGTAAAGAAAGGAGCATTCTGAGGATATCAGAAATGGAGTTTTTGACTCTCTTTGATCTGGAAAAGGTTACAAAGCCATCTCTAAAGAGTTTGGACAATATCAATCCACAGGCAGACAAACTGTGTATAAATGGTGGAAATTTAAGTCCATGATCGCCCTCAACAGGAGTGATCGACAAAGATAACTTCAAGAGCAAAGCACATAATAGTCTGCAAGTCCCAAAGGAACCCAAGGTAACCTATAAGCAGCTAAAGGTTTCTCACATTAGCTAATGAAAATGTTCATGAGTCCACCATCAGGACACTGAATAACAATGGTGTGCATTGTAGAATTGCAAGAAGAAAGCTACTGCTCTCCAATAAGAATATTGCTATCCATCTGTAGTTTGCTAGAGATCAATTGGACAAGTCAAAAGGCTATAGGGACCATCTTTTGTGGATGGATGAGGCCAAAATAGAGATTTCTGGTTTAAATTAAAACAAACGTCGGGCACTATCCATCAATATATGAGCTAAAAAAGCATTTCCAGTCCTAATTGCCAGGTAAAAAATTTGGCAGGAAGCTTCACATTGCCAAGAGTTCTGATTTTACAGATAAAATCCAGACAATTATTATTATTATTATTATTATTATTATTATTTATTTATATACAGTGCTATGCAAATTAATTGGGACAAAGCATTTTTTTAAGTAAAATCATAAGTTGGTAACCAGTCAGTGATTCAAGCCAGTTTTAACTGCTTTGAAGAGGCACTCACACCTGTTCAAAGCAGTTAAAACTGGTTTGAATCACTGACTGGTAACCAACTTACGATTTTACTTAAAAAAATGCTTTGTCCCAATTAATTTCCACAGCACTGTAGCACCATTAATTCCATGGTGCTGTACATGAGAAGGGGGGTTGCATACAAAGTTATAAATATCGTTAACAGTAAACAAATTTACCAGACTGGTGCAGAGGGGAGAGGACCCTGTCCTTGCGGACTTACATTCTACGGGATAGTGGGGAAGAGACAGAAGATCGGGGTGCAGCAGCTCTGGTGGTGATGAGGCGGCACCTCAGGCGGTGGTGAGGCAGCAGAATGGTTATTGCAGGCTGTAAGCTTTCCTGAAAAGATGGGTTTTCAGGTTCCGTTTGAAGGATCCGATGGTGGTGGATAATCGGACGTGTTGAGGCATGGAGTTCCAGAGGATGAGGGATATTTGGGAGAAATCTTGGAGGCGGTTGTGTGAGGAACGAATAAGTGTGGAGGAGAGTAGAAGGTCTTGGGAGGATCGAAGATTACGTGAGGGAAGATATTGGGAGATTAGTTCAGAGATATAGGGAGGGGAAAGTGTTATGAATGGGTCACCGAGGAGGAAAACTAAACAAGCTAAGTCACAGAAAACCAGAGAGGTTGGTAACTATGCAGATTGCAGACCCCTGATCCTAACCACACAACTAGCAGCAGCCGTGGAGCGTTCCTACGATGAATCTAGACGCCTCGTCACAGTCGGAGGACTAAATAAGCCTAAAGCAAGAAAAGGGGAAATTTAAACTGCCTCAGAGCAGACCCCAAAGGAATAGACAGCCCCCACACATGTATTGACGGTGAAACAAGATGAAAACACAAATACAGGCAGGAAAATAGGCTGAGCAAACGATGGGACCCTAACTAACTAGAAAGGACAGGAAAGGAAAGACACTGTCTGCAATCTGCTCAAAAAACCCTACAAAAATAATGTCCAACACTTCTGATAACAAAATTAACCCTGAAGTCACTAGACTTCTCCCACTATATTAGCACTCTGAAATATTCTGAGACAGAGCAAAAAAGAGGCCAATCTAATAAGGGACAAAAAGCAAATTGGCAAATACAGATAAATAAGAGTGGAAATTCAGCACAGCCCCAGCCGGGGCTGGCTGACCACGCAAAAAACTGAATAGACCAACAAAATCAAGTGTGAACATTAGCAGAAACACTTAGCTTGAGATGACTGGAACAGAGCTGAAAACCTAGACCTGAAAAGCCAGAAGGAATCACCAGCACCAGAATAGGGCGTCGGCTGTCTTAAATCCAGTCTGAGATTCCAGAGATCCAATCGTTATCCTCATCATCAGGTGGCAGATCTCTACTAATTAAATCAACCTCACTACCTCCTGTTACCATCAGAGGGAGCCTGGAAGGAGAACTCACAACTGGTAGACCAGAAAATGAGTTCACAACAGGAAAGGTTGTGGATGGCTTTGTAGGTCAGTGTTAGCAGTTTGAACTGGATTTGTTGGGGAATAGGGAGCCAGTGGAGGGATTTGCAGCGGGGAGAGACAGGGGAGTAGCAAGGAGAGAGGTGGATTAGTTGGGCAGCAGAGTTGAGGACAGACTGCAGTGGTGCAAGAGAGTTAGCAGGGAGGCCACAGAGGAGAGTGTTGCAGTAGTCAAGGCGGGAGATGATGAGGGCATGTACAAGAGTTTTAGTAAATTGTGGGCTGACGAAGGGACAGATTCTGGAAATATTTTTGAGTTGGAGGCAACAGGAGGTGGCAAGAGTTTAGACGTGTGGCTTGAAGGACAGGGCAGAGACGAGAGTTACTCCGAGGCAGCGGATATCAGGTGCGGGAGAGAGCGTGATGCCGTTTACCATAATAGATAGATCGAGTAGGGAAGATACGTGAGATGGAGGAAAGATAATGAGTTCAGTTTTGTCTACATTGAGTTTTAGAAAGCGAAAGGTGAAAAAGGAAGATATGGCTGATAGACACTCCGGGATTCTGGACAGCAGAGAGGTGACATCTGGGCCAGAGAGGTAGATCTGAGTGTCGTCCGCATACAGGTGGTACTGGAAGCCATGGGACTTTATGAGTTGTCCTAGGCCAAGGGAATAGATGGAAAAAAGTAGGGGCCCCAGGACAGAGCCTTAGGGGACTCCAACAGAGAGAGGGCAGGATGACGAGGTAGTGTGGGAGTGGGAAACGCTAAATGTGCGGTCAGATAGGTATGAGGCAATCCAGAACAGGGCAAGGTCTTTGATGCAAAGGGAAGAAAGAATCTGTAGCAGTAGGCAGTGGTCAACTGTGTCGAAGGCAGAGGACAGGTCGAGAAGGAGGAGGATGGAGACCTGTCTGTTAGCTTTGGCTGTGTGTAAGTCATTAGTAATTTTGGTCTGGGCAGTTTCACTGGAGTGGTGGGGGTGGAAACCAGATTGCAGGATGTCAAGGAGGGAGTTAGAGGAGAGGTGGGAGGAAAGTTGAGCATGGACATGCTGCTCAAGGAGTTTGGAAGCAAACGGGAGCAGTGATATGGGGCGATAGCTGGGCAATCTGAGTTGAAAAGGGGTAGAGTTTAGCGAAAATACACCAAAAAGTTTTATGTGGCATTTCTGCACACTTTATCCCTGGCATTCCTGGGCAAAGGGATAAAACGTCTCAAAGTCTGGAAATATTGTTAAAGAGAACCTGTCACTTGCTAAAAAAAAATTAAGTTTATTCACATTTGTTGCTTTTGGAGCGCAGTCAAACTAGTCTTTTCTTCAGAGTTTTCTCTGGGGGTGTGCACTTTCCACCCTCAATCCCAGACGCTGCCAATCCCAGCTCAGCAGTGTTTGAGACTGCAAGACTGCTAGTAAATGTGACTGGCAGAGTCTGGGATGGAGGGATGAAATCGCTTCGCTTGTCTCTAGAGGAAATTTTACAGAAACGCCCAGTTGGCCTGCAAGTAGAAATGTCACATTCTAAGCCCCACAAGCTACAAATGTGAAAATCTCTGCAATGGAGTGGCCCAGTGCAAAATGGAAAAAGTGGCAGAATCAGGAGAGCTCAAGGATTTTTATCACATATTTAAAAAACTCAAATTTTGGGAACAACTGACCGCTCCTCTTTAAGTATGCAGCTCTGGACTATGGATCTTTTTCTTGGCACTCATTTAGTTCATTTCTCTTTATGTTTCCTTCATAAGATTTTGCTTTACAAGGGAAACATTCTACAATAAAAGATAAACAGCTGACTGTCAGTTTACATACCGTTTTTAATATTTTACTTCTTCTCTGAGATACCATAAAGTTATGCAAAATAGATAGATAGGTGATAGATGGATAATAGATAGATAGATAATAGATAACTTATAGATAATAGATAGATAATAGATAAATAATAAATAACATATAGATAAGAGATAAGAGATCTATAGCTAGATATATTACTTCTACTCTGAGATACCAAAAAGTCATGTAAAATAGATGTGAAATAGATGGATATGTGATAGATTGATAATAGATATATAGATAGATGGATAATAGATATATAGATAATAAATAAATAGATTGATAGATTACTTCTACTCTCAGATACCATAAAGTCATGTAAATTAGATGTAAAATAGATAGATATGTGACAACGTTTCGGCTCAAAAACTGTGAGCTACTATGGGCTATTAAGTAAGCACTTTTTTCACTTTATACTGGTGTGCTGCCTCCATTTTTTGTTTCCTATATAGAGGATTGGTTGCTGCCTTGGAGGCAGGCACCCAGACACACAGTTGCCTGCTGCTGCTTTTCTCTTTTTAGATAATATACAGATTATAGATGATAGATAGAAAATAGATAAATAGATAATAGATAGATAGAAGATAGATAGATAGATAGATAATAGATATATAGATAATAGATAGATAGATGATGCATAGATAGATAGATAGATAGAAAAACTTCAGCAGAGAGCAGCACTTGAACAATAGCAAAGCTTCACAGGTACATACCAGTCCTTATATTAGAAAAATCAAAGTAAAAAGCTATTTTAATAGCCCATTTGTGAGCGACGTTTCGGCTCTGTGTGTGTGAGCCTTTTTCAAGGCTTGAAAAAGGCTCACACACAGAGGCAAAACGTCGCGCACAGACGGGCTATTAAAATAGCTTTTTTTGCACTAAAATAACAGTGTGCTGTTTCTTTGATTTTTCTAGATAGATAGATATATGATAGATAGATAGATATGTTGGCAGCGGATTATTCAGGATACTCTCCAAGTGTGTGACAACAGCTTTTTTATTCAGGAATAAATAGGAACAATATATGATAAGCTTAATAGAACAGGAATAAATCATTTGTGTGTCTCTATCTGTGCAGCCTCAACTGCAGGCTGCTTCTCTCATACACAGACACAGGAAAAACAGGAAATACAGTCACATGCTATCCCTGTGTGAGCCTCTGGGAGTTTTTTTTTTGTTCTAACTTTATAAACAGCATACAAATCTAGCAACTAAACACTCATAGACAGGAATGGAGTTGTTGCACCGAACACATTCTAACAAAATAGATAGATAATAGGTAGATAGATAGATGATAGATAATAGATAGATAATGGATAGATAATGGATAGATAGATAGATAGATAGATAGATAGATAATAGATAGGTAATAGATAAATAATAGATTATAGATAGATAATAGATAGATGATAGATAATAGTTAGATAGATAATAGATAGATAGATAGATAATAGATAGGTAATAGATAAATAATACTGTAGATTATAGGTAGATAACAGGTAGATGATACATAATAGATAGATAATAGATAGATGGTAGCTAGATAATAGATACAGTAGATGATAGATAGATAGATAGATAGATAGATAAGCATGAGCTATTTTAGCACCAATGGGAACTGACCTTTGTGTAGAACAAGAGTAACCTGTGATCCCAAGATAAATAAGGATTATAGGGATTTCTCTCAATCAGCCTTGTACTTATGGCCGTATTATATGTTCCTTAGACAATAGAGACTGCATGCAGTAGAGAAGGAGTTAACGCAGCTCCTTATTGCTTTGGATTTTTATTTGAGAACATGTTGTGACTTCTCTGAGCCCTGACCCACAACGAGATGCTTATGTGTCTACGGAGAATTGAAGGAATTACCGTTTATAATAGGCTTTGCCTCGTCTGTAATCCAGTACACTGGAGATATTGTTACTGCTTTCCATTTACTGCCTGCAGCGCTCCCTCCCTACCCAGTGATGACATTGAGATGCCTATTGTTTTATTTCATCTTACTGTTTCCAATGATGGCAATAAATCGAATGATACTGGGTCTAAAAATTAGCCCTGGTACGTACGAATGGTTGAGCCAGTGTAAACTGGGAACGCTACCAATCTGATGTTGTGGTATAATATACGCGTAAGGCAGGAAAATGGCAGACACTTAGATGACGGAGGAGCAGAACTCACTTTGGGTGCCAAGATCTGCTTTGGGCATACCAGCGGATGCGATCTAAGGAAAAGTTTCCCAAGTATAAGGAGATGGACATACTCCCCACGTTCTCCCTTGAGTACTGTTCTGATGCGTAATGTGTATTGGGACATGCGTTAGTAGAGATAGTGCTGTATATCACCCGACAATAGGGAGAGTAAGTGTTAATGTTTGGGAATAGCCCAGAGAGTGAGGGTATAAATTGAAGGGACAGGGACAGTTTCTTGTCAGGAAGATAGATAAAGACCAGCGTGTACCAGAAGTATACCTATGGTCTAAACAGTGAGTAGAGCCACATGACGTGGGTGTCCCCAACGTGAGTGGAGTCAGATACAGTAGATAGCGAGATCCGGAGAACAGGAAGGAACGTGACTGAAAGACAGAGTGATGCACCGTAGACTGGTCCTGGGACAAGATGCCTAGCAGTACGGCCCCGAGTTTACAAGTTAGAGAGGTAACGGGCCAAGATGGAACCAGGAATGTGAGATGAAGAGAGAGTGCCCCGGCGGGAGTTCCAAGGCGTCAGCAAGCGGAGAAGATAAGCACCAGCTAAAGTGGCAAATTAGTTCCACTAAGAGGAAATAAGAGGAAATAAGTATATGGAACCTTGGTTGAAGTATAGGACTCTCACTTACTGGACTGTAGTATTGAGTTGGGTTGTGGTGAAGACAGAGGAACTTGAGGCAGAAACAAGTAAGCTTAGAAGAAGTAGAGAGGTTATGTGTGAAGATGCTCTGTATTGTAAAGGAAACGCTTGTGAAGTTATGCACCCGCTATCTAGTATACATAGTTCCCACAAACTTAATGTTTATTTTTGATTGGTGGTCTCCCTCATTGAACTTTACGCCATCTGGTCCTGGCCAGCTGGAGTCACTGGCATCATGAGGCCTACAAGGACGTAAGTTCCCATAGGCTAAGCCCACACACCCAGCCAGGACCCCCATTTTGATGTAGCATAACAGGGTGTGGAAGACGAGTACTTCGCACACAGCCTCCGCCCCGCGCCACGTTACATAAGTGCATGTCTTGGCCGTGAATTATGGATAAAATGACCACTGCCATTGGCATAAAAGCCCTACACATGACCAGGTGCCTATCATTTATGTGACATTTGATCAATATAAATATTCTTCAGCCATTTCTTTAATTTGTTTCGAACTGTTATGGCTGGCACTTCTAGACAATTTCTTTAAGAAAGCCTTTCTACCAAAAAAAGTCTAGTTTGATGGGTATGGTCTCTGAGATTGCTGATGATGCAGTGAATGAAATAGAGATTAACATTTTGTGGGGGCGCCCTCTAGTGCATAGGAGGTAATAGAACAATGTATTGGTGAGCGCGCTGCTGTGAAGGTTTGACAACGGTGCATTAACTGCCAAATCAGATCTCATACTTTGCACTGACGAGAGGAAACAAACCGAAACAACATTTCTGCAATTTGAGATTATGGTTTGCTTTTATCTTAAGCCACGTTAGCTACATTGAAGATCATTAAGGAAGGTGAAGAGTTCTTAGACAGAGCAGAATTATCTCTTCATGTTACAGAAAGAGAAGAAATTCGAAGTGCACCTGAAGAAACAGAGGAATGGAGACATGTGACCCAGAGAAGCAAGAGGATCAGGAGGCAGTCAGCACCCATACTGCTCAGAAACCAGTACCAGGCTCTCACGCAGGAAAACGATGAAGAAATACATCAGGATAAGACTTTGCCCACAAACAGCAACCTTGTACGCCTTCAGAGTCCTCCTGGATGGAGAAAGAAAAATGTTATGAAGAAGAAACGGAGAGTGGTGGTCATGGGGGAGTCCCTGTTGCGAGGAACAGAGGCCGCTATCTGCAGACCGGATATAACTTCAAGAGAAATGTGCTGTCTTCCAGGTGCAAAAATTAAAGATGTGTCTGACAGGATATCAGGACTCTTCAGACCTACAGATGACTACCCATTCCTGCTACTACATGTGGGGACAAATGACACCGCAAGAAACGACCTGGAAACCATCTGCAGAGACTTTGAAGACTTAGACAAGAAAGTGAAAGAACTAGGAGCGCAGGTGGTCTTCTCTTCCATCCTCCCAGTGGATGGCCATGGAACAAGGAGGTGGATTCTTCAGGTGAACAACTGGCTACGTCGATGGTGCCGTAAGCAACGATTTGGATTTCTGGATCACGGAGTGAATTACTTATACGATGGACTACTTGCTAGAGATGGGGTGCACCTTACGAAGACTGGAAAACATGCATTTGGAAGTCGCCTTGCTACACTCATCAGGAGAGCTTTAAACTAGAACAATGTGGGAAGGGAAGCAAAAGACCAGAAAAAGCCATACACCTGACAAATGCTATTGAGAACTCTGCTATTAGAAGTGGGAAGGAAGAACAAAGACAAAAGAATCTAAATAATAAAAATATTGGAGAAAGAGAAATCAATCACAAACTAAAATGTTTCTATACTAATGCACAAAGCATGGGCAACAAACAAGGAGAATTGGAACTACTAACACAGGAAAATAAATATGATGTCATTGGAATCACTGAAACTTGGTGGGACAATACACATGATTGGAATACAAGACTAGAAAGATACCACTTAGTTGCAAGAGACAGACTTGATAAACGAGGAGGGGGTGTCACATTGTATGTTAGAAACGCGTATATCTGCACAGAGATTGAAGCTTCAGAGACTGGGAGTTCTGTGGAAACTGTTTGGGTAAGAATACAAGGACAGAACAATGGAAAGGACACCATTGTAGGCATTTACTACAGGACGCCTGTGCAAGCTGAAGATATGGATGAACTCTTTATGCATCAAATGGCCAAGTTCTCCAAAAAATATGACATAGATGTTATGGGAGATTTCAACTATCCAGACATTTGTTGGGAATCTCTCTCAGGCAAAACTAACAGGTCAAGGAAATTCTTATCCTCTCTTGCTGACAACTTTATCTTCCAAAAGGTAAGGGAGAAAACAAGGGGAACTGCTACCTTGGATCTAATCCTTATAAACAGGGAGGAAATGGTTGAGGAGGTAAAAGTGGCTGGGAACCTAGGAGGTGGCGACCATGCTATTTTAGAATTTTGGATAACTAGAGGAGGAAGACCTGTGAAGACTCAGACGTCAAGGTTAGATTTCAGAAAGGCAGATTTTAAGGGATTCAGAAAGAGAATTGGAGGGATCCAATGGCTGGATATCCTTAAGGACAAAAATATCCAGGAAAGATGGGAAATCTTGAAAAATGAAATTCTCAAAGCACAATAGTGAACATTCCGAAAAGAGGGAAGGATAGGAGGCGTTTAAGGAAACCAGGATGGATGAACACAGAACTTAAGCACATGCTAAAAAGGAAGAAAGAAATGTTTATCAAATGGAAAGAGGGAGGCATATCTAAAGAAGAATATAATGCTGTCTGCAGAACTTGCAGGGCACAAATCAGATTATTAAAGCTGACAATGAATTGAGGCTTGCAAGAGACGTGAAAAGCAATAATAAAGGATTTTGGGGATATGTCAAAAGTAAAAGAAAAGTCAAAGATGCTATAGGATTTTTACAGGATGAAAATGATGAAATGGTAAGACAGGATGTTGAGAAGGCCAAACTTTTAAATTCCTATTTTGCATCTTTTTTTCTCTCAGAAAGGAAATATAAGATCAACTGTTCTTCACTGTCCTATTAAGGGAATAGAAGAATCCAGGATATCTATAAACAGAAAGATAGTGAGGAAACACTTAGCTAACCTAAATGAATTCAAGTCTCCAGGTCCAGGTGAATTACACCCCAGAGTTCTGAAGGAGATAGCAGAAGAAATTTTTGAACCCCTCTCCATAATCTTTGAAAATTCTTGGAGAACAGGAGAAGTCCCAGAAGACTGGAGAAGAGCAAATGTTGTTCCTATCTTCAAAAAGGGGAAAAAGGTGGAACCAGGGAACTATAGGTCGGTGAGTTTGACTTCTATACCAGGAAAGATCTTTGAACAAATTATTAAACAACATGTATGTAAGTACCTGGACAAGAATGAAGTGATTAAACAGAGTCAGCATGGGTTTGTAACTAATAAGTCATGTCAGACTAACTTAATTTCCTTCTATGACAGAATCACTGATTGGGTGGATCAGGGAAATGCTATAGATATAGTATATCTTGACTTCAGCAAAGCATTTGACAAAGCATCTCACAGAATCCTTATTACAAAAAATGGCTAAGTATGGAATGGACAAGGCAACTGTTAGGTGGATTCATAACTGGCTTAGTGATCGGACCCAAAGAGTGGTCGTAAATGGCTGCACATCCAGTTGGAAGAATGTCTCAAGTGGGGTACCACAGGGCTCTGTCCTGGGCCCTGTATTGTTCAATATCTTTATCAATGATTTAGATGAAGGAATTGAGGGTAAACTGATTAAATTTGCTGATGACACAAAGCTAGGAGGGATAGCTAATACTAGAGAAGAGAGAGAGGATTCAAAAAGGTATAAATAAATTGGAGCAGTGGGCAGCAACTAACAGAATGGTTTTAACAGGGAAAAATGCAAAGTACTACATCTGGGCAATAAAAATGAAAAAAGCATATATAGAATGGGAGGAATAGGGCTAAGCAACAGCACTTGTGACAAAGACTTGGGTATACTAATAGATCACAGACTGAATATCTGAATATGAGTCAACAGTGTGATGGAGCAGCAAAAAAGGCAAATGCAATTCTAGGATGTATAAACAGAAGCATACAGTCTAGATCACGTGAAGTCATTATTTCCCTCTACTCCTCTTTGGTCAGACCTCATCTGGAATATTGTGTCCAGTTTTGGGCACCACATTATAAAAAAGACATCAACAAACTGGAGCAAGTTCAGAAAAGGACAACCAGAATGGTGACCGGTCTGCAAACCCTGTCTTATGAGGAAAGGTTGCAGGATTTGGGAATGTTTAGCTTGCAGAAGAGAAGACTGAGAGGAGACTTAATAGCTGTCTACAAATATCTCAAGGGCTGTCACATTGTAGAAGGATCATCTTTATTCTCATTTGCACAAGGAAAGACTAGAAGCAATGGGATGAAACTGAATGGGAGGAGACACAGATTAATACATAGAACATACAAAACACCGCTGGTCCTATTCAAGGCGGGCTTGAGGGGAGACTCTAGCTGCCCTAGATGTGGCACAGACCAGGCCGGACTGTTACACATGCTATGGTCATGTCCGCGGTTGGTGGCATACTGGCTGGTCGTTATCAACAAAATTAAGAGAGCTTATGCATGTACGCTCGACAGGAATCCAGTGCTGTGTGTTTTGGGGGAGGTGGATGGGATACCTGTCTCAGAACATTACAAAGTGGCAATAGCGAGGTTGCTGTATGTGGCACGCAAACTAATAGCACGAAAATGGAAGGATTCGGAACCCCCCCACTAGGAGGGAATTTATTGCTCAGACACGTACGGTAATGCATTTAGAGGAAAACATTTACAGGCGAAGGCATGGTGAAAGAACTTTCGAAAAAATATGGTCCGCCTGGATGGCGGTGATATGATTGCTAAGACTCTCAAGTATACCCGGCACAAGGAGTATTGGGGGAGGGGGGGGATGGCTTTGATTGTATTACTACAAGATATGTGAATTGTTACATGTATATTGATATCCACTGTTTATTGTTTAAAATCTTTTGAAACCTAAATAAAAATAACTGGTTTAAAAAAAAGATATTAGAAAAAACTTTTTGACAGTTAGAGTGATCAATGAGTGGAACAGGCTGCCACGAGAGGTGGTGAGTTCTCCTTCAATAGAAGTCTTCAAACAGGCTGGACAGACATCTGTCTGGGATGATTTAGCAAATCCTGCTTTGAGCAGGGGGTTGGACCAGATGGCCCAGGAGGTCCCTTCCAACTCTGCGATTCTATGATTCTATGATTCTACTTGGCAAGGCTCGTTAGGGAGTCGATATTGACTTTTAGGATCACTGCTTCCAATAGGTGGCGTTAGAGTTCAAGTCCTCTTCTTTTATGAAAAGACAATTTGCATATGTGCAAAGGCAGAGAGTTTTTGGCCACCAAGCTCCAAAAATATCTATAAGTCCTACAATAGTATGGAGCACAACACAATGTATATGGATTGACTATACCAGCTGACACCTCCCATTTCAAAAAGTCTCTTTTTTTTGTTTTCTCTTGATTTCAGATTCAATTAAATGGGGTAAGATGCAGTACAAAGCAGCCACACGGATATTTATGTCGATATGTACTCCAAAGAAGGGGCTGCAGAGCTCCAGCAAGTAAGGAACTTCAAGACACGTGGCTGTGCTTGGTACTGTAGCTTGTCCTATTCTAGTTCTAAGGGGCATAATTTCTGGAAGTCAGACACTGCCAATCATATATTGATTGACTATATACTAATATTGTGAAAAATCCATTAAAATAATAAGATGATTGATACTGATCCCAAATTCCCATTAGTAGCCAATCCTTAATCTACTCTAAAGGTCTATAGGCTATCTGTTAAGATTTCCGATTTGTCATATACATCTGTTTTAAAGCCAAGCACTGGAAGCCGTTGGAATTATTCCACACAGTAGATGGACCACATCCAGCCTGTCCATATAAAGCAGTGCAACGTGCCAAAAAGTGACATCTTCATTATGATCTCATTATTGACATTTCTGCAGAAATTTCCATACTACAATGAGCTTCATTGAAGTAACTTCTTAATCCAGCAACTGAATTTGTAAATTACGGAATTCCTCAATGGGGCTTGGGCTCATCATAGCATATTACAAACTGGCCACAGATGTCTGCCATACAGTTGTGATCAGTACTTCTAGAATAGCGATACCAGGTCCTAGGGGATAACTATTGGCCCACTTCTTGCAGTTTCAAAGGACTTTTCCCAAAGTATATATTGGGTACACACCCTTAGATTACGCCATCATTGTATGATTGATGTGGATCCCCTTGGATATCCCTTGGATATCTCTCCGCTGATGACAACCAAGTGAAATCCCCCCTGTAGTCTTACAAAACACTAGTGATTGACTGTCTGATATCGCTAGCATCAAGTTTGTTCTCCATCTAAAGTGGGATCTTTGAAAAACTGGATTTTTTGTGTTCCCTCTGTCATGATCCCAGTGCAGGTTTTTGAGCTGCACACCAGGGGTTAATGATTGTGGCCTCTTTCTGGTTCTGGGAGAGCTTCTTAAACCCCTGGGAAGCTTCAATCCCTGCCAGTTATACTTTTGCCTTTGGCCTAGTGTGCTGACCCCCGTGTGCCTGTTTGTTGCTATTGCTTGTTTATATGGTTCTGACCCGGCTCTGTTTCCCGTTGTGAGTTTGCCTGTTGATTTTGTACTGCGTTATTATCTGTGTATGACTCATTGCCTGTGACCTGACTACTCTCTGCTCGCACCCTTTGGTACCTTGCGGCTATCTCTGTGTGTGACTCACTGGCTACGTCTTGACTATTCTCCCTGTCTATGCCCCCTGGTAACTTTGTCTCGCAGTTACCCTGCTAGGAGTTATCTTGCAGCCCCTAGCTCTGTGGAGTTTAGGCCACGCCCCTAGCAGTCATGTGCTTCAGGTCCTGCGGCTCTGAAGTACGCATCTACTTGGCTGCTGCCCGCTCCACAGGTATCTTTGAGCACAGTTCACTTTACTCAGGACACACGCACTGGCTCAGTGAGCAAGTTCAGTGCGGTGTTACTGACACCCTCTCCCTACTAACTTACATAAAAGTGATGTTTTTATTTCAGTGTGTGGTTACTACCATACCTCCTGAGCAGCTTGCCCACTATCTTGGGGTAATGTTGTACTCGGAGCTGTCTGCCACTCCATATAAGCAATCACTTGCATGCTCATATTAACTGCACCTCAAAAACATATAAAGAATCCACCTTCTCCTTATCATAATTACTAATTGATCTTCTAACTAAACTCGCCCCTCTCCAATGTATTTTGTATAAAGTTTCCTGGCTCTTATTTTGATGCAGCTGCTATACCAGTGCCTCCACCCTGTGCCAGTCATTGCACTGGTTACCCACCAGCTATACAGTATAATGTAAATGTATCATTTTCACCCATAAAGCTCTGTCTACCAGCCTAGCTGTGCACTCTGTTCTATTAACGACTTAAGAATAACGTTCTCCATAATCCTAACCCTCCCCCCATTCTTAATGTGAAGACTCTTCTCTTGCGGCACCAGCTTTTCCGAATGCATGACCCTAGACAATCAAGTTCAATTCTCACCAGCCACAGGTTAAAGCATGCCCTAAAAACACATAATTTTAGGCAGTCCCATTTTGTTCACTAACCGTCTTCATAATCTCAACCCCCTATTATCGTTTTGGAGACTGCTGTCATGCTTGAACATAATATAAGTTAATTAATTTTCATTCACAAAGTTCTGTTAACAATTTAAGACTAATGCGCTCCATACCTAAGGCCGGGGTCACACAGCGTTTAGGCAGTCCGTTAGACGGACTGCGTTACACCGTGGCATAACGCGGTGTAACGCAGTCCGTTAACGCTGCCATTGGCCTCCATTGTCAGGCGCATCGCGACGCATGCCGTAAAGCGGCACGCGTTCACGATGTGCTGTCATTCAGTGATGGAGCCTCAGACGCGGGCTGCAGCGTCTGAGGCTCCGTCACTGCTAGCGCTGATGAATCATCAGGGTATAGCATAACGCCATCGCGTTATGCTATACCGTTTACCCAGCCTGTCAATGCTATGCGTCGAACGGGCTGGTTAAACGCAATGTGAACCTAGCCTTACCCCTTATTTTTCTTTTGAAGATTTCTCTCTTGCTGCACCAGCTTTTTTAATGTGCTACCATAGATAATTAAGTTAATTTTCACTAATTACATTCACTAATCTAACTCTTCTCCATTTATCCTTTGACTTCTACATCACTCCTCTCCACCTGATCCCTTCACTCATCAGTATCCCTTACACTCTATGTACATCATATCTCGACATACACAGGTTTGGCTCGTGATCAGCTCCTGTACATCTATGTATAGTAGCCTTTTTAGGATAAAAGATGTATAGACCATACAAAAAAAGCATGTTTTACCTCTCCCCCATCACATTGCAATTATAAATATTACCACTACCCACAGCACAAACAGATGGACCACTCTGCCTTTGCCGATCTGTGGTTATCCTGGAGTTGGACCTCACCGATATTAAGCAAGTTGGTCAGGCAGGCTGTAATACTGCCTTCAACTAATTTCTTTGCCTAGAGTTTTAGAAAGCACCACCACCCCCTTTTATGTTAACCCTTTCCATTAGAGCATAGGGACGTCGTAATGAGACAACCCAGTAATAATTGATAGCCAGCACAACCATAACTAATGTGATGGGCCATGGACATAAACCAGTTTTCACACCAATCACTAGGGTAATGCATGACTTGCCACCTTTTCTGTGTCTAGGCAGCAGGTGCACTTTACGGGTTATGGTTCGTTGGACAAGTATTCCTTTTATTAAATTTCTTTAGCTTCTATTCGAGGAAATGTGCTGCCACGGGCGCCCTGTAACTAAACCTCTTTTTTCATGTAGTGTATGACAAGCTCCGACCTGTGGGAGATTAGTAGGAAGAGAAGAGCAGTCTAGTCCAAGATCAAACCTTCTGTCCTTTTTTAAAGACTTCTTTTCTTCTCGGAAATTCCTCTTTTCATTGCCGCTTTCCCACCCTGATTTTTTTTTTCTTTTTAATCCTGTTTAATTCCATAGAAATACCAATAGCCAAAAGTTTAACTTGTGGTTGTTAGAAATATTGCTTAGAGGCTGGGTGCCAAAATGTTTTCACGTCAAAAATATGCAGGAAATGACCTCTGTCACAATCAATATATATGGGAAGGTCAATCTCGAGATGCCGAACAATAAGAACGGGGACTATAAAAAGGACATGAATCTCAGGGACCGAGTCAACCTTTCCATCTAGGTCAAGTTCCTACAGACTCATAATGTGTAATTACAGGTGAGGGACAGAGGTCATCTTGAATTCTTAAGATGTTTGAGCTGATCAGGCATGACCTGAACCCTGTGATGGAACAGACATTTTTAGTCATATTCATGATTGACCAGTGCATATAAAGTCCAAAGATGGCCTGAAGGAACTACCTGATTAGCCATATGCCTATATGAACTTACCAAGTGTCTGGCTGCAGATATGCCGGAGTATAGCCAGTTTTTACCACAAATAACAGAAACAACAAAAACATATTTCCTTCCTTGTTTTCTCCCTCTCTTCTTTCCTCCTGTCTATTTTTATAACTGGTTCTTCTTTTCCTTACATCCCTTCTTTTTCTTTCTTTCTTCCTATCCCTTTCTTCTTTAGGGTTGGTCACAAAAATTCAGAGGGTCCTAATCTTGCTAATGGGGGTGAGGGCTAAATATATGAGGGACTAATGTTTGAATGTCCCTCATATATTTAGCCCCCTATAAGTAAATGTGAGCCATTAAATACATGACATTAATACATGTAGTCTAATAGACAGTAGTCGCCTGTTTAGGATGGCAGTGCCTCTCCTTATGTACTAGCCCCCCATGCAGCTGCGCTGGTTGTTCTTATGTTTGTCTGCTTTGCTGTCTCTCTCCCTTTTTTCCCTCACCTCCTCGCTCCATCCTCTTTCTTCTAATTACTTCCATCCACCCTTGCCTTCTTTTTTACTAACTGTTCTTTAATTATTTGCTTTCTTAACACCTTTTCTCTCCTTCCCTGCCTCCTTTTTTCCTCCTTACTTTCCTCCCTCCTTCCATCTCTTTCATCCTTCCTCCGTTCATCCCTCTTTCATCCTTCCTCCGTTCATCCCTCTTTCATCCTTCATTTTTTCTTCCTTACTTTCTTCCCTCTTTCCATCTCATTCATCTTTCCATCTTTCCCCCTTGCTTTTTTCCCTCCTTCCATTTCATTCATCCTTTCTACTTTCATCTTTCCTCCTTCCCTCCTTCCATCTAATTCATCCTTTCTTCTTTCATTCTTCCCTCCTTCCTTTCTTTCATTCTTTCTTTCCTTCCTTAAAGGGCTTTTACACTAATACTTGTCATCCGTTCATATGCCCTAACTCCTCAGATCAATGTCTTTTCTAATATACTTTCATTACCCACACTTCTATGATGAGCGCATCTCGGTGTGGGTCACGTAATCCTATGACATGCAGACCACTTTTGCCTGTTACGTTCGATCCTCCCCTCATCTGGACGCAGAATTCACACGTAATGAGAAGAGCTTGTCTATCTGCTCCTAGTGGTGACGGAGCTGCCTTTAAATGACTGACAGGGTATCACGCTCAGATCAGTCTTCATGGATCTCGCTAATGCTTTGGAGTGCCGGTCCCATCAACTAATAAGCACTGCCGTGTGCCGCTTGTCATTCGAAAGCTCCGTCAACTCCAGACGTCAATAGATGTCAGACTTCACTGTCCTCTGTGTGGTACTAGCAGGTCCGCGGGATGCAGTGACGGGACGCGAGACGGTTTTGTGTTTTTGGTAATAACTTTTATAGGATTATGGGTAACTATCCGCAGGGGTAGTCTAAGCAACCGAACAAATAACAGGAATTGTCCTCGCAGGGACTCAATACAAGCAAACACGAAAATATAAGAACACGACTACGTCCGGCAAAAGCCGGTCACTATAGGGCCGCGGTATGGCCAACTACGGGTCCTTAGCTATACAGTGCCACTTAACCGTCCCGATGTCCCTCGGCGTCCTGGACGATGGTTCTTCGGCGTAGCAGCCGCTAGGCCCAGCTGCTGAGGATCTGTCGTAGTCTTTGAGCGTTCCGACGCTCCGATGAAGCAGGGGCACAACAGGCCCCGGAGGAGTCCTTGGACAGATGGGCCGCAGCCCCCAGATAGGGGCAAACAGCGGCGATGCGGGCTGGCGGCTGGCAGGCCACCTGCGCAGCCAGCAGCTGCAACGGGGAATCCGTGGCAAGCAACAGCCCGGCCTTTGCCGCGGACTGGAGCGGGACAGTGGTGGCCGCCGACAGCACTGAACTAGCCACGGCCAAGGGTAGAAGTGGGGCGGCTGCGGGTGGCGGGAGACAGGCCGCAGCCGCGGGCTGAAGTGAGGCGGCAATGGCAGCTGGGACCCGCAGGCAGGCCGCAGCAGCGGGCTAGGGTGAGGCGGCAGCGGCCGCTGGTGACCGCAGGCAGGCTGCAGCCACGGGCTGGAGGAAGGCGGCAGCGGCCGCTGGTGACCGCGGGCAGGCCGCAGCCACGGGCTGGAGTTAGGCAGCAGCGGCCGCTGGTCGACGCGGGGCAGCGGTTCTCGGATGGTCGTCTCGGCGCTGTCCCGCTGATGTCCAGGGTGCGTGTCTCTCCTGCCTCTGGCCTCCTTCCTGGCTCCAGTAAGTAGCTCTGGCTCTCAGTCGCTCCCACGGTCTCCTGCTCCTTCTGTCCCGTTCTGCTGACTCACTGTGACTCTCATTCCCCGCCACTTTTATACCGGCTCCTCCCCCAGCCCATCTGTCAGTCTTACTGGTCTGTCCCTAAACTCTGTCCCCCGGAAACAGTTTCCCCCGGAACCTAGGTGACGGTTCCCTTGGTTCCGACCCGGACACTGGGCGGGGGTCCTCACTCCCACATCTGCATTGGCCCTGAAGATACTTTGGATCACAACTGCCAGTCCCTTTAATTGACAAGAGCTGCAATGTACTTTCTAATGACACTCAAACCTCAAGGTGCACAAGCATCGGCAGTGTCAGTGCAGAGGACAGTGAAGTCTACCACCTGGGCTTGAATTCTGTGGCAGCTCCGTCTCCATCAGGAGCAGAGTGACGTGCTCCATTCATCCAGTCTGAATTCTGATGAGGGGCAGATCGGATACAGCAGATCGGATATAGCAGACAGGAAGTAGTGTGCACATATCAACAAAGGGTTACATCACCCACTCCGAAATGCGCTCATAGAAGAAGGGGAGATAATGAAAGTATACTAGAAAAGTTATTGTTATGAAAAGTTAGGATATATGAAAGGGCTCAAATAGTAGTGGGAACCCCCTTTAATTTATTCTCTTCCTTACTTCCCTCCTTTTTCCCCTTTTTCATTGTTTCAGTCATTTATTTCCTTCCTTCTATAAGTGATGATATCCATCAACTATCCATTAATTTTTCCCGACCTTCTTTATACCTCGTCCTCCATTGTCAGTCATAGAGGGGTATTCCAGTTTCGGCAAAACATGGAAACAAAAGAGTCAAGGGCTGTTGGCAAAAAGTCTCCAGCCACAACTTTGTGGGACACTTGTCATATCTAGAACGTTAGTCAAGAGTTGGCAAGCATGACCTTAGTAGGATCACCTGATATTAGCATGAGGCTAATAAGCTGATGTTTCACGCCATTTGGCTACAAAGAGCAGAAAACCCGTTAAGTTACATCATGGGCGAGACTGGTGATGTCACTCGGCCGTGCATCCTAGCAGATATCTGTAGACATGACATCACCGGAGTTTGATTACTCCATTAACTAAGTTCGTGATGTCATTGATTTTCATCATGATCAGCCATCGTGATGTTATTCAGCCTAAAAATATGCAAATTGTCTCTTCAGAGAAGAAGAGAACTTGAACTATTGTGCCACCTATTGAAAGTACATACTTTGTATGTAACCCCCCTTCTCATGTACAGCACCATGGAATTAATGGCGCTATATAAATAAATAATAATAATAATAAAAAGTAGCAATCATAAAAGTCAATATTGACCTTTAATGTGCCTTGCCACATTACTTAGGATAAAAGCAAAATCAGAATCTCAATTTGCAGACACATGTTTCAGGGTGTTTCCCCTCCTCAGCGCAATGCATGAGATCTGATTTCGCTGTATGAGAGGCCTCTAACTGAGTTCTAAGGGGTAGCATCTCTCCTTGTGGAAAGTGACATGCCTGACTTATCAGTGTAAGGAGACTTATAGGCCTTCCCACTAGCACAGTCAAATCAGATCTCTTGCTGTGCACTGACGAGGGGCAACACTCTGAAACATCTGTCTGCAAATTGAGATTCTGGTTTGGCTCTTATCCAAGTCATGTGATAAGGCTGAAAAAGGGTTGATATTGACTTTTAGGATTGCTATTTTCAATAGGTGGCACTATAGTTTAAGTCCTCTTCCTTTTTGAAGAGGCACTTGAAACATTTCATCTTTCCAGAGGAGCACTGCATGGTCTATATGTCTCCCTACCCTGGCATGCCAGTCATCCCCCCCCACAAGGAGAAATGTTACACCTTAACTGCAGCCTGAAAAGTCACAGCATTGATTAGGTCAGTGATGTCACTGGCTTTCATAAGCTTTCATTGTGATGTCATCAGCCTGAAAGGTCACAGCATTGATGGGGTAATCTGGGTCTTTCTTGTCAGGAGTTGACCGGGACAGGTCACTTGGAGTCATTAGAATAGGACAGGAGTGAGTGTTGCTTGCCCATGCATGCTGGTGTATATCTGTAGATGTGGCATCACCAGACTCGCTCAGTTAGTGAGTGGCGCCCGATTCTTCCTTTAACAAGGGTAGTGATGTAATTGGCTTTCACTGTAAGCAGCCATTGTGATGTCAATCAGCTTGAAAAGTCACTGTATCGAGTAGGTCAATGATGTCACCGGCTTCATTGCTACACAGCTATTTTGATGTCATTCTGCCTAAGGGTTGCTTTCACATTGTGTTTAGGCATCCGTTCAGTGGCCCCATCAGGGTTTACAACCGACCCCCCCAAAACTCGATTCCATTGAATGCGCCGACGGGCCATAGACTGAAATGGTGCCAACAGAGCGAACGTGTGCTGTCGTGCATCATTTTTGGAAGTGTATGTCTACTGGAGGCGGACACTGAGATGTAGTAGACCAGAGGGTACAGCATTGACCAGGCCGGTGATGTCACTTTCTTCCAACTCGAGCAGACATTGAGATTTCACACACCAATGACTAGGCCGGTGTGAAGTCACTTTCTGACATCATGAGCAGCTGATGTGACTTCAGTTTGAGATTTTGGCACTCATTCAGTCAGTGATGTCACTTGCTTCCATTATGAGCAGTTTTTATGATGTCACTGAGCCTGAGAAGTTACAGTGTTGGCCTGATCCTCAACAGCCAGGTATGCCCGCTGTATGACCCACTGATTTGCCGTAGATCGGAATCGTAGTAGGACAATGAAGTAAAGTGAGCTCTCTGCCTGACAATCAGCAAAAAGGGTGAAGATACAGATTCGATATTAGAAAAAACTTTTTGACAGTCAGGGTGATCAATGAGTGAAACAGGCTGCCACAAGAAGTGGTGAGTTCTCCTTCAATGGAGGTCTTCAAACAGAGGCTGGACAGACATCTGTCTGAGATGGTTTAGTGAATCCTGCATTGAGCAGGGGGTTGGACCAGATGGCCCTGGAAGTTCCTTCCAACTCTAACATTCTATGGTTCTATAGAAACCATTCAGGCTTTTCTGTATGCAACACACAACTTCAGTAAATGAGACGAAAAGAGGAAATATCTGATAAAGCCCCTTAAGAATTATTCATGCACTTTAATGAACTTCATAGCATACTAAGCTGATGTTTGGGTGGAGTCGATTATTTTTGATCATAGAATCATAGAATCGTAGAGTTGGAAGGGACCTCCTGGGCCATCTGGTCCAACCCCCTGCTCAAAAGCAGGATTCGCTAAATCATCCCAGACAGATGTCTGTCCAGCCTCTGTTTGAAGACTTCTATTGAAGGAGAACTCACCACTTTTCGTGGCAGCCTGTTCCAATCATTGATCACTCTAACTGTCAAAACGTTTTCTCTAATATCTAATCTGTGTCTCCTCCCATTCAGTTTCATCCCATTGCTTTTAGTCTTTCCTTGTGCAAATGAGAATAAAGATGATCCTTCTGCAATGTGACTGCCATTGAGATATTTGTAAACAGCTATTAAGTCTCCTATCAGTCTTCTCTTCTGCATGCTAAACATTCCCAAATCCTGCAACCTTTCCTCATAAGACAGGGTTTGCAGACCGGTCACCATTCTGGTCGCTCTTTCCTGAACTTGCTCCAGTTTGTTGATGTCTTTTTTAAAATGTGGCGCCCAAAACTGGTCACAGTATTCCAGATGAGGTCTGACCAAAGAGGAGTAGAGGGCAATAATGATTTCACGTGATCTATACTGTATGCTTCTGTTAATACATCCTAGAATTGCATTTGCCTTTTTTGCTGCTGCATCACACTGTTGACTCATATTCAATATGTGATCTATTAGTATACCCAAGTCTTTTTCACATGTGCTGTTGCTTAGCCCTATTCCTCCCATTCTGTATATGCTTTTTTCACTTTTACTGCCTAGATGTAGTACTTTGCATTTTTCCCTGTTAAAAACCATTCTGTTAGTTGCTGCCCACTGCTTCAGTTTATTTATATCTTTTTGAATCCTCTCTCTCTCTTCTCTAGTATTAGCTATCCCTCCTAGCTTTGTGTCATCAGCAAATTTAATCAGTTTACCCTCAATTCCTTCATCTAAATCGTTGATAAAGATGTTGAACAATACAGGGCCCAGGACAGAGCCCTGTGGTACCACACCTGAGATATTCTTCCACTTGATGTGCAGCCATTTACGACCACTCTTTGGGTCCGATCACTAAGCCAGTTATGAATCCACCTAACAGTTGCCTTGTCCATTCCGTACTTAGCCATTTTTTCAATAACTATTGTGTGAGATACTTTGTCAAATGCTTTGCTGAAGTCAAGATATACTTTATCTACAGCATTTCCCTGATCCACCCAATCAGTGATTCTGTCATAGAAGGAAATTAAGTTAGTCTGACATGACTTATTAGTTACAAACCCATGCTGATTCTGTTTAATCACTTCATTCTTATCCAGGTACTTACATACATTTTGTTTAATAATTTGTTCAAAGATCTTTCCTGGTATAGAAGTCAAACTCACTGGCCTATAGTTGCCTGGGTCCACCTTATTCCGCTTTTTGAAGATAGGAACAACATTTGCTCTTCTCCAGTCTTCTGGATTTTCTCCTGTTCTCCAAGAATTTTCAAAGATTATGGAGAGGGGTTCAAAAATTTATTCTGCTATCTCCTTCAGTACTCTGGGGTGTAATTCATCTGGACCTGGAGACTTGAATTCATTTAGGTTAGCTAAGTGTTTCTGCACTATCTTTCTGTTTATAGATATCCTGGATTCTTCTATTCCCTTGATAGGACAGTGAAGAACAGTTGATGTTACATTTCCTTTCTGAGAGAAAACAGATGCAAAATAGGAATTTAAAAGTTTGGCCTTCTCAACATCCTGTCTTACCATTTCATCATTTTCATCCTGTAAAAATCCTATAGCATCTTTGAATTTCTTTTACTTTTGACATATCCCCAAAATCCTTTATTATTGCTTTTGACATCTCTTGCAAGCCTCAATTCATTGTCAGCTTTAGTAATCTGATTTGTGCCCTGCAGGTTCTGCAGACAGCATTATATTCTTCTTTAGATATGCCTCCCTCTTTCCATTTTATAAACATTTTTTTCTTCCTTTTTAGCATGTGCTTAAGTTCTGTGTTTATCCATTCTGGTTTCCTTAAATGCTTCCTATTCTTCCCTCTTTTCGGAATTGTTAACAATTGTGCTTTGAGAATTTCATTTTTCAAGATTTCCCATCCTTCCTGGACATTTTTGTCTTTAAGGATATCCAGCCATTGGATCCCTCCAATTCTCTTTCTGAATCCCTTAAAATCTGCCTTTCTGAAATCTAACCTTGACGTCTGAGTCTTCACAGGTCTTCCTCCTCTAGTTATCCAAAATTCTAAAAGAGCATGGTTGCTACCTCCTAGGGTCCCAGTCACTTTTACCTCCTCAACCATTTCCTCCCTGTTTATAAGGATTAGATCCGAGGTAGCAGTTCCCCTTGTTTTCTCCCCTACCTTTTGGAAGATAAAGTTGTCAGCAAGAGAGGATAAGAATTTCCTTGACCTGTTAGTTTTGCCTGAGAGAGATTCCCAACAAATGTCTGGATAGTTGAAATCTCCTATGACAACTATGTCATATTTTTTGGAGAACTTGATGCATAAAGAGTTCATCCATATCTTCAGCATGCATGAAGCTGAGATCTGTGCGATAAGCGGCCGTACAAATTAACCCCGTCTGCATTCAAACATTTTTAGGCCACAATACTTTCCTCATCGTCCCTTCAATAACTTTTTCTTTTCTGCTAGACATGTCAGGGTGAATCACAGCAGATTTTCCATACAATTCCCATGTTATTTAAAGTATCTCTCTCTCTTTCTCAAATGAACTGGATATTTTCGAAGAAATACCCTTCCTTAAAGGGAAAGTGCACTTTTGACCATTTGTGTGGCTGAGAGCCCCAGGGATCAGCTTGTAATCTGTGGCAGAAAGTGTTCATTTCCCCTGCAGCGCCACCACAGGAGAAATGAAGTATTACACAGTACTCATTCAAATCTATGGGTGTGAGTCCTCCGAAGCGAGGAATGCTCTTTGTAGTCATTCATACTGTCTATCCTCTGTGCCTGTATACACAATGCAGCCGGCCCCTTCACCGCACTGTTCAGTAGACCCCCATGATGGTCTGTCCTTAGGAGACCCCCTTTATTGTGAGACATGGGAATAAATAGTAGTTTACCTTACATGCAGGAAAGTAGATAGTAAGAAGTTGTATTATTTTTCTATTCTTCTCAGAATCAGCAGTGAAATCCAATAGAAATTCCTCCCAACTTATACTGTGGTCACTCTCCGAGGAAATCTGCAAAAATCTGCGACTGACTCGCCCTAAACCTGACATGTTGGCGGATCACTTTCTGCAGCCGGCGGATGAGATTAATTCAAATCTCATCCACTTTACAACTACTCTACTGAGGTTTTCCTTGGCAAAACACACCCTTAGGAAAAACCATAAAAATGAGGATATTGGCACTGGCCACACTACATAGAAAGGCCCAAATCTAGGGAAGATTGAAATAATAAAAAAGCCTCACAAAAAAAATAAAACAACAGGAGAGCAGCAGGAATAAAACAAGACCAAAAAACTGGACAGAGAAGCACATTGCTAAGGAGAGTAAAACTAATCCCAAACTGCTCTTCATCTATATCAATAGTAAAAGAATCAAAAGTGAAAGTGTAGGCCCATTAAAAAATTGTGAGGAAAGTATGGTTGTAGATGAAAAAGGAAAAAGCTAATATATTAAACAGCTTCTTCTCCACAGTATTCACGGTGGAAAATGAAATGCTAGGTGACATGCCGAGAGACAAAGAAAACTCTATATTAAGGGTCACCAATCTAACCCAAGAAGAGGTGCAAAACCGGCTAAATAAGATTAAAATAGATAAATCTCCGGGTCCGGATGGCATACACCCACGAGTACTAAGAGAACTAAGTAATGTAATGACAAACCATTATTTCTTATATTTAGAGACTCTATAGTGACGGGGTCTGTTCCACAGGATTGGTGCATAGCAAATGTGGTACCAATATTCAAAAAAGGCTCTAAAAGTGACCCTGGAAATTATAGGCCGGTAAGTCTAACCTCTATTGTTGGTAAAATATTTGAAGTGTTTCTGAGGGATGTTATTCTGGATTATCTCAATGAGAATAACTGTGTAACGCCATATCAGCATGGGTTTATGAGGAATCACTCCTGTCACACCAATCTAATCAGTTTTTATGAAGAGGTAAGCTATAGACTGGACCAAGGTGAGTCATTGGATGTGGTATATCTTGATTTTTCCAAAGCGTTTGATACCGTGCCACACAAGAGGCTGGTACACAAAATGAGAATGCTGGGTCTGGGGGACAATGTGTGTAAATGGGTAAGTAACTGGCTCAGTGATAGAAAACAGAGGGTGGTTATAAATGGTATATTCTGTAACTGGGTCGCTGTGACCAGTGGGGACCGCAGGGGTCGATGTTGGGACCTATTCTCTTCAACATATTTATTAATGATCTGGTAGAAGGTTTGCACAGTAAAATATCGATATCTGCAGATGATACAAAACTATGTAAACCAGTCAATACAAGAGAAGATAGTATTCTGCTACAGATGGATCTGGATAAGTTGGAAACTTGGGCCGAAAGGTGGCAGATGCAGTTTAACAATGATAAATGTAAGGTTATACACATGGGAAGAAGGAATCAATATCACCATTACACACTGAACCAGAAACCGCTGGGTAAATCTGACATGGAGAAGGACTTGGGGATCCTAGTTAAAGGGGTTGTCCGGGCTTTTCACATAATCTCAGTGCATATCTGGGCTGCAGAATGCTGACAATAAGTAATTTACCTTCTGTGGCCAGTTTTCAGGGTTTGCTAGATATCAGCTCTTGCTTGTAAGAAAAATGTCCAGGGGGGGTGTGTTCTGGCATTGAAATGAGAACTGGTTGTTTCCTCCTACTCTACTAAAAACCTGCCGTCTATAGCAACAACCCCACTCTCCATAGCAACAGGCCCTCCCCGACCACATGAACAAGACTATCCCTTCTCACACAGTAATAAATCCTCCCCCTCTAGCAGCCTCAGTGCAGAGAGCAGCTGCTCCTTCCCCAGACACACACTGAACAGTGATCTATGGAAAGTGAAACTAGTGAGGGAGGAGGAAACGACCAGTTCTCATTTCAATACCAGAACACACCACCCTGGACATTTTTCTTACAAGCAAGAGATGATATCTAGCAAACGCTGCAAACTGGTCACAGAAGGTAAATTACTTATTGACAACATTCTGCAGCCCAGATATGCACTGAGATTATGTGAAAAACCCGGACAACCCCTTTAATGATAAACTTACCTGGAGCAGCCAGTGTCAGGCAGCGGCTGCCAAGGCAAACAGGATCATGGGGTGCATTAAAAGAGGTCTGGATACACATGATGAGAGCATTATACTGCCTCTGTAGAAATCCCTGGTTAGACCGCACATGGAGTACTGTGTACAGTTTTGGGCACCGGTGCTCAGGAAGGATATAATAGAACTAAAACAGGTACAAAGGAGGGCAACAAAATTAATAAAGGGGATGGGGGAACTACAATGCCCAGAGAGATTAGCAAAAAAGTATTATTTAGTCTAGAAAAGAGGCAACTGAGGGGCGATCTAATAACCATGTATAAGTATATAAGGGGACAATACAAATATCTCTCCGAGGATCTGTTTATACCAAGGAAGGTGACGGTCACAAGGGGGCATTCTCTGCGTCTGGAGGAGAGAAGGTTTTTCCACCAACATAGAAGAAGATTCTTTACTGTTAGGGCAGGGAGAATCTGGAATTCCCTGCCTGAGGAGGTGGTGATGGCGAACTCAGGGGGTTCAAGAGAGGCCTGGATGTCTTCCTGGAGTGTAACAATATTGTATCTTGCAGTTATTAGGTTCTTTAGAAGAACGTAGTTCTGGGGATTTCTTCTGACAGAATATAGGCTGAACTGGACGGACAAATGTCTTTTTTCAGCCTTGCTAACAATGTTACTATGACACTTTAGACTTATTGGCAAATTTTCTTTAATTCATTCTGCTGCCAGTAATGTGCAAGGAACGTAGAGATAGATAGATAGATAGATTGATAGATGATGGATAGATAATAGATCGATAGATAGATGATAGTTAAATAGATAATAGGTAGATAGATAGATATACAGATAGATAGATAGATATACAGATAATATATACATACAGTAGATGATAAATAGATAATAGATAGATGATAAATAGATAATAAATAGATAATAGATGTATAGACATTGAATATATGACATGTGGACGCCATTACTGCTGCATAGACTATGCGTAAAAGCGAAGTTACTAAGTGCATAAATTGGCCAATGCATGAGAGCCCACTCGATAAGACCCTGACCTAATATGTATCAGATAGGCCTCTCTGGGACTCAGAACCTACAAATGTACAGGGAACAATGGTCCAGCACTAATTAGGAACATCTTAAGGCCCCGTCACACATAGCGAGATCGTTAGCGAGATCACTGAAACGTCACAGATTTTGTGACGCAACAGTGGCCTCGCCAGCGATCTCGCTACGTGTGACACATAGCGGCGATCGGCCCCCCGCTGCGATCTCACTGATCGTGCTCGAATGTCCTAGGCCATTTTTTGATCGTTGGTGTCCCGCTGGCCAGCATGTGTTTGACAAGGACCCAACGACCGCCGAGGTCGTTATACGGATCGCCGGATCGTTGCTGCGTCGTTGAGTAGATCTGTCTGTTTGACAGCTTACTAGCGACCATGTAGCGCGCACCAGCGATCCTTACCAGGTCGTATCGTTGTCGGGATCGCTGAAGCGACGCTATGTGTAACGGTACACCTTAGACTGGTGGGAGATGCTCAGCCACATATGGGGACAGTCAACACCTCAAATAGTACACTGTACTAAAAAAAACTGTACAGCACCTCCAAACACAATAAAGCAAGTGTGAACAGGTACAAGCAGCTATGACTGCACAATATACAAACAAAATAATTCAGCAGCCTCTGTAAGCGCTGAGATGTTTGCAGATATCGAAATATACCTAATGTAAAGTGCATTCCTGCTATATAGAAGATAGTTAAAGAATGATGGCGGAGGTGGTGACTAGTGATGAGAGAACCTTTCAAGGTTCGGTTCGGATTCACTGAACGGACCTCCGTTCGCCGAACAGTTCGATGAACGTATTCGAACCCCATTAGATTCAATGGAAGGCAAAACCAAGTGCATAGACAACACCTTAAGAGGTAACAAAAAGCTTCCCAAACAGCTGAAATTAAGGGCAGACACCAGGAAAAGTGGCATCAATTAACCCACAGTAGACATTTGCAAATGGCAAAACAGCAGTCAGCCATGGGCAATGCATGAGGTATCTTGGGTCTGGCCCAGCATTTACAGCTTGATATTCAAGTTTTATTGAGGACCTGGTAGTTAAGGGAGTGGTGGAAGCCTTCTTAGCTGGGAGACCTCACATCTCATGCAACACCTCCAATTTTTTATTTTTTAATTCCAGCCACACTCAGATGGCACAAACATCAGTTTTATAGAGTACTACTGATAGAAAAATGTAAGAATAGTAACACAGATAGTTCACTGAAAGTAAGTGCAGGCCTGCCTGTCTGCGAGACCTATTTACACAGGCAACCCTCTAGATGGAGAGCGAAGTTGGAGTCTCAACATTTCAAAAAATAATTGTCACACACCAATAAAGTGTCATCAATTTTTGCAGAGTAGAAACAGTATAATAGGCCTCTGACACACCTTCTACTAAAGGCAACCCACCAGATGGAGACCCAACTTGGAGTCTCAACATTTCCAAAAAATTTTTTGTAACATCAGCAGCAGTAGTAACAGCAGGCACAGAAGACACCACAAAGATGGCACAGACTGCAATAAGACAAAGACAGTACATGACACTAAAAACGACACCATCGACAGGTCTGCCCAATCTGCAACTGGGGTGAAAAAGAAAAGTCATTGGAGATCCATGACTTGTTCATTTTAATGAAAGGTAGGCGGTCTACACTTTGAGGCTACAGCCGGATGCGCTTACCCGTCAGGACACCACAAGCAGCGCTGAAAACACATTCTGAGACAATGCTGGCTGCCGGGCATGACAAAACCTCCAAGGTGTGACAGGCGAGGTCAGGCCAGTCTTCCATTTTTGAAGATCAAACTTCCCCTGATGGCATTGATATTGAGCTCCAGATATTCTTGCACCATCCTCTACAGTCGTTTACAATGTGTTAGACTTGTATTCTGTTGTGCTGGTGCATGGTTGGTATAAAAAATGTGTTAAATGACTCAAAGGAATTGCTCATGCCACTTACTCTGCTGCTGCTAATATTCTGGCAATGACAATTTGATGTTCCAAGGGTTGGACGTCTACAACTGGGATGCACACTGTGTGCCTCACTGCTGTTTTGGGGAAAACCACTCTTAAGATTGTCTACAAGCATATTTCGATACTCCAGCATGGGCACATCTCTTTCCAGGGGGGAAGCATCTGGCTAAATTGATTCTTGTAGAATGTATCTAACAGAGTGGCAACCCAGTAGTCATCACTATTTCTAATCCTAAGAATATGGGCATTGTGTTGAAGGCGCTCATGTGTCAGGCACTTCCATGAGGTCCAAGTCCATGCTGGCGCTTGTGGTGGGGTAACACTCAAGGTTGCTTAATCATGATACCATGATTAAGACCTAGAGTTGAAATGCGTAGGATTATGCTGCTACATGTGTTGTGCTGCTAGTGCTATTTTTGCATTGAACATCATATTTGTTCATAATTTTATGATAATCAATAAAAGTTATTTTTTAAGTGATCAAGATTTCCTGCGGATCCTGCTGGAATTCATCTGTTTTCTGACTATCTCTTCCGAGGCTGCCCAGCCCAGTCCGTGCAGGATCAAGCACTTGGAACTACAGCAAATATGGGTGAGCTGATGAACTTTTTCTTTTTTCAACACTCAAGGTTGCTTCTTCCATCCTCTTCCGCCAACCACAGGCAACACAGAGCATATCATTATACTCCTCATCTCCTGACTGTTGCGCGTCCATCACCTCGTCCTCCTGAATTTGTTCCTCGGGTCCTGCATCTTCACTAACAGTTTGTCTGGTACCATGAGCCCCCTTGATCGCTGGAAGCCACTCTCCCATGGCACCTGCCTGTGTAACTATAGTCCGCAAATTTCAGATATTGTTATTCCGTCCGCTTCCTCCTTTGCTTCCAACTCTTCCTCTGGGACCATCACCTTCTCACGCAGACTATTCAAAGTGTGCTCCAGAATGAAGATGACTGGAATAGTGATGCTGACATCGTCAGCGCTAACCATCTTAGTGGTCATTTCAAAACTGTGCAGAAGGATGCAGAGATTCTTCACCTGTGCCCACTCCGCAAGCGTGATTTGCACCACGTCCGTACTGCTTTAGCCCAGGCTATATGCAAATGGACACACTGCACCAAGGCTCGTCACTGATGCCACAGCCACTGCAACATGTGCAAAGTAGAATTCCACCGTGTTGGAACATCGCTTATCAAATGGTTAACCAGTAGGTCAAAAGACCTCTGTAGCGATGCAAGTCGATGACCTGAAGGGTGCGAACGGCGGAAGTGATCATACAGCAACCGTGCTTTCTGCAGCAGCGTATCTAGGCTGGGTTAGTGGCGGAGAAATTGCTTGTACTACCAGGTTGAGGATGTGATCCATGAAAGGCATGTGTGTGAGGTTTCCAGCTTAGCGCTGCCACCAGGTTTGCACCGTTATCGCACACAGCCTTCTGAGGCTCCAGGTTTAGTGGAGACAGCCAATGCTCTAAGTCTGCCTGGATACCTGTGCACAACTCTTGAGCTTTGTGACTGCGATCTCCAAGGCACATGAATTTAAACACTGCCTGATTGTGGTGAGCCATGGCTGTGCAGTTTGGAGGTGGATTAGATTCTATCTGTACTGTTTAAACGCATGTCTGACTAAGACTAAGGGAGTGGTTGAGGGCACAGGTGGAGGCCCTAGAGGAGGTGGAGGAGGCAGAAACAGTGGAGGAACTGTTAGATACAGAGGTTTGTCCCGCAAGGCTTGGAGATTCAAAGTCTTGTGGAGTAGCCCCTTGACCGCCTGCCCCCACAGCCATCAGAGTCACCCAGTGCTCAGTCAGTGAGAGGTAACGCCCCTGGTCATGTTTGCTCATCCAGGTGTCAGTGGTGAAATGCACCCTGGCAGGCAAAGATTTTTTTCAGGGCACGGTTGATGTTGTCTGTGACCTGCTGATGTAGCACAGGCACAGATTTCTTTGAGAAGTAATGGCAACTGGGTAACTGGTACTGGGGGACTGCGATGGCCATCAACTTTCGGAAACTGTTTCCCCCAGGCAGATAGGCATTTTACCGTGCCTAACAGATTGAAGATGGTGGAGTTCAAGCTATTAGCTTTGCCATATATAGGAGGAAACATTCTTTTACTTCACAGCTGCGGTACTGAGGGCTGCCTCCTGTACTGTCACGTAGTGTCTTGCCCTGTGTGACGCGACCAGCAGGTCAGTAACTAAAACAACAAGACAAACAAGGGAACACCGGGGACACAGTTACAACGGTGGGCTCTACAATAGGGAATGGGGACGTGGACATCTCCTGCACCCTGCTGAGGCTGTGTCCCTGAACACTCCTCACGTTCCCTATACAGGTTCTTTCAACCTGTCGCCGACCAGGATACCTAAGTCCCTCACTAGCCCTGCACCTTTCCCTTACTAGGGAACTGGCTAGTGCGGACACTGGTCCCACCGCTGTACTAATATAACACCAGGAAAAATAACGAACAGGGGAAAACAAACAACTTAGCTTTCTCTGTTGCCAATGCTCCTGAGGCAACAGAGTATGGCACCCGGATACAGCTTCCAACTGAACAGCTAAAACACCAAAGCTCTAGATGAGCTGAAAAGCACAGCTCCAAATAGCTCCTCTCTCCTCCAAGGTTGGTTAGGAAATGCACACTTGTGACCGGTGCTGGCCACAGGCAGAGTAGGGGTTGAGGATGCAGTGCTTGTCATGTTTGCATCACTTTGTATCTGTGTGGGAAGTCACAACGTAACCTTCTCATCTTCCTCCTCCACCTCCTCTGCTGAGCTAATCAGCTGTTTATCACTGGTTTCACACCAAGTGGGATCTACAACCTCATCATTATACTCTCTGTTCTCACACTCCTCACCCAGAGAGTCACCCTCCTCCCTCCTTATCTTCCTGTCCTGACACCACAGTACAGTTCATATGTGCCTCTGGTATCTGAGTTTCATCGGTATCACCTCCACCCTTGGTGGTTAACATCTGGTGACGGGGGTCTGGATTCTGCTTGGACCCTACTTCGTCCAGTCCTGGATCCAACATGAAAAAATTTGGGGCATAGATGCAGATGCTTTCCTCCTCTGGATTCTGTGATACTTCAGAGCAGGTCTCTGATGCCCATGGAATACAATGTGTGAACAGCTCTTCAAAATGGCCCATCTGAGGTTCTCCACAGTCAGTTGGGTATTTGGAAATATTTGACGGTGGGGGGAAAACAAGGATGATTGCGGTGCCACCTCTGAGGATTGTACTGTGTGTGATGTTAAGGTGGGGGAATAGGAGGAGAGGCCACTTAATGCAGCGCTAGCAATCCACTAGAGCACCTGCACTTTCTCAGCCTCATCTACAAGAAGTACCATTGTGCGGCTGCCAAAGAAAGGGAGTTGAGTAGGCCAGCCATTAACAGATGCAGTCAGTTGTCTTTGGATAGGACGAGATGGTGTTTGTCCAGTTGAGCTTTCATTCAGATTAACACCTAACCCACGTATACATCGAACACCAAGCCTATTCCCCCTTCCACCATGGCCTCACTTTTCCCTACTCATGTTGTAAGTAGCCTTCCCCTCTTGTACCCTGCTGTTTCACAACCTTAGGCCCACAGCTGTTAGTCACCTGTCACTAAATGATCACTATTTATTTTCTTAGTGTGCCTGAACAACACTGTTATGCCTCACAATTCTTAATTGGAAATCTGGCCTTCTGATTTGCCTCTGAAACACAGTTTTTTCACAAACAATTTGGAGCACTTAATGGGGCTTTGGAGACTGCCACACAGTTTTCGATGCTGAAAGATAAATTTCACACAGGATAAGTTCACTTTCAGCAACAGCACTAGCACAGGAGCGACCTCTCTGCACCGTGAATCTGAGCAAATGGTGCCAGCAAAACAAGATGTCCACTTTTTATATGGCCAAGGACATGTGACTTCGGCAACCAATCAAAGAAGACCTTGTGTCATGAAGTTGTGGATGGTTTCTGATTGGTTGCCGGAATCAACACACATAAGTTTAAGGGAAGGGAAAAAAAGCGAGCGCCGTTGCTGTAACCTCTCCACATGCTCCTCTGACCCCCTCATCTCATCAAATTCGTCCCTCCGCCCCCACTCATCATACAGCACCACTATCCTAGCCAAAGTCATAACAAAAGCATTAGTGGAAACTAGAGTTGAGCGACTTTTGGTTTTTTAGGGTCGCGTTTCGTTTCGTGAAACCCGACTTTTCCAAAAGTCGGGTCGAGCAAGATCGTCTGATTATAGGGAAAAGTCGGGGTCGTCCCGAAACACGAAACCCAATGTAAGTCAATGGGGAATAAAAGTCGGCAGTGAGAGGAGGACAGGAAACACACCTACAGTGCCCATTTGAATGCCAAAAGCATCAATTCTTCTTACTTAAGCTTGTCAACCTTAATTAACTTCATAATACAAGTTACGCACTGAAAAATGGGGGTTATTTGGCTAAAGTTGTGGGGGGGAGGGCTGGCTGCAGGTTTTCATGTGCCCTGGGTGAAAGAGCGCCCCTTTAACACATACCACAACTCATCATGCTCCGATACGGCAGAGAAATAGCGGTATAGTACAATGAAAAATACCTCACTTTTTACATCTCATGACGAGGCCCATCTATTTCTCCATACAGAATCATTGGTCCCATATAATGTTTGAAACAGTATATGATGAGCTCCACATAATGCTACAGTATATGTTGGTCCCCATGGATGAAGCTCCACTGTCTTATGGGCCCAAATAATGCTCCAAACATAATGGGCCCCATTTCTAATGCTCTAGTGTATAATGGGCCCTGTAAATGCTGCTCCAGTGTCTGATGTCCACCTTTGGAATGTTCCAGTGTATGGTGGGCCCCATCTATCATTCTCCAGAGTATAGTGCTCCCCAAAAATTGCTGTCCCAACATTGAAAACAATCAAATAAGTCTCCTCGCTAGGGAATACCTGTACTTGTCTGGATTCCTCGTCGTCCCCATCTTCCATCTCACTGCACAGTATTTCAACTTTGCAAGTGCTGTGATCCTGAGCAAGCAGGGGGGGCCCACTCGTTGGCGACGGCACTGGCACAGGGCCCCTGATAGTACGGTGGTGTGTCTGATGGCGGGTGGGCCGAACCTGCACTTTCATCTGCAGCTTCCTCTTTGTCACCATGTAAGATGGAACTGTATATGGGAAGGGTAACCTGAGTTTCATCAGGGTCAGATTCAGGTCGTGTAGCGTGCGAGGGGAATGTAGTGGTCTGGGTCAATGTACCAGCAGATTCATCGAGCAGTGGCTGGGCATCAGTGCACTTGTGTCGCCCCCAGGAGTACGGTCGCCACAGTGGCATTACCTTCTTCCTAGGGAGTGTGATGTCATGCTTGGGAGCAACGAAGGATCTCTCTAGCAGGTTAACTGATTGGGCGGCGTTATTCCCACGAGTCATGACCCTCCAAACAGCGTTCATGAAGGCAAAGTGTTTGTTTTACGTGGGCAGTATGGTTGCAAAGCTGAACCTTAAAGGAATGTCCAGAAGGGCACCACCAGGAGTGGAGCCTACGGTTAAATTCGACTCCACCTGGGAAACCTCAACCATGCCAGCTACAGAACAGATGCACACATTGCAAGCTTAATTCCGTTAACGAACGAGACTCCGTCATGCCCCGCGGTCCGAGTCCGGCTTACTAGAGGGACACGTGAGGCTCTGGCACATGAGATTAGCCAATAACTGGTGTGTCATGCCCTTACATGTCCGTGGCTGCATGTGCGCTACACTGAAAAGGCCAGCGTTTGTCGCTTACAGGTGCAGATAACCCGCTGAACAACGTTAGTGATGGGGATCACTGATTACAATTATTACCCGCGAACAATGATTTCCCAGTAAGTGCAGGTCAACCGCAGTTCCGGAATTAGGCCTAACCGTCATTCCTGAAAAAATGAAAAACTTACGTGTGCAAACCACAGGTGCTGTAGCTTGCTTAACAGCTCGCCAGCCGTTCTCACGCCCAGTATGGATTACACGTGATTGCACAAAGGTGAGAAAGGGTACCGTATCCCCAGATAACATGTATGGATAGCGTACACATTCAAAATATATGTCTATACATCAGGAGGCAGGCTCAGACGGTGTTAGGCCCAGTATGGATTGCACGTGATTGCACAAAGGTGAGAAAGGGTACCGTATGGTGTAACTATATTCACAAGGGGTTAATTAAGGGTGGGAGTTCATACAGTAATTAAGGGTTTTTAAGGGGCAGCTCGTTGGGGCTCAACTCCTTTTGGAAGTGCATTGAGCAGCAAGGTGGTGTGCTGGTAAAAGGGGAAAAAAAAAAAAAACTCTTTTAAATCTTCCTGAGCGAGTGTGAACGAGCTGAGTGTGACCTGAGCGTAAGTGCGAACTGTGGTAAGTGTGTGACTTGAAATTCGGTGAAGAGGTATTTGGAAAACCTATAACAAATACCTGTGTGAGTTGCTGAATTGTAAGTTGCTGAGTGCTTTCTACCTGTTCAATTTTTGCGGGGCTTTGAGGGCTTGTTTAACCTATATTTTCTCTCTTCAGGGTTAATCTCTTATTTTACTATCTGTGTTTTTAAGGGTAAACTATATTGCATTTAAATCTTGAGGTGTAACTATATTCACAAGGGGTTAATTAAGGGTGGGAGTTCATACAGTAATTAAGGGTTTATAAGGGGCAGCTGGTTGGGGCTCAACTCCTTTTGGAAGTGCATTGAGCAGCAAGGTGGTGTGCTGGTAAAAGGGGAAAAAAAAAAAAAAAACTCTTTTAAATCTTCTTCCTGAGCGAGTGTGAACGAGCTGAGTGTGACCTGAGCGTAAGTGCGAACTGTGGTAAGTGTGTGACTTGAAATTCGGTGAAGAGGTATTTGGAAAACCTATAACAAATACCTGTGTGAGTTGCTGAATTGTAAGTTGCTGAGTGCTTTCTACCTGTTCAATTTTTGCGGGGCTTTGAGGGCTTGTTTAACCTATATTTTCTCTCTTCAGGGTTAATCTCTTATTTTACTATCTGTGTTTTTAAGGGTAAACTATATTGCATTTAAATCTTGAGGTGTAACTATATTCACAAGGGGTTAATTAAGGGTGGGAGTTCATACAGTAATTAAGGGTTTATAAGGGGCAGCTGGTTGGGGCTCAACTCCTTTTGGAAGTGCATTGAGCAGCAAGGTGGTGTGCTGGTAAAAGGGGAAAAAAAAAAAAAAAACTCTTTTAAATCTTCTTCCTGAGCGAGTGTGAACGAGCTGAGTGTGACCTGAGCGTAAGTGCGAACTGTGGTAAGTGTGTGACTTGAAATTCAGTGACTTTAGATTCAGGGAGTTTCCAAGGGAGGTCTTACTGAATTGCTGTTATATTAATACTTTTTTTTTTTTTTTTTTTTAAATTTATTTTTGCTTATCTTATTGTCTGGTGCAATCTCCATTAGGATGTGCTCCACTATTGCCAATGCCATCCAGTGCACGTCTTGCCGCATGTATGAAATCCTTGAACAGCCGGTCGAGGGTGCATACTGCTGTGCGAGATGTGAGCACGTTGTGCATTTGGAAGCCCAGATACTGGATCTAAATGTGCAGCTGGCAACACTGAGATCCATAGACAATATGGAAAGGAGTCTTCTGCTCACTGAGCAGACGCTCAATGGGATAGATGAGGGGGGGATGCTAGGTTGGAGCTGCAGGACAATGAAGCAGCTAGCTGGGTGACAGTTAGAAGGCGGGGTAGAGGGAAGAGCACCAGGGAGGCTAGTCCTGATCTGGCACACCCCAATAAGTTTGCTAAGTTGGCAGATGAGGGGAGTGTTAGTGCAGGAGTAGCACTGCTGCAGCAAGGCATGTCCTCTGAAAGCCGGAGGAGTGTCTGCTCCAGTAAGGGGGGAAATAGGAGAGCAGGGCAGGCCAGACAGGTTCTGGGAGACTCAATTATTAGGGGAACAGATAGGGCAATCTGTCACAAAGACAGGGATCGTCGAACGGTGTGCTGCCTACCTGGCGCTCGAGTCCGACACATCGCTGATCGGGTTGACAGATTACTGGGAGGGGCTGGTGAGGATCCAGCGGTCATGGTGCACATTGGCACAAATGACAAAGTTAGAGGTAGGTGGAAGGTCCTTAAAGATGATTTCAGGGAATTGGGCTGTAAGCTTAAAGCAAGGACCTCCAAGGTGGTATTTTCGGAAATACTTCCTGTACCACGTGCCACGCCAGAGAGGCAACGGGAGATTAGGGAGGTTAATAAGTGGCTCAGGAATTGGTGTAGGAAGGAGGGGTTTGGGTTCCTGCAGAACTGGGCCGACTTCTCAGTTGGCTACAGGTTCTACGCTAGGGACGGGCTGCACCTCAATGGGGAGGGTGCAGCTGTGCTGGGGGAGAAAATGGCTAGAAGGTTGGAGGAGTGTTTAAACTAGGGACGGGGGGGGAGGGTATTCCTTTTATAGTAGGGGAAGACAGTGCAGATAGAGACCTGGGCACAAATAATGACATTGGGGGTGGAGGTGGCATGGGGGGTGGGGTTAGAACAGTTAATAATTTAAGAAAGAATAGAGGTACAGAGAGATACATAAAGAGCATGTATACTAATGCCAGAAGCCTCGCCAACAAGATGGAGGAATTGGAGTTAATGTTGTTGGAGCATAATTATGACATGGTGGGGATATCTGAGACATGGCTGGATGAGAGCCATGACCGGGCGGATAATTTACAGGGCTATAGTCTGTTCAGAAATGACCGTACAAATAAGCGAGGGGGAGGCGTGTGTTTATATGTAAAATCATCCTTAAAACCCATCCTTCGTGATAATATATATGAATCTAATGAAAATGTAGAGTCCCTGTGGGGGGAGATAAGGGGAGGGGGGAAAAATAATAAATTACTGATAGGGGTTTGTTATAAATCTCCAAAAATAATGGAAGCTACAGAGAATATCCTCATAAAGCAAATAGATGAAGCAGCGACTCAAGGAGAAGTCATTATTATGGGGGACTTCAACTACCCTGAAATACATTGGGGAACAGAAACCTGCAGTTCCAGCAAAGGTAATAGGTTTCTGACAACGATGAGAGACAATTACCTTTCACAACTGGTTCAGGACCCAACAAGAGGGGGGGCACTGCTAGACCTAATATTAACCAACAGGCCAGACCGCATATCAAATGTAAGGGTTAGGGGTCACTTGGGTAATAGTGATCACAAATTAATAAGTTTTCATGTATCCTTTAATAAGATGTGTAGTAGAGGGGTTACAAGGACACTAAACTTCAGGAAGGCAAATTTCCAACGGATGAGAGATGATCTTGGTGGAATTAACTGGGACGATATCCTGAGACATAAAAATACACAAAGAAAATGGGAGATGTTTATTAGCATCCTGAATAGGAGCTGTGCACAATATCTACCGTATGGGGATAAACATGTGAGAAATAGGAGGAAACCACTATGGCTAAATAGAGCTGTAAGGGGCGCAATAAGAGATAAAAATAAAGCATTTAGAGAATTAAAGCAAGTAGGTAGTGATGAGGCATTAAATAAATACAGAAGATTAAATAAATTCTGTAAAAAGCAAATCAAGACAGCAAAGATTGAGACAGAGAGACTCATTGCCAGAGAAAGTAAAAATAATCCCAAAATATTCTTTAACTACATAAATAGTAAGAAGTTAAAAAATGATAGTGTTGGTCCCCTTAAAAATAGTCTGGGTGAAATGGTGGATGAGGAAAAAGCCAATATGCTAAATGACTTTTTTTCAACAGTATTTACACAAGAAAATCCCATGACGGATAACATGATCAGGGATAAAAATTCTCCATTAAATGTCACCTGCTTAACCCAGCAGGAAGTACGGCGGCGTCTACAAATCACTAAAATTGACAAATCCCCGGGCCCGGATGGGATACACCCCCGAGTACTGCAGGAATTAAGCACAGTCATAGATAGACCACTATTTTTAATCTTTAAAGATTCCATAATAACAGGGTCTGTACCACAGGACTGGCGTATAGCAAATGTGGTGCCAATATTCAAAAAGGGGACAAAAACTGAACTTGGAAATTATAGGCCAGTAAGTTTAACCTCAACTGTGGGTAAAATCCTAAGAGATACTATACTGGAGTATCAGGAGAAGAATAACCTTATGACCCAATATCAACATGGGTTTACAAGAGACTGTTCCTGTCAGACTAATCTGATAAGCTTTTATGAAGAGGTAAGTTCCGGACTGGACCAAGGGAATGCAGTGGACGTGGTGTACATGGACTTTTCAAAAGCTTTTGATACGGTGCCACACAAAAGGTTGATACATAAAATGAGAACAATGGGGATAGGGGAAAATATGTGTAGGTGGGTTAAGAGCTGGCTCAGGGATAGGAAACAAAGGGTGGTTATTAATGGAGCACACTCGGACTGGGTCACGGTTAGCAGTGGGGTACCACAGGGGTCAGTTTTGGGCCCGCTTCTTTTTAACATATTTATTAATGACCTTGTAGGGGGCATAGAGAGTAGAATTTCAATATTTGCAGATGACACTAAACTCTGCAGGGTAATTAATACAGAGGAGGACAATTTTATATTACAGGAGGATTTATGTAAACTAGAAGCTTGGGCTGATAAATGGCAAATGAGCTTTAATGGGGATAAATGTAAGGTCATGCACTTGGGTAGAACGAACAAGTTGTATAATTATGTGCTTAATTGTAAAACACTGGGCAAAACAGTCACTGAAAAAGACCTGGGTGTATGGGTGGACGACAAACTCACATTTAGTGGCCAGAGTCAAGCAGCTGCTGCAAAGGCAAATAAAATAATGGGATGCATTAAAAGAGGCATAGATGCTCATGAGGAGAACATAATTTTACCTCTATGTAAGTCACTAGTGCGACCACACTTAGAATACTGTGTACAGTTCTGGTCTCCGGTGTATAAGAAAAACATAGCTGAACTGGAGCGGGTGCAGAGAAGAGCGACCAAGGTTATTAGGGAACTAGGGGGTCTGCAATACCAAGACAGGTTATTACACTTGGGGTTATTTAGTTTGGAGAATCGAAGGCTTAGGGGTGATCTTATTACAATGTATAAATATATGTGGGGACAATACAAAGACCTTTCTAATGATCTTTTTACTCTTAGACCTGTGACGGGGACAAAGGGGCATCCTCTACGTCTGGAGGAAAGAAGGTTTAAGCATACTCACAGACGCGGATTCTTTACTGTAAGAGCAGTGAGACTATGGAACTCTCTGCCATATGATGTTGTAATGAGTGATTCACTACTAAAATTTAAGAAGGGACTGGATGCCTTTCTTGAAAAGTATAATATTACAGGGTATATACACTAGTCTCCTTAATATTGCGTTGATCCAGGGAGCTAGTCTGATTGCCGTATGTGGAGTCGGGAAGGAATTTTTTTCCCCAATGTGAAGCTTACTGTTGCCACATGGATTTTTTTTTGCCTTCCTCTGGATCAACATGTTAGGGCAAGTTAGGATAGGATATGGGTTGAACTAGATGGACTTAAAGTCTCCCTTCAACATTAATAACTATGTTACTATGTTACTATGTTACTATGTATCCCCAGATAACATGTATGGATAGCGTACACATTCAAAATATATGTCTCAGGAGGCAGGCTCAGACGGTGTTAGGCCCAGTATGGATTGCACAAAGGTTAGAAAGGGTACCGTATCCCCGGATAACATGTATGGATAGCGTACACATTCAAAATATATGTCTCAGGAGGCAGGCTCAGACGGTGTTAGGCCCAGTATGGATTGCACGTGATTGCACAAAGGTTAGAAAGGGTACCGTTTCCCCGGATAACATGTATGGATAGCGTACACATTCAAAATATATGTCTCAGGAGGCAGGCTCAGACGGTGTTAGGCCCAGTATGGATTGCACGTGATTGCACAAAGGTTAGAAAGGGTACCGTATCCCCGGATAACATGTATGGATAGCGTACACATTCAAAATATATGTCTCAGGAGGCAGGCTCAGACGGTGTTAGGCCCAGTATGGATTGCACGTGATTGCACAAAGGTTAGAAAGGGTACCGTTTCCCCGGATAACATGTATGGATAGCGTACACATTCAAAATATATGTCTATACATCAGGAGGCAGGCTCAGACGGTGTCAGGCACAGTATGGATTTGACGGCCCAGACTACACAGTGGAGGAGCAGGGAGAGGTAAAGATTGCAAATGCTGGGGCCCTGCCCAAGCAAGGGGGGCCCACTCGTGGGCGTCGGTACTGGCACTGGGCCCCTCATAGTACGGCGGTGTGTCTGAAGGCGGGTGTGCACCACCACCGTCAGAGACACTTGATTGCACTATGAAGGACCCTGTACCAGTGCCCGCGCCCAAGAGTCAGCCTACCCACCTGTCCAGGGCAACGGCACTCGCACAGTGTCGTGCGCTAGGTGGTGACCCCGGCCATGGGGGGGGAGGCAGCACAGTTAGGGAGTTTTAGAAAGTGGCATATGTTGATGTTGGACATTCAGCTGATGCAAAAGGTGAAATAGGTCAAGTCCCATCAAGAGGTGGACCAAAGCAAGCCATTTTTCTGTCACCCTATGTGTCATCAGAGGAAGGTGGGACAAAATCCTTGGAAACCCATGCGTGGTTCATTTTAATGAAGGTTAGATCATCCACATTTTGGGTTGACAGACGGGTCCTTTTTTCTGTCAGGATTGATCCAGCTGCACTGAAGACTCTTTCCGATAGCACACTTGCAGCTGGGCAAGCGAGCTCCTGTAAGGCATATTGTGCCAATTCAGGCCAGGTGTCCAGTTTAGCGGCCCAATAGTCAAAGGGGAATGACCTGTGTGGGAGAACATCGATATGGGAGTAAAAGTAGTTTGTAACCATAGTTGACAACTGCTGTCTCCTGTCACTTTCCATCAATGCAGTATTACCAGTTGTGTGAGCGGTACTTGAAAAATCAGTCCACAACATTGTCATGAAACCCCTGTCTCCAACGCCACTTCTGCTGTGTGCACCACGAACACCTCTGCCAAGCTGCCCCCGGCCCGTACGGCTCGTGTGAGAACCATCACCGCTGCTGTGTGCTGGGAATGCCTCAAGCAACCGATTTACCAGAGTTGCTTGTTTATTAGCCAATATTAGGTCAAGGTTCTCCTGTGGCATAATGTTTTGTAATTTGCCTTTATAGCGTGGATCCAGGATGCTGGCCAACCAGTAGTCATCATTGTTCATCATTTTGGCAATGCGTGGGTCCCTTTTTAGGATCTGCAAGGCATAATCTGACATGTGGGCCAATGTTCCCGGTGTCAATGATGCACTGCGAGTGCTGGTTGGAGGAGCACTTTCTGGCAAATCCACATCCCTCCAGTCACGCACAAACCCTGTACCAGACCTTGCCATGCCAACATTTTCACTTGCCCCACGAGATGCATCCTCCTCCCCTAAGTAATCATCCCCATCATCCTCCTCCTCCTCCTCTTCTTCCTCCACCTCGTCCAGGAGAGGTCCCTGAGCAGACAATGGCTGAATGTCATCAAGGATTCCCTCCTCCTCTTCCTCCTCATCAACATTGGCTGCAGACGCCTGCTCCTTAAGGTGCGTCAAAGTTTGCATGAGCAGACGCATAAGTGGGATGCTCATGCTTAGGATGGCGTCGTCTGCGCTTACCAGCCGTGTGCATTCCTCAAAACACTGAAGGACTTTACAGAGGTCTTTCAGCTTCGACCACTGCACACCTGTCAACTCCATGTCTGCTCTCAAAGTGCCTGGCCGTGTATCCTCCCACAAATGCATTATGGCCTGCCTCTGCTCGCACAGCCGCTCCACCATGTGCAGGGTGGAGTTCCACCTTGTTGCAATGTCGATAATGAGGCGGTGGTTGGGAAGGTGGAGCAATCGCTGCAGCTTCTGCATACGAACGGAGTGTACAGGCGACCGGCGGATGTGCGCGCACAGTCTTCGCACCTTCTGGAGCAGGGCTGTTAACTCCGGATAATTTTTGAGGAAGCACTGCACCACCAGGTTCAAGGTGTGAGCCAAGCAAGGTATATGGCTGAGTTTTGAAAGGGCTATGGCTGCCACAAAATTACGGCCGTTATCACTAACTACCTTGCCTGCCTCAAGATGTACACTGCCCAGCCATGACTCAGTTTGTCGCTTCAAGTACTCGGCCAGCACCTCGGCGGTGTGTCTGTTGCCCAAACACATCATCTGCAACACAGCCTGCTGACGCTTTCCACTAGCTGCTCGATAGGGGGACACATCGTGTGCAACAGTGGCAGCTGCAGATGGAGTGCTCGTACGACTGCGCTCTGTGGACGAGCTTTCGCTTCTGGAGGAGGAGAAGGAGGAGGGTCGAACGCCTACAGCCAACTGTTTCCTATACCGTGGGCTAGGCAGCACTGTCCCACCACCGCTGTCCCCTGTGGACCCTGCATCCACCACATTAACCCAGTGCGCAGTGATGGACACGTAACGGCCCTGGCCATGCCGACTGGACCATGCATCAGTTGTGAGGTGCACCTTTCTGCTCACTGACTGCTTGAGTGCATGGACAATGCGGTCTTTCACATGATGGTGGAGGGCTGGGATGGCTTTGCGAGAGAAGAAGTGGCGACTGGGTAGGTCATAGCGTGGTACTGCATAGGCCATGAGTTCGCGGAAAGCTGTGCTTTCCACCAACCGAAAGGGCATCATCTCAAACGAGATTAGTTTGGCAATGTGGGCGTTCAAACCCAGTGTACGCGGATGAGAGACTGAGTACTTTCTTGACCTACTCATAGTGTCTGGGAGGGTGAGCTGGACTTGAGAGCTGCATATGGTGGAAGTAGCGGTGGACAGGGCGGACTGAGAGAGGGTTGATGATGGTGATGGAGTTGGTGTTCTTTCTGATGGCCTAGAATCAGTCTTTCGTTGATATAACAGTGGGATTCCCTGACTGCTGTGGCCTTGCAACGACACCTCAACATTTGCTGCTGTGCTAACCGGTGGGCTTACAGTGGGGGAAACAATGTAGCGTTGCTGACTACCTTCGTTGTGATCAGTTGCACATGTGGCACTTGAGGTTTGGTGTTGTGTCCATGCTTGCAAGTGCATGCTGGTTAAATGTCTAAGCATGCAACTGGTATTCAAATTTTTCAGATTTTTCCCTCGGCTAAAGGTCTTTGCGCACTTCTTACAGATAACCTTGGCCTGATCATGAGGATTTTGTTCAAAAAAGTGCCACACTACACTCTTCCTACTTTGGCAGACATTTTGCGGCCTAGCACGCTGTGATCTTTTGACCCTCTGGACAAGCTGTCCAGCAACTCTTTTGATGTTTGGAACCTGTCTTTGGAGTGCTCCGGGTATGCCAGATAACAGCTGTTGCGATGTCGATGTCTGCTGTGGATGCTCCTCATCTGAGCTATTGGAAGCAGCACCCTCTTCCCCCAATGGATGCCAATCTGGGTCAACAACTGGGTCATCCATCACCTTCTCTTCTATGTCATGTGCACCTTCCTCTGTGTCACCGTGTATGGTGGTATAGTGTGCGGGAAGGGGCACCTGAGTCTCATCAGGGTCAGAATCTGGCTCTGTACACTGCGAGGACAATGTAGTGCTCTGAGTGAATGTACCAGCAGAATCATCCATCTGCGGCTGTGCATCAGTGCACTCCATGTCAGATTCATCTTGGCCTGGGTAATACACCATTTCACTTGATAATCCAGGCATGGTATGTGAAAACAGCTCCATGGAGTAATCAGTAGTATGGCCTGCGTCATCCTTCAATCTTGGTTGGGGTGAAGGACACAAGGAAAGGTGTGGTTCATGAACATGAGCCTCCAATGACGACTCAGTGCTTTTACTTTTTACAACTGAAGAAGAGGAGGCGATAGAGCTGGAGGCTGAGTCAGCAATGTAAGACAAAACTTTTTCCTGATGCTCTGGCTTTAAAAGCGGTTTGCCAACTCCTAGAAAACTAAGCGTTCGAGGCCTTATGTAGCCAGACGATGACGCAGGCTCAGCACCTCCTGCATTCGGTCCTATTTTGCTCTTGCCACTACCATCAGATCCACCACCAACACCATCATTACCAGCTGCCAACCCCCGCCCAATTCCACGGCCTCTTCCACCAGCCTTCCTCATTTTTGGTAGAAATGTAGACAAAATCCAACAAACTATATAGTAATGTAAGACAAGGTACAAGGTGTCTATAGGACAGGGGAGATTTTGAATTTCTGCAGACACTTGTGGACAATGGACACTTTTGGATTGTGTGAGGCCCACTGATATCTGAGCGCTATGTCACAGGCTCGATGGCACAGCTGTGACCAAAGTGACTAGAGGATAAGGGAGATTTTGAATCTCTGCACACACTTTTGGACACTGGACACTTTTGGATTGTGTGAGGCCCAATGAATATCTGAGCGCTATGTGACAGGCTCGATGGCACAGCTGTGACCAAAGTGACTAGAGGATAAGGGAGATTTTGAATCTCTGCACACACTTTTGGACACTGGACACTTTTGGATTGTGTGAGGCCCAATGAATATCTGAGCGCTATGTGACAGGCTCGATGGCACAGCTGTGACCAAAGTGACTAGAGGATAAGGCAGATTTTGAATCTCTGCACACACTTTTGGACACTGGACACTTTTGGATTGTGTGAGGCCCAATGAATATCTGAGCGCTATGTGACAGGCTCGATGGCACAGCTGTGACCAAAGTGACTAGAGGATAAGGGAGATTTTGAATCTCTGCACACACTTTTGGACACTGGACACTTTTGGATTGTGTGAGGCCCAATGAATATCTGAGCGCTATGTGACAGGCTCGATGGCACAGCTGTGACCAAAGTGACTAGAGGATAAGGGAGATTTTGAATCTCTGCACACACTTTTGGACACTGGACACTTTTGGATTGTGTGAGGCCCAATGAATATCTGAGCGCTATGTGACAGGCTCGATGGCACAGCTGTGACCAAAGTGACTAGAGGATAAGGGAGATTTTGAATCTCTGCACACACTTTTGGACACTGGACACTTTTGGATTGTGTGAGGCCCAATGAATATCTGAGCGCTATGTGACAGGCTCGATGGCACAGCTGTGACCAAAGTGACTAGAGGATAAGGGAGATTTTGAATCTCTGCACACACTTTTGGACACTGGACACTTTTGGATTGTGTGAGGCCCAATGAATATCTGAGCGCTATGTGACAGGCTCGATGGCACAGCTGTGACCAAAGTGACTAGAGGATAAGGGAGATTTTGAATCTCTGCACACACTTTTGGACACTGGACACTTTTGGATTGTGTGAGGCCCAATGAATATCTGAGCGCTATGTGACAGGCTCGATGGCACAGCTGTGACCAAAGTGACTAGAGGATAAGGCAGATTTTGAATCTCTGCACACACTTTTGGACACTGGACACTTTTGGATTGTGTGAGGCCCAATGAATATCTGAGCGCTATGTGACAGGCTCGATGGCACAGCTATGACCAAAGTGACTAGAGGATAAGGGAGATTTTGAATCTCTGCACACACTTTTGGACACTGGACACTTTTGGATTGTGTGAGGCCCAATGAATATCTGAGCGCTATGTGACAGGCTCGATGGCACAGCTGTGACCAAAGTGACTAGAGGATAAGGGAGATTTTGAATCTCTGCACACACTTTTGGACACTGGACACTTTTGGATTGTGTGAGGCCCAATGAGTATCTGAGCGCTATGTGACAGGCTCGATGGCACAGCTGTGACCAAAGTGACTAGAGGATAAGGGAGATTTTGAATCTCTGCACACACTTTTGGACACTGGACACTTTTGGATTGTGTGAGGCCCAATGAATATCTGAGCGCTATGTGACAGGCTCGATGGCACAGCTGTGACCAAAGTGACTAGAGGATAAGGGAGATTTTGAATCTCTGCACACACTTTTGGACACTGGACACTTTTGGATTGTGTGAGGCCCAATGAATATCTGAGCGCTATGTGACAGGCTCGATAGCACAGCTGTGACCAAAGTGACTAGAGGATAAGGGAGATTTTGAATCTCTGCACACACTTTTGGACACTGGACACTTTTGGATTGTGTGAGGCCCAATGAATATCTGAGCGCTATGTGACAGGCTCGATGGCACAGCTGTGACCAAAGTGACTAGAGGATAAGGGAGATTTTGAATTTCTGCAGACACTTGTGGACACTGGACACTTTTGGATTGTGTGAGGCCCAATGAATATCTGAGCGCTATGTGACAGGCTCGATGGCACAGCTGTGACCAAAGTGACTAGAGGATAAGGGAGATTTTGAATTTCTGCAGACACTTGTGGACACTGGACACTTTTGGATTGTGTGAGGCCCACTGATATCTGAGCGCTATGTCACAGGCTCGATTGCACAGCTGTGACAAAAGTGACTAGAGGATAAGGGAGATTGGATTGCTTTTAAAAAAGCAGTTTGCAGAGCAGTGGGTAAACAGCAATGCCAGCCTGTCAGGAAGCCTTAAAAGGCAGCCCAACAACCAACACCACTGATACACCACAATATAGCCTCCCCTTGCACTGCACACACAGTGACTGGTGTGTTGTGCAGGCCAAATTGCTAGCAGCAGAAGCAGTTTTTTTTTCTTCTCAGCAGGACAAGAAGAAAAAATTGGGATTGCTTTTAAAAAAGCAGTTTTCAGAGCAATGGGTAAACAGCAATGCAGGAATGTCAGGAAGCCTTAGAAGGCAGCCCAACGACCAACACCATTGATACACCACTATATAGCCTCCCCTTGCACTGCACACACAGTGACTGGTGTGTTGTGCAGGCCAAATCGCTAGCAGCAGAAGCAGTTTTTTTGTCTTCTTCCCTGCCTAACGCTCTCCCTACAGAATCAGCAGCAACCTCTCCCTATACTGAGATCGGCAGAAGTAAGATGGCGGTCGGCGTGCACGCCCTTTTATACCCCCTGTGACGCCCACCAAGGCAAGCCAATCACTTGCATGCCCTTCTGAAAGATGGTGGTGACCCCTGCCTATGTCATCACGTTGCCCACAGTGTCCGTGGATCCTGATTGGCTGAAAAAGAGCGCAAAACAAACTTTTGAAACGCGACTTTGGCGCGTAAGTCGCCGACCTCGTGGCCGACCTCATCCTAGGGTCGGGTTTCGTTTCATGAAACCCGACTTTGCCAAAAGTCGGCGACTTTTGAAATTTTTCGACCCGTTTCACTCAACTCTAGTGGAAACGCGATGTTTACCGAACTGTGACCGACTTTTGCCGACTTTGAGTAAAAATGCTCGTGAAAGTGAACACTAATCCGATTGTGCTACATTTGTGCCGAATTTGAGATTGGAGATTTCCGAACACGTTTGCACATCTCTAGTGGTGACTGCCTACATATTTGCTGAGTGATTCTCCCATCAGTCTTAGAGCTCAATGAGATGGCAGGTTGAAAAATATTTTGGAGTCCCCGCGGTTACATGTCTCGCGGCTGTTCCCAGTCGCAACACATGCAGGGATTGCCTGTTTGTTAGACATGCAGCCGCGGGGACTAGAACATATTTTTCAAACACGCTGAAGACACTCGGCACATGAGCATGGTCAGATAACACCTTATGCCAGCACGTTCGTTCATCACTACTTGGCACTCAGGGTACCGTTACACCTAGCGACTCACCAACGATCCCGACCAGCGATATGACGCGGTCAGGATCGCTGGTGCATCGCTAGGTGGTCGCTAGTGAGCTGCCACACAGGCAGATCTCACTAGCGACATCGCTGGTGACAGGGATCGCTACTTACCTGTCAGACACGGCGATCCTGCGTCCTCCCGCCCGGCTCCACGCGCTGCTCGTTGTCACAGCAGGAAGCGCCGCCAGAAGTGGCCGACGAGGAATGGTCCAGGAGCTTCTCGCGCGATCAACGATAATCAGCGGGGGAGCCGGTCGGAGGTAAGTATCAGATGCAGCGATATCGCTAGCAATATCGCTATAACGTCACAAAATCGGTGACTTTACAGCGATATTGCTAGCGATATCGCAGTGTGTAACGGGGGCTTTACAGTGTGCTGCTGTGTTCTTTTTTTATATGTAGATAGATAGATTGATGACAAATAGATAATAGATAAATAGATAATAGATTATAGATATATAATAGACATTGTGGTACAGTAAAGCGTGTTTTACTGGATGGGAGATACATTTCTCCCAGCAGGTTAATGTTTGGCCGTGTTTTTCCCTAAAGACAGGACCTGCGATGATGTCATGGTCATGTGATCAGCCCATGTGATGTCTACCTCACCGGTGGGAGGGGCTAAGGGCTATGTAATGGAGGTTGGTGTTTGGCACATGGTGAGTGTGTGTCTGGAAGTTGCAGGAACTTGGCTGAACTTAGCCTGAACTTGTATACAGGATCCCCATGCTGCAGGACTATAGCAGCAAGACTCTCAACAACCCTGGAAATGGCACCTGGCGGATGCTGCGGACCTGGCAGCCACTTAGTTAAGCCGGTCCCGTGCAAGGGGTGAGTCTGGGACCAGTGGTTATCCAAGCTGGCGTATATTTATGCTTTTCCTTACTTTCTGTTAATCTGCTGTTTGTAACGTGACATTAAACCACTGAAATTGGACTTTAAGCCTGTGTGTTGCCTCGTTACTGCAGCCCTGCCATTACCTACCAGAGCGAATCCCTACAACATATAGCTAATAGATAGATAATAAATAGATGGATGATAGATAGATCATTTTTTCCAAGTGAACAAAACATAGCTAGAAACATCCTTAGGGCTCATACTCATCTGCATGCATTGAATGAATGCAATCCGATAAAAAATCGGATTGCACTCTGTTATTCTATGATTCCCTGCTCATCTGTGATTTTTTTCTCAGCTCGAATGGGACTAAGAAATTCCAGCATGCTGCGTTTGGCCACTTATATCGTCCAACACTCGCCAATGGAAGTCAATGGGTGCAAGAAAAAAAATCGCCCAGCACAAGGACCAAGCATGTGCCGTCCGATTTTTACTCATCCATCTCCTTGAAAACCTGACATTTCATCAGCCGAGTACAGTAAATTCACTGTGTGACTAGTCAGAATAGAACAGATAGAATAGGGTGTGAGAAATTTCTCACGCCGCTAGCAGTGACGTCAGTGAGGTAAACGGAAACAAAGAGGGAAAAATGTAAAAGGGTCTGAATACTTTCCGTACCCACTATAAATGATTCAGATCACCAAACATATTTAAATATAAGGCAAAGATAACACAAGTAATCACAAAGTGCAGTTTTGAAATAAAGGTCTTTATTATTAAGGGAAAAAGAAATCCAAACCTACAAGGCCCTGTGTGAAAAAGTGATTGCCCACCCTCCCTCATTTAAAAATATAGTGTGTTTTATTCACACCTTTGGGAAGCAGAGTTCAAATTCCCTAGACAAACACGGGTCTGATTACTGCCACATCTGTTCTCAATCAAGAAATCACTTAAATAGGACCTGCCTGACAAAGTGAAGTAGGACCAAAAGGTCCTCAAAAGCTGGACATCATACCGTGATCCAAAGAAATTCTGCAACAAATAAGAAACAAAGTATTTGAGATCTATTAGTCTGGAAAAGGTTTTTAAACCATTTCTCAAGCTATGGGACTCCAGTGAATCACAATGAGAGCCATTATTCACATATTGCAAAAACAAGAAACAGTTGTGAACCTTTCCAGGAGTGGTCGGCCAACAAAAATTACCCCAAGAGCACAGTGGTGACTCATCCAATAGGTCACAAAAGACCCCACAACACCCAAAGAACTGCAGGCCTCACTTTACTCAGTTAAGCTCAATGTTAATGACTACACCAAGATAGAGACCGGGCAAAAATGACCTGCATGGCAGAGTTTCAAGATGAAAACCACTGCTGAGCAAAAAGAACATAAATGCTCGTCTCAGTTTTGCCAGAAAACAATTTGATGATCCACAATACTTTTGGGAAAATACTCTGTAGACTAACGAGACAAAAGTTGAACTTTTTGGAAGGTGGATGTCCCATTACATCTGTCATAGAAGTAACACAGCATTTAAGAAAAGGAACATCATACCAACAGCAAAGTATGGTGGTGGTAGTGTAATGGTCTGAGGCTGTTTTGCTGCTTCAGGTCCTGGAAGATTTGCTGTGGTAGATGAAACCATGAATATTGCTGTTTTTCCCAAAAAATACAAAAGTAGAATGTCTGGCCATCTGTTTGTGACCTCAAGCTGAAGCGCATTTTAGTTATGCAGAAGGATACAAAACACACCAGTAAGTCCCCCTCTGAATGGCTTAAGAAAAGCAAAATTAAGACTTTGGAGTGGCCTAGTCAAAATCGTGACCTTAATTCGATTGAAATGCTGTGGTATGACCTTAAAAAAGCAGTTCATGCTTAGAAATCCTCCAGTGTGGCTGAATTATAATAGTTCTGCAAATATGAGTGGCCACAATTCATCCACAGTGTTGTAAAAGACTCATTGCTAATTTTCACAAACGCTTGATTGCAGTTGTTGCTGTTAAGGGGGGCCCAACCAGTTATTAGGTTTAGGGGCAATCATTTTTTACACAGGGCCCTGTAGGTTTGGATTTCTTTTTCCATTAATAATAAAGACCTTCATTTAAAAACTGCACTTTGTGATTGCTTGTGTTATCTTCGTACAGTATTTACATTTGTTTTGTGATCTGAAACATTTAAGTGTGGCAAACATGGAAAAGAATAGGAAATCAGACAGGGTCAAAATACTTTTACACACAACTGTAGATAGATACATATATAGATAGATAATGGATATGAAATATATAGGCAGTGATTAGATGTCACCCACGTGATACTTGTACTACGTCGATCAGAGCCCTAGAAAATTGTTGCTACTTTCATAATGGGACAATGTATATAATAATTGTGGTTTAAAATTACAGTTAAAATTCATCTGACATATTTTTGTGCTGCTTGGGCCTGTAAGTCACTCAGGTATTTCCTGCCCGGAGCAGTGAGTTACAGGAGGAGTGACAGCACGGTGATAACCTGCCAGGTAGAGCGTTGTGTACACAAGGTGACAGCTCTCCCTAATCTGCTGTGCGGGGATGGAGATGACTCTGCTGGAAAGCAATCTGACATCAAGGAGAAGAGCAGATTTGTCTGTGTCAGAGGCAGTTTACGATCCTGATCTTCTGTAACCACCGCAGAATAGAGATTTACATCAGAAATGGCCTCAGTAGTGCACCTCTCACACCTGTCACAGCTGAGGATCTGTTACAATTGTGTCCAAACCTTAAAGTTTGCTACAATGCTTCAGTCTGCTGTTCTGTTACATTGTAGTCAACTCTCAGGCCTAGATACAAGTGTAACAGATCCTTAGCCGTGATCCTACAAAAAGTCGGGAATTGTGATGATGATTTCACATCTCCTGCCGCAGTCAGCTCCTTACTGACCACCAGGTGAGATCATTCTTCATGGATGTCCGTGTGTCCAGCATGAACATAGCAGTGAGCGCTGTCCTGGCCACCTCAATGCCTTACTCTTTTACCTCTCGGATGCTTCATCCTCAACGTCTCCTGAATGTTATGATTTCTTTCTTAATTGGATGTTGACCCCATGAAAAAAAGGACACTATCATAGGTGGGGAAGAATGTACATAGCGTCAATATCTATGTGGCGCCCCTGAGGCTTCAGTCGCCACAGAGGTACTGCACCTTCTCCTAAGGTGTAGTGCCCCACCATCCAGGTAGGCTGGGAACTCCTTTCCGCATTCCAACACTCCACCCCACACACAGGATAGTTCAGCAGGGACCCATCCATGCTTTATGCTGGAAAGGTCATAGGGTGCCTTTTGTGGTCCCTGGCTTCGTAACACGAGAGGTGCTGGGGAGGCGGGTGGAGTTAGATATAAAAGAGAGGGAAGGTGTAGGATTTCAGGTCAGTCTGGGGTGAGTCCCAGAGAAGGAGGTCAGTCAGATGAGGGTCTGAGAGAGAGAGAGAGAGCAGGCTGACAGCAGGTCAGCCTGAGAGGAGCTCAAGGCGGAGGAAAGCAGTCAGTCAGGAGAGGCTGAGGACTGGTCTTAGTGGAACGAGCTTCCTAGGGAAGGAAGAGAAGGAGAAAGACGTAGACTGGAGATTACAGATTCCATAAGAGAGATAGAACAGATCGGAACGAAGGAGAATAGAAGGATGGTGGGAAGCTGGTTGAAGAAAGATAGAGAACCCTTCCAGTCCAGAGAGCACAAAGGCCGGGGCCCGGTCCCTGAGGTTGATTGAATCTTTATGTCCGGCAACAGACACCGGAGGAGTAGTGAGCCGCTAACGCCTTGCTCCCATCATAGACTTGGGACACAACAGCAACTGAATAGAGAGCCGGGACGCAGTGAGGAGTCCCCGAAGCAGACTACAGCTGTCTGTCATACAAGTAAAGACTAGGAACACCTAGAGAGAGGCATTCCAGGGTAACTAAGTACTGGAGTGCTTCGCACCTAAAGGCGCATTGGAGCAGTCGTTCAGTAAGGTACATGTTGGCGGAGTGTGGAAGGGAGAATCCTATCCTGCCTGGAAGTTGGCTGGAGCCCTGACCTGGAGAACACAGTACGGAGGCAGGCAGTTGTGTGAACTGCAAACAGTGAGTAAAGCTTTGGAACCGCATACTCGGGTGTCCTCCAGTTATTCCCGCACCACTACACCTGCGTACCAGCATCTATACCATTCTGCGCCTCTCCTCATCCATTGCACCTACACTGCCCAGGGACTACAGCTCCACCTGTGGGGAGCTACACCATCCTTGCTGCACCACACCAACAGTCCCAGCGGATCTGCATGCAGAATTGGCTCAACATCTTACTTGCCAAACACCATGGGTGGCGTCACGAACTATTCTAATAAACTTTAACACCATTAACATCACCGCCATGTATATTGGGCGCCCAGGGCCACGGACCGGGTCACCGCTGCTGTGACACATTCCCACCTTGACACCGGCCCGGTACCGAGTACCCCGCTGCCCTGGGTGTGCGAGGGCGACCCATCTACCTAACATCTGTCTTTCTACTTATCTACTGTACAAAGACTGAACAGCACTCCTTAACAGAAAGAAGCAAATGTGAACAGGTGCAAGCAGCTATCACAGCGTTATATCCATATAAAGCATGCAGCAAAAGGTCTGCAAATATCGTATGTGTGAATTGTAACCTGCATTCAGGTACGGACTGGGACTGAAATTCAGCTCTGGAATTTGAAATCCCACAGGTCATTGTTATTCCCGTCCCCAAGCACCAGATGAAATATATTACTAATATTACCCTGGATAAAGGAAAGCAAGATTTACTACATTACCAATATTGTTGATTCCCGTGGCCTGCTGGGATAAGTAATGGATTTTTGGTGATTTTGTGTTCTGTCACAACTCTTAACAGTATGGGTGTCTTGAGAACACCAATTCTGTTAACAAGGTAGCAGACAAGGCGGCCCACGACAAGACAGGCCCTTCTGGCATTTGCCAGAATTGCCAAATGGCCAGTCCGGCCCTGCCTGCATTACTGCCCTATAGAAGGTAGAGAAGGAAAGTACAAGATGGTTTATTATATCCTGTACGTAACACCAGAATTATCTATCATCTATCAATTATCTACATATCATCTATTATCTATCAATTATCTATCTATTATCTATTTATCTATTATCTATTTATTATCTATCTGTCTATTATCTATCTATCAATTATCTACATATCATCTATTATCTATCTATTATCTATTAATTATCTATCTTATCTATCTATCTATTATCTATCTATCTATTATCTATCTATCTATTGTCTATCTAATATCTATCTATCATCTATATAGCTATTAATCTATTATCTAGCATCTATCCATCTCTGTTACTGGAAAAAATATTTAGCATATGGATTTTTTCTTCTTCTGCCATTTCTACAAATAATTTCGATTAGCTGAAGCCCATTTTGCATTTTTCTTCCCACAAACATGAGCTTCTCTACAGGAACATCAAAAATCTTGAAGGTGACAGTAATAAAGCATTAGTGTTGCCCATAGCATCCATGTCTGTCACTAGCTCCTAAGGGCCACACCACTGTTTGGTCTGTTCTGTAGGATATATAAGACACTCTTTGTATTTTATAATCGCGTCTCAGAATTTCCTTCTCCATCATTATGAGCTCTCGTCTTCCCATCTTTCCTCTCTGTCCCGTTTTTCATTGTGTCTTTGCTTTATGACAGTGAAGAAGTTAAATCTACAGAGGGTTCCCTTGTGTTTGTTTCTCACGGGTGACCCTCACGGAGCCGTGACGCCCACCAGCACCACCACCACCATCTATCAATCCTGGGCAGCCAGCCAACTGTTATACAAGCCCCACAGGGAAGGAGCGGACGGGCCGGTGGAGAAGGGACGGTCATGTAGAATAGATTAGTCAGATGAGAGACAGCCATGCCGAGAGGGAAGGGGCAATGTGGTCAGTGGCCATGAGGCTGGGTCAGGAATGGGGCATCGGGCAATTCTAGCGCATGATTAAAAAATCGTCGATAGGCAGAATACTGCTTCACCTGCCCTGATTCTCAACACGAGTGACAGCACAACAATCCCCAGCATGGCCTGAGCACTGGATGTGACTGTAAAACAATTATATCATAATCATATATAGAGCACTACAACCCTTAACATCATAATATAATTCTTTTCTACTCTATTCAGTGTAATTTAAAGTTTGGGCACCCCGTGTCAAAATTACTGTTATCACAGTGCCGGTGACAGTGCCAGGTTTTCATGCGAAAGACTCACACGAGATTCATATGAGTATCTCGCAAGTGCGTATGAGCCCTTAGTGATTTCTGTGCTCAGATAACTTTGTCCAAGGTTTCAGACCTTGATTAGCCTGTTAGGGTTATAACTTGTTCACCATCATCATTAGGAAAGGCAAGGTGAGGCAAGTTTCCCAGCTTTATACAAACCCAGCCTCCTCTAACCTTGTGCCAAGAAACAGCAGTCATGGGTTCTTCTAAGCAGCTGCCTGGCACTCTGAAAATGAAATGGTGGAGGCCCACAAAGTATGAGAAGGCTACAAGAAGATAGCAAAGTGTTTTCAAGTTGCCCTTTCCTCAATTTCATATGTAATTAAGAAATGGCAGTTAAAAGTAAGAGTAGAGGTCAAAATAAGGCCTGGAAGACAAAGCAAAATTTCAGTGAAAGCTGCTCGTAGGATTGCTAGAGAGGCAAATCACAACCTGCGCTTTATTGCAAAAGACCTTCAGAAAGAGTTAGCAGACTTTAGAGTTGTGGTGCATTGTTCTAGCGTTCAGAGACACCTGCATAAATATGGCCTTCATGGAAGAATCATTAGAAGAAAACCTCTCATGCATCATCACCATAAAATTCAGCATCAGAAGTATGCAAAAGAACATCTAAACAAGCCTGATGCATTTTGAAAACACGTCCTGTGGACCGATGAGGTTAAAATAGAACTCTTTGGCCACAATGATCAAAGGTATGTGTGGAGAAAAAAAGGCAAAGAATTTCATCAAAGGAACATCTTGCGAACCATTAAGGGGGTATTCCCATCTCCAAGATCATATCCCAATATGTAGTAGGTGTAATTATAATAATATTAGCAGACACCTCCAATTAGAAATGTAGTATAGCTTTTCTGATTCTCTATGCATCTTTCCTCATCTGCTGGCCTCGCAGGACCTTATGTATCCATGTTTACGACCACTAGCAACTAGCTAATTGTCACAATATCAGTGGCCGTAACCATGGATGCCTAAGGTCCTGCAATGCTGCAATGCCTGTACATGAGGAAAGAAACATAGCGAATCAGAAGAACTATACTAATTTTCTAATTGAAGGTGTTTGCTAATATTATTATTATTATTACACCTACTAAATATTGGGATAGGATCTTGGAGATGGGAATACCCCTTTAAGCATGGGGGTGGATCAATCATGCTTTGGGGTTGTGTTGCAGCTAATGGCACGGGGAACATTTCACGGGTAGAGGGAAGAATGGATTCAATGAAATTTCAACAAATTATGGATACAAACATATCACCTCACCATCTGCAAAACGCTCAAGGGGAAAAGAGGATGGCTTGTACAAATGGATAATGTTCCCAAACACACATCAAAATCCACAATAGACAACCTCAAAAGGCTCAAGCTGAAGGTTTTACAATGGCCCTCACAGTCCCCTGACCTGAGCATCATTGAAAATCTATGACTAGACCTCAAAATAGCAGAGGAGGCAAGATGACCCAGGAATCTCACAGAACTGGAAGAATTGTCCAAGGACGAATGGATGAAAATCCCTCAAACAAGAATTGAAAGACTCTTGTCTGGCTAAAAAAAGTGTTTACAAGCTGTGATACTTGCAAAAGGGGGTGTTACTAGGTACTACCCAAGCAGGGTGCCCAAACTTTAGTATAGGCCCATGTTCAATTTTGTAACTTTTAAAATGTAAAATGTGTTATATACGGTAATTAATAATATATAAACCTAATATATAAATATATATATGGTACATGAATTGGTGTGCTGGTATAATACAGGATCCAGCAGAGGATTATGAGAAGACCCTAGAAAATGAATGTGACATTGATCCCCGGCAGGCGCACGTCAGGTGTGCACCTTTTCTCTGCCCCACCAGAGAACACTGGGACCGAATTACAATGACTCTCTGGTGCCTCCACAGAACTAAAATGAAGTCAGTACCCACAGAAGGACGGAACAGTGCAGAGGAGCAACGGCAGACAGAGGGTGCAGGTGCGGGATTTCTGGCCGTTCACCTGACATAACAGGCACACAGTGAAGAGAGGGGAGGAGAAGTGTAGTGTAATGAAGTTAGGAGGTGGTGTAATCTTATGAGCAGTGAAGGCACCATAGCCTGGAAGAAATCATTAAGATAAAGCGATAAAAGGTGATTTTTAGAGAACAAGGTGACACTTATGAGTCATACAGGGAGGACTACTTTCAGCTGTCTACAACCTGTATAACCATATTAATAGCTCAAATATGCAGACAGATTCACTTTAAAGGGAGGGATGTGGGATATCAGCAGACAACCATTTGGGCTTATGACATTGTACATGCTGCTATGGTTGGTTCAGGACTTCAAAGTAACAAGCCTGACCACTGAGTAAAGTGACAAACTTGACCACTAAGTAAAGTGACAAGCCTGACCACTGAGTAAAGTAGCAATCTTGACCACTGAGTAAGGTGACAATCTTGACCACTGAGTAAAGTAACAAGCCTGACCACTGAGTAAAGTGGCAATCTTGACCACTGAGTAAAGTGACAAGCCTGACCACTGAGTAAAGTATCAAGTTCTACTCGTGCTAGTCAGCCATCTTGTGACTGGATGTATGTAGTTTCGTAGTTGCGGTCACGTGTCATCTAGATGTATTCGACTTCTCTCAACAGAAGTGAATTGAGAGAAGCCGAATGAGACTAGCTGGCGTGTAACCACAAGTATGCAAATTGCCAACATGGGGTAAAATGACTGCCCACTCGTATCAGCAGTACCAGGGACTGGACAGATTTGATAAAGGAGGCCCTATGACTGGCTAAAATGCAGCAATGATTACCAATATTTAAGCAATCAACATACAGTATAAAAATTTAATTTTCCACGAGAAGACTCGCCAACTCCCCTGTGGGCCAGTCCGAGCCTGCCTGCCATGCTCACACAGGTCAATTACAGGAAATGAGCATTCTTATAATGCTTTTTCTGCTGATTCTAGTCCCTTATAAAGGGCCTTAATATAATGGTGAGTTGTGCGAGAGAACACATTCAGTTCTGATACTTCTGTTTATGTTCTCAATATCATACCTCCCAACTGTCCCGGATCTAGCCAGACAGTTTTAGAATAGGAGGGTTGTCCTGATACCCATGAAGGTTAGTACATGTCACGATTTTAACTGTATCGGCATAATGCACTCCACCATTCTCCTTTGCCTTCCGATTCTCGGTGTATGAGATGCAATGACGTTACCACATAGTGCCGAGAACAGACATAAAACAAAGTGGAAATCTGCTCTGCTCATCATGGGAACGGGGACAGGTGAATATTTTTTTACATTTGCTAATGGGGCTAATAGCACCTGTGTTTGTGGGGAGGAAAAGGGGGGCTGTGAGGCATCACAGTGTGTGGGGAGACACTGTGGGGGGGCACCATACTGTATGTGTGTGGGGGAAGAAACGGGGAACTGGAAGCATCAAAAATTTGTGGGGGCATCATACTGCACCCTTAAAATGTGAAAGGGGCACTCTGCAGGAGTCAATGTCTGTGGGACCAATTTTTTGGTATCATACTGTGTTGAAGCAGAAATGTGAGGGATGTGATACTATGCGGTGTCCATAAAAGGGATATTAGACTGTGTGAGAACACTAGGGGGCTTTACTAGGGGCACTTTTTTTGTGTGGGCGCACAAAAAAGACTGATAGGGTTACAAGTCAGGTTTAGCTGTAAAATAAAATTGTTATTGCTCTTGTCTTTTCAGAGTTGGGAAATATGTTAATATAGTCATAGGTTCTCCCCTCCCAATGTAATATTTTACTGCTCTGAGGGTCTGGACAACATAACCCAACCACAATGCCATCTTATATGCCATTCAGGAGTCTAAACAAGCTCAGAGACAACCCCTTACATTCTGTAATGGAGGCCAAGTATGTTGTTACAAAACCTGTCCCAGAAGAAGACCACTCTGTTACAATTTTTTAACAGATTTTTGGTTATTATCTTTCATATTTAGCCCTGTTCCTCTGAATTATGGATGTATGGTGGGCACAATGCACTTTTTACCAGTTTTCATAGCTTCGTTCTTCAATGTTTGCTGTTCACATTCACATGATAATGATGGAGTTAAATTGTGAAAATTATCTGCAGGCCAAAAATGATCAAGAACATGGCCCCACATGCATTGAGTAGGGGACCCTATTCCCTTTACAATACTAAGACTGCATTTTCTTCGTATCTCCATGGGGACAGGGACCAGAGGCCTCTAGATATCATGGCTTTGACATTCAAGCAGTGTTCTGTGCTTAGCAACGTGGAATTCGACTACATTAAAAAGTGCTCCGTCATGAAACATATCTAAGAAGTTTTTCTTAAATTCTGTGAACTGGTGATGACTCAGAAATTGTGCAATATCAGAAGTCATGAGTAAGCTCACAATATTGGAATCATGATGAAATTACTCTTATAGGGGATGTGAGAAATCTTAGGGATAGAGATGTAGACAAATAATGACATAGACCCAGCAGGATGAACTCAGGAACAGCTATACTTGCCAACTCTACACAAACATCTAGAAGGCTTCAAAAAATGGGCAGACCTCGCGGATTCCCAGAAAAGATAGCAAATCACGCGAGCTTCACAAACTTCTAAGAAAAGGACCACAGCAAACCAAAACACAAGATGTCTTAGGGGTGAGATGGTTCAGCAACAGAATTTCACATAGATGGTCATCATATTGGTGGTTCTTTAGAAACAGCCACAACAGCAATGTCTCCTCCAGATCTGCCCTATAATGGCCCTCACGTCCACCTTACAGCTCCATCACAGGCATCTCAACTGGTTGTTCAAACTGGGCACCTTCAGCTCCAATCATAGGTCCCGCACGACTTCTGCTACTGTGCTCTGGACCTCTGGGCTAACTCAATAACAGTATATCACCAAGCTTGGTATAGAGCTCCAAACCGGACAATATTTTAGTATGTGAGCAGCTGCCATAAGGAATCCCTTATATCATGTCCGGAGTGACACTGCTGCTCTGTAATAGTGCTCTCCCCTCATGGGTACTGGGGTCAAACTTGGGTACTGGGGTCAAACTCCCCTGTTGGGGGCCTTAGAATCCATCTGTGGCTTAACATAGAATACATTTCCAAACATGGCGCCAAGTTTAAAGGAGCAACGCTTCAACGTAAACTCTGCACACAATCATCCTGTGGCACATTATTAGTAATAAATTATACGTAAAATGAAATAGACATATGACACGGGTTATCGAGTGCTAACCTAATCTTTTGTAGAGTAATAAACGAGCATATGTAACATCATCAGGCCAGCCATTGATGTACCATAAAAGTGTGACAACCACTTTTTACGGCTTAGATAAAATCACTTGAAGTACAGGTCCAAAACCCGAGGCTGCACTACTGAGAGAATCTGATGACATTACGGGACTTTCTGATTTATGTCAAATGCAGTCACGGAGACCAAATGACAAAATAAATGCCTTTTACCACGTATTCACCCTCTCTCTATGCTCTATTTATGTTATGTTCACGCTGAATTTTTGTGGAGTACAACAACCATGAATTTTTCAACTAGAAACTGTTTCAACGAAATCTAGAAGCATCCATTTTCTTTTTTCCGCTAGGTGTTTTTCAAAGCCTTTTTAAATATACCGTAGTTTAATTTATAGAAAAAAACACGATGGAAAAACCACCAGCCTCTTCAAGAAAAATACCGCCAGCTTTTTATTGAAGCAGCTTGGCCTAGGAAAACCTCAGCGGGTTTGCCGGTATCTTGAACATGTTGTGTGCACCTCCCCTTAGGGCACACTGAATTTTTTTCAGTAGTTTTTAGGACAAAAATTCAGAACGGAAACTCATGAATACTCATCAAGAACTCAAAACTCCTCAAAAAATTGGAGTTACAGTTCAGTTTTTGCTGCAAAAACTCAGCAAAAAATGTGATATTCAGCAGAAACTCCAAACTTTGGAGAAGTTTAGAAGTTTTGAGGTGGATTTGGAGAGTCTCTGCTCTGAGTTTCAGCTCTAAAAAGTCCTCAGACAATTCAGAGTTTTACCTAAGGGTTTGTGCATACTACGTCTTGAAGACACCAACGCATCCAATAAGGTTTCGCTGGGTGGAGCTGCTTAAAGAAAAAAACATTGATCTTTCTAATGAAACAGCTTCGCTGGCGGTTTTGCCATAGTTTTTGCAGTGTTTTTCTCTGTAATTTAGACTTTAACTAGCGAGCGGCTTCTTTGTAGGAAGACAATTAGAAATGTAGTGTAGTTCTGATTAGCTAGGTCATTTATCCCATGTCCATTGCCTTGCAGTAGCTTAGGTATCAATGGTTACGGCAACTCATATAGGGACAGTTAGTTATTAGTGGTCGTAACAATGGATAACTAAGCAATACCCTTGTACATGGGTCCAGCAGCATAGCTTGTCAGAAGAACTATACTACATTTCTATTTGGAGGTATTTGCTAAGATTATTATTGTACTTACTACATATTTTGGAGATGAGCATACCCCTTTAATGATTTCAAACTGGAAACTGGCACAAAGTTTAATGGTTTCGGAATAATACAGTGACCCTCCCTTATTACACTACATGTGGTGGCGCCACCCTCTGTCTAATTTTGTCATACAGCGCATAGGACCTGTATTGATAGCATTCCCATAAACTACGGTCATTATTTGTCAAGTTTAATTTCTGGGCTACTAGCCTGTCAACACCAACTGAAAAAACTTTGACCCCATTACCCTTTTTTTTTTGAACCAACTGAAGAGACCTTTTTTTATCAGAGAGAAGTGGTTAAGTTCTATTGAGAGAAGTGGATAATAATCTAGCCTGCATGTGACCGCAGCTAAGTAAATCACATATGTGCAGTCGTGTGGCTGTCCTTTCGTACTGCAAATACAGGGAAGTTGTGACAGTGTGTCCATTGCAACTCTAAAAGATTTTGTGATCATACGGATTATCACCAACAGACCTTGAAGCTCATGGGTCCTGACCCACAACTTAAACCAAGGTCTCCCTCAACTCCATACTGTAATTGAATTTTGCATTTCTCATGACATGCGATGATATGTCAATACTTCCTACTGTTCATACTGCTCTCTTCCTCTGTGGCAGAGCAGCCCACATGTACCCAATTATAAGGACCAAAGTGCCACTTCAATCCCAGAGTGAGTGAGTGGGGGCAATGGGCCTAGAAACTAAATGTAACCTAAAACTACATTAGATTATCACACGTTCTAAAAATTGATTAAGAGAATAAAATAGAACAAATGAGTCAAAAACATTAGACTTTGTAATTTTTTTTTCAGAAAAATGGTACAAAATCATATGTCTGTGAGTGGCAAGAGTTGTTAATGCTCATGATGCTGTAAAAGGTTACAAAACCATCACTAAAGTGCTGGGACATTACCAATACACAGTCGGACAGATTGTGTACAAATGCAGGAAATTCAAGACCTTTATTACCCTCACTTCAAAAGCCAGGCATATTAAAGCCTGCAAGGTCACAAAGGAACCCAAGGTAACCACTAAGTGACTAAAGACCTCTCTCACATCAGAAAGTGTTAATTTTCAGGAGTCCACCATCAGGAGGACTCAGAACAACAATGATGGGAATTACAGGATTGTAAGGAGAAAGCTAAAGTTCTCCCAAAAGAAAATTGCTGCCCGTCTGCAGTTTGCTAAAGATCATTAGGACATGTCAGAAGACAATTGGAACAATGTTTTTTTGGACGGATGAGGCCAAAATAAAGCTTTTTAGTTTATATGGGAAATATTATAGTTAAAAGAACACTGCAGTACAGCTTAAAAATCTTATACATCTGTGGAACATGGTGGCAGTATCACAGTTTGGGCCTGTTTTGCTGCATGTGGGCCAGGACATCTGGCATCACTGATGGAACAATAAATTATGAAATATACCAGCAAATTGTAAAGGAAGATGTCAGGTCATCTGTCTATGAGCTGAATCTGAAGAGGACATGGGTCAAGCAGAAAGTCAAATGACCTAAAGCAGACAAGTGATTCTACAACAGAAGAGTTAAAGAAGAATAAAGTGAAAGCTCTGGAATGTCCAAGTCACAGTCCTGCCCTTAAAGGGAATCTGTCACCAGTTTTTTGGCCTATCAACTAAAAATATCATCTAATAGAGTGTGAGCTATACATTCCCCAACTACTTGTGAACCCCCTGACTCCCCATGAATCCCCCATAAAAAACCTTTTATATTGCCCCCGCGCTGTATGTAAATATCCTCGGTCCAGTACGATGGGAGTTGGTTCTGGTCCCTCTCTCTCCACCCCAAATCGGCGTGCTGTACGCATTCCGTTCTGTGAATAGCTTTGTTCCGCACAGGCCCACGCGTGCGCATTCAAATTGCCTCCCGTGCACGTGCAGTATGCTTTGCCCAACTGCGGGCAAAGCTGAAAAGCATTAGTGCGCATGTGCCGGTGAACTATGTCCCAGAAGTGTTTTGCTGTGTTCCGGGACATAGTTCACCGGCGCATGCACACTAATGCTTTCGGCTTTGCCCGCAGTTGGGCAAAGCATACTGCGCATGCATGGGACCTGTACGGAACAACGCTATTCACAGAACGGAATGCGTACAGCACGCCGATTTGGGGTGGAGAGAGGGACCAGAACCAACGCCCATCGTACTGGACCGAGGATATTTACATACAGCGCGGGGGCAATATAAAAGGTTTTTATGGGGGATTCATGGGGAGTCAGGGGGTTTCACAAGTAGTTGGGGAATGTATAGCTCACACTCTATTAGATGATATTTTTAGTTGATAGGCCAAAAAACTGGTGACAGATTCCCTTTAATCCTATAGAAATGTTGTGGGAGGTCCTGTAGCAAGCAGTACTTCTGAGAAAACCACCAACATAACAGAGGAGAAGCTGTTTTTCAGAGAAGAAGGAGCTAAAATTCCCCCAAACTGATGTGCAGGACTAATCAACAATTACCAGAAACATTTATATGCAGCTATTGCTGCACAAGGGGGTCACACCAAATACTTAAAGCAAAGGATAACATACTCAGACTCAAGTCTACGGGAAACCAGCCTTCACTTTCATGTATCGACCATAACTTCTACAGAGATGCCTTCTACAATGTCTCCACCAGTCTTATTGTGAAATGGTTTTTCCAAGTGATGCCCTAAATGGGTAAAGTTTTGAGGGCCACGGGCCCCTGCTTACATGGTAGGGTCTATGGGGTCTAGTAGTTGCGTGGTTTTACAACCTGCTGATAGCTGTTGATGTTTAGCCAGTCAACTGGACCACTTGAATGACATCACCAGGTTGGATGCAGTGATGTCATTACAAGTGGCCTTAGGAACCAAGTGCTCCTGATATCTGCACTTAAGCGAAAGACATCCAGAAAAAAATGTATCATCTGGGAACAGTCTTACAAACCAAAGAGTGCAGCAACGTGTCACAATAATTGAGCGCAAGGACCAGTGTCAGGGCCCCACTCCATCAGCTACACCTAAGACAAATATATGCTGTATGAGATGTAGTATATGTAATAATACAGCTCCATCTAGAGTGACACCATCCTGGTATAATAGTGCTGCTCTCCTCTTTTGCTTCTTGTGCACCTCTAGGTATAATGGCCCAGGTGTAGATGCAATCAATTCCAATTCAAAGCAGCTTTATTGACGGGACCAAATACACATCAGCATTTCAGAAAACACCTTTAACCTGGCTGTAGTTTGTTTTTTTTAAAAAAACTCCTTTACTCACCCTTCTCATCACTGAGTCTCCGCCTCTCCTCCAGGTGTCTGTCATTGTCTGCTGCGCTGACATCACATCAACATCGCTGCAGCCAGTAACTAAGCTTAGTGACTCTGCCCGGGTTGACGGAACAAGCAGCTTAGAGCCGCTGAGCTCACTGATTGACTGCCATGCTTTCAACATGACATCAGCGCTTCAAGTGCAAGGAGCAATGACAGAGCTCTCCATTACATCTCCTCTGCACTAGAGCTCCTTTACATATCTCGCTTGTACTAGAGCTCCTCAACATTATATCTCCCCCCATACTAGAGCTCCTCTACATTATATCTCCCCTATACTAGAGCTCCTCTACATTATGTCTCCCCTGTACTAGAGCTCCTCTACATTATATCTCCCCTATACTAGAGCTCCTCTACATTATATCTCCCCTGTACTAGAGCTCCTCTACATTATATCTCCCCTGTACTAGAGCTCCTCTATATTATATCTCCCCTATAATAGAGCTCCTCTACATTATATCTCCCCTGTACTAGAGCTGGTCTACATTATATCTCCCCTGTACTAGAGATCCTCTACATTATATCTCCCCTATACTAGAGCTCCTCTACATTATATCTCCCCTGTACTAGAGCTCCTCTACATTATATCTCCCCTGTACTAGAGCTCCTCTACATTATATCTCCCCTGTACTAGAGCTCCTCTACATTATATCTCCCCTGTACTAGAGCTGGTCAACATTATATCTCCCCTGTACTAGAGCTGGTCTACATTATATCTCCCCTGTACTAGAGATCCTCTACATTATATCTCCCCTGTACTAGAGCTCCTCTACATTATATCTCCCCTGTACTAGAGCTCCTCTACATTATATCTCCCCTGTACTAGAGCTGGTCTACATTATATCTCCCCTGTACTAGAGCTCCTCTACATTATATCTCCCCTGTACTAGAGCTGGTCTACATTATATCTCCCCTATACTAGAGCTCCTCTACATTATGTCTCCTCTGCACTAGAGCTCCTCTACATTATATCTCCCCTATACTAGAGCTCCTCTACATTATATCTCCCCTGTACTAGAGCTCCTCTACATTATATCTCCCCTGTACTAGAGCTCCTCTATATTATATCTCCCCTATAATAGAGCTCCTCTACATTATATCTCCCCTGTACTAGAGCTGGTCTACATTATATCTCCCCTGTACTAGAGATCCTCTACATTATATCTCCCCTATACTAGAGCTCCTCTACATTATATCTCCCCTGTACTAGAGCTCCTCTACATTATATCTCCCCTGTACTAGAGCTCCTCTACATTATATCTCCCCTGTACTAGAGCTCCTCTACATTATATCTCCCCTGTACTAGAGCTCCTCTACATTATATCTCCCCTGTACTAGAGCTGGTCTACATTATATCTCCCCTGTACTAGAGATCCTCTACATTATATCTCCCCTGTACTAGAGCTCCTCTACATTATATCTCCCCTGTACTAGAGCTCCTCTACATTATATCTCCCCTGTACTAGAGCTGGTCTACATTATATCTCCCCTGTACTAGAGCTCCTCTACATTATATCTCCCCTGTACTAGAGATCCTCTACATTATATCTCCCTTGTACTAGAGCTCCTCTACATTATATGTCCTCTACAGTAGAGCTTCTCTGCATTATATCTCCTCTGTACTAGAGCTCCTCTACATTAAATCTCCCCTGTACTAGAGATTCTCTACCTTATATCTCCCCTGTACTAGAGCTCCTCTACATTATATGTCCTCTACAGTAGAGCTTCTCTGCATTATATCTCCTCTGTACTAGAGCTCCTCTACATTAAATCTCCCCTGTACTAGAGCTCCTCTACATTATATGTCCTCTACAGTAGAGCTTCTCTGCATTATATCTCCTCTGTACTAGAGCTCCTCTACATTAAATCTCCCCTGTACTAGAGATCCTCTACCTTATATCTCCCCTGTACTAGAGATCCTCTACATTATATGTCCTCTACAGTAGAGCTTCTCTGCATTATATCTCCTCTGTACTAGAGCTCCTCTACATTAAATCTCCCCTGTACTAGAGATCCTCTACCTTATATCTCCCCTGTACTAGAGATCCTCTACATTATATGTCCTCTACAGTAGAGCTTCTCTGCATTATATCTCCTCTGTACTAGAGCTCCTCTACATTATCTCTCCCCTGTCTTCATTATATCTCCCCTGTACTAGAGATCCTCTACATTATATGTCCTCTACAGTAGAGCTCCTCTACATTATATCTCCTCCGTACTAGAGCTCCTCTACATTATATCTCCCCTATACTACATTATACCTCTATACTGCTCTGCTGTGCCAGGACTAGTATTGCAGACACTGACAAGTAATCTTGATTTTGACTTCTAATTTGTCCTTTAACAAGGAGAGCTTCACCAGTTCACCATAGCTATAAACTCATGTTGACATAATATAGCTGTTGTGAAGCTACAATTCCCAGCATGTCAGTCTAGGAGTTGATACAGGAAAGATGTATATCTTTGTACCATGTTAGCCAGTAGATAGAGAAAAATATTCAGAATTGAGAGTCCTCAGTGGTTGGTACCTTTTAATGGCTAACTGAAAAGATGGTAACACATTGCAAGCTTTCAAGACTACTCAGGTCTCTTCATCAGGCATAGACTAATACAACATCTGAAGAATCACATATTTATGCACAACACAGCACAGAAATAACTCATTAGATGAGACAAGTGACGTGAAGCAGAATTATTATTATGGGAGAGTGATAGACATAAATATTGGAACAGTTCATAGATAAGGAGTCTGGATGTTTTCTTGTCCTCTGATTGGGATCTGGTTCTATGTTGTGATGCCCCCACAAGGTCTTAGGAGCAAATGTAAAAAGACATAAATCCATGCGACATATTCATTCCAGCATTGAGAGTGTCACCATGAGCTTGTACTCACAGACTCATCTGTCTCTCTGAGATGTGAAGTTACCTTTCAATACCAGTAATTTCATGTCCATGGTGCTGTGATCAGGCATACAAAAATGTTTGGCCACGGGTAGATCCATTCTTTTTTCTCTTATTGTGTAGCTCTTTTTACATCAATTAAGGAATTTGCTCCTAAGACCTTGTGGGGGCATCACAACACAGAACCAGATCCCAATCAGAGGACAATAAAATATTCACACTCCTTATATATGAACTGTTCCAATATTTATGTTTCTCCCTCTCCCATAATGATAGTTCTGCTTCACGTCACTTGTCTTGTCTATTGCATTTTTTCTGTGCTGTGTTGTGCATAAAAATGTGATTCTTCAAATTTTGTATTAGTCAATGCCTGATGAAGAGACCTGAGTAGTCTTGAAAGCTTGCAATGTATTACCATCTTTTCAGTTAGCCATTAAAAGGTATCAACCACTGAGGACTCGCAATTCTGAGTCTAGGAGTTGTACATTCACAACAACTATGGAGCCTCAGACTGCAGACAAGTATGAGTCCTGAAATGACCATTTCAACAAATTTTCAGACTTTTGGCTTGTTTGTTTCCAATATAGCAGAGCTGACTACGTCAACTGGCACAGCACTTTGTGCTATCAAAATATTTGTTTTTACATGGGACTACAGGTAATCCTACAGCATTATCTTGAGTTGGAAACTTGTCATTATGTGCAATGATGCATCCCATATAGTTTCATGCCAAATACAATCTTGTTTTTAATTTCATATATAGTTTTTTATAAGATACGTTTAACTCTGATTCATCTGTATTAATTATATCTAATTATATCTAATTACATTCCATGTATCATTTGACACTGTTACATTTGCTTCTGCATAGGACTGCAGGTGTGATGATGCTCTAATAGTGAAAACACACATTTAGCTCTGCTACATCTCTCCTTCTTTCAGATTTATCGTTATACATGCTGTACTCAGTTTTTCTCATATCCAACATCATATGTATGTAAAAGTGGATATACTTGTGTTATCAGTGTTTTTGCATGGGACTGCAAATATGCTTTCTGCAATAACTGAATCATGAATAATGCACACTAATAATTAAATAGCAAATCCGGCTCTGCTACATCATATGCAAAATGAGTAAACAAATCGCTATAGTACATTTTTTATTTCATCTGTAGATTTACATAGGACTGCTGGTATCTTTAAAGCATTATTTTAACTCAGATGCAGCACCAATGAAATGACAAATACAGGTCTGCTAATCTATTATTAAGACTTAGTGGTGCTAATTTGGGACTACCGATGGTGATATCACAATGTTAGCTGTGGTTTTACATAGGACTGCCGGTAACCCACATACTCGATTTAGCTCTGACCACTCCAGCTCTGTTATATCAGCTTGTTTTACCCATTGGAAAGTAAGGTAACTTTGCAGTTGCACTGTGCACAGAGATGGGGCATGCAATAGGACTGTACCTGTTCTCACAGTGCAGAATCTCTGCAGGACCAGGAGCAGCACGGTGACTTTCCAGCAATCCCATGATAGTATCCACCTTCCCATAGTGCAGGATAGCAGCGAGCGTCTATGCAGCAGTTGTATGTACACACACAGGGGACATAGGGCAGTAATCCGCAGTCACACTACTAGGTATCCATGTGTGCAGAGACAAGGAAGACAGATGAGTGCTCGCCTTTGGCTAAGTTCTCTGTCTGTGGTATCAGTTTTCTTGCACTCTGTTCTGTCTGGCTGTGTGTCCTCTTCTGTCTGTCCCTCCCTCCTTCTCGCTCTCCCTCTCCCTCTCATAACCCCCCTTTATGCTTTTCTCTATTCATCTAGTACAAACTTTTCAACAATAACCCCCCCACACACACCACCACCTCTTTCACTTTTTGTCAGGGCTTCATGTTGCCCTCTGCCTTGTATCTCAGACACTTCCTCACCTATCTGGTGTCACCTCATCTCAAGTCTCCAGGGTCCTTATCCTTATCTGCCCTGGATTCCTCTTACAGCGCCCGTATTTATTACACTTTCCGACGATTTTAACCATAACATACGTTCCTCGGGTGGGACTATAACAACGAAGGATCATCTTAGCTACTCTCATCATCTAGAATGTAGTCAGCTGTATTTGAACTTTTTGCCTGATATACAGTATGATCATAAATGATAGTTCTCAGAAAGATCAAGAGCATATGTCGCTTCAGGTAACACATCAGACATTACTCTACAGGCACAATTGGACACGTTAGGACAAATTGAATGGCCATAACGGTCAATATCACGTAAAAATGTGCATGTGACCAAACAGTCCACCGGATGTACGTTCATTGAATGGTCATTCAACCATAAATCAAGTTCTACCACTTCACCAACCAAGTCTTAAAGGCTGGTCCTCTACTGTTCTGTCGAATCATCTTGCATTGCAGCACTTCCACTTTGTTGGTTTCTGTCAGAAGTTGAAGAAATTGGACATATATGGGCAAATGAACAACCATAACGGAAATATGAAAGCAAAAATGTGTATGGCTGTGCCATTCAAACGATGGGCCACCAGATGAACGTCAATGGAATTTTTGTTCAACCACGAACTAAACCACTTCACAAACCAAGTCTTAAAGGGTGGTCCTCTGCTACTCTGTGGAATCATCCTGGGTTGCAGAACTGCCACTCCATTACTCTCTGTCAAAAATAGAACAAAACTGACATTTATAAGCAAATTGAACAATGATAATGGTCGATATCAACTAACAATGTGTATGGCTCTGTTGGCCAAAGGATGTACGTAGAATGGTTGGTCAACCAGGAGCCAACTTCGACCACTTCACCAACCAAGTCTTAAAGAGTGATCTTCCGCCACTCTGAGGAATCATTCTGCACTGTCACTCTGTCAGTCTCTGTAAAAAATAGAAGTGATGACGTTCCAACCACCATTCATATTACCCAGAAGCCAATCTGGGGCCTAAGCCATCAGGATGAAGATGGTCAGGATGTCATCACTTATAGTTACGTCAGAGATCAGCGATGTAGTGGCCGAGGGTTCTAGTAGTAAATTTTGCTTCTTTCTTTTATAATGATCCCTGTTACCTTTTCAAGGACTGTGAAGGAGACCGGACACTTTTGATAAACATGTGATTTGTTTTTTAACCTCGTGTAAATGTCGCTGTTCTCCTTAATCTAATGTTTTTTTTTTCTATTGTCCCTGAGATATGGCCTCCTCTTCTCTGTAAATCTAGACTTGTTATCCAAATGGTTATGGCCTTCATGTGAATGCCCACACTGAAAAGTTGAGGACGTTCCCCACTTGGCTAAAAAGACTAGCTTCACATACAATGAAGAGGAGGCCATATCTCAGGAACACAGAGGCCCCCCCAAAGAAAGAAAAACAATGCCTATTCAGGAGAAAAACAGTGGTTCGCCTGGATAAAAAATTGCAGATTTGAACTTTGCATTTCAGATCTTGTAGCTATCCCAGAAGATAATCCATCATCAGATATGTTTGGTAGCAGCTTTCTTCCTCCTCCTCCTCCTCCATTCGAGAAAGATGCATGCTGGGGAGTACTAAGCTTGCCTGTGTATGGAAGAATATAGACAACTTTAGGAACCTCAAGGTCTTTTGTTGTGGACTTTTTCCCAAACTTGCTAAAAACTTGGAAGTTGCTTCATCCACAGGTCCAACAGGACTTTCAGAGTTGCCAACATTTGTATCCAGAGGCTGCCTCTTGTCTTAGTTTTCTCAGCTGCTGCTTCTCATCCAGATGGGTCTGAATGAACAGACCTCAAGTATAACGTACATCTGTTATTAGCCATTGGTTTTATTGCATTTGGAAGCAAAAGCGAAGGTGCCAATTATCGCATGGGAAAGCACCAGGTACAGTATGGGAGATGTGATGATCTCACCGTATAATTTACAATCGTCGTCTCCAGCTTTCATCTTACATCTTCAGGAATGATGAAGGCAGGGAGATGGTATTCATGCCTGCTCATTACAGAAGCACACTCACACATTAGTAGTGATGGGCTGTATGTTCAGAATTACATTCAATATGGTGGCAATCAGGGCCGGAGTGGCCATCAGGCAATTCTGGCATATGCCAGAAGGGCCTGTCTGGTCTTGGGCTGCCTTGTCGGCTACGTTGTTAACAGAATCGGTGTTCTCAAGACACCCATACTGTTAAGAGTTGTGACGGAACACAAAGTCGCTGACTCCATCACTTACCCCAGCAGGCCACGGGTATCATTAGAAATATTGGTCTTTCTTTCCTCCATCCAGGGTAATATTAGTAATATATCCCATCTGGTTCATGGGGACGGGGACAGCTTGGGTCTGTGTGATTTCAAATGCCAGGACTGAATTTCAGCCCCAGTCCGTACTTGGTGGCAATGATTGATGCTGTGAAAAAATGGAGGTGAGTAGTCCTAATTTTTGGCATGTACAGAATTCATTTCTATAAAAGTGCTGAGGCTTCTTTACCGTGTTCCAAAAAAGGGAATCAAAGCCCCGTGACTCAGTCGAAAAGCGATATTAACGCGTCACTATAAATATTGTGTACACATGAGATCAATATCTTCCTCTCTGTATTGACTCATTCATTTATCTCTTCTGGTTCCTTTTTATTTTTCTTCATATGTTCTATGAATTTAGGTTTTTGGTCAGTTTTTCCAAGGAAAAATTAAATCATTCCACATCTGATTATCATTATATTATTATATTCTTGTATATTCACAGTTATTGATCTTATCACTGCTGGTTATAGAGTGGGAGAAATATTTCCTCCACTGTATCTAATTCACGTACTTATTTTACTGTAAATTATTCATTCATTCACTTGTCCTCTGGTACTCTTCAGTTCTTGTGTTTTATATGCGTTTATCCAATTAATCAATTAGCATCTAATTATCTTTCATTTATTTTTCTTTTATTCATCAGTACTTTGCATTAATTCATTCGTTCTTCTTCGTTGATCAAATTATTTTAGGTTCATTCATTCATCAGATCATTTTAAATGTATTCATATTTTCTACTCTGGTTGATTCATTCATTCATTCACCTAGTTATCATCTCTATTTCTCCACGTTTCTTTCCATATGACCAAGCCAAATTATGTAACAAATTATAATAATAATAATCTTTATTTTTTATATAGCACTAACATATTCCGCAGCGCTTTACAGTTTGCACATATTTTCATCACTGTCCCCATTGGGGCTCACAATCTAGATTCCCTATCAGTATGTCTTTGGAATGTGGGAGGAACCCGGAGGAAACCCACACAAACACGGGGAGAGCACACAAACTCCTTGCAGATGTTGTCCTTGGTGGGATTTGAACCCAGAACCCCAGCACTGAGCCATGTTTCCATATGTCAAATTACACAGGTATGCAAAATTTGAGCTTATTAATTTTTTTCCACTCCAGTGACTGATTTTTATGTTTTCTTATGCACCGATTAAAAGAAACACTTCTGTTTTTAACCATCACATATAGATTTTGCACAAAACGCGTGTGAAATTACATACAAGCAAGAAGAACAAGAAAAATGTACAAAATATTATATATAGAAAAGTATTGAACGTTCATTGTGCAACTTTATTGGAAATTAATTCTTGAGCCTTTTCTTGTTCTCTTCTAAGCTTCTATTGATACATTTTTTCTTATAGCAGGCCTGCAGCTCTTCTCTGTGAAGCATCCAGTAGTAGTCCCCATCATGTTCACGTTTCATCTACCTTGTTATCGACGTTCCATCTCCTTGATATACTGATGATATCTTACTCATTGCTCTTCGATAACAGCACCAAGGTTTCCAGGAAAGTAGTCCACATGGGATTGTAAAAAATGTAACTTCAAATTCTTCAGACAACCCAAGGCTTTGAAACGTTTACGCATGTTCTCCACGATGGACTGAAATATTCGATCTATGCTGTTAGCTAGAAATTTCTTCACGACTACTTTAAAAGAATCCATTTGTCAAAGGCTTTCATTGTTCTTTCAAACACGTTGACCTTCATGAGTTTCCAAATATGTGGACCCAAAAAAATGCCTCTCTTCAGTTTTGTTTTGGACAGTTCCTGAAACTAGGTACTTAAGAATCTCCTTCTTTTGGTAGAGCTTTCGCAAACTGCTTCATCAGTTCAAGCTTAACATGGAGTGGTGGCAGGAGAACTTTAGTGGGATCAACTAAACATTCTGCAACTATGTTCTTGAGTTCAGGTTGCAAAAATGTTCTCGTTGGCCAACTTTTTTGGCTCCAGTGATGAGTCCAATCCCAGCTTTCCCATTCATGCAAACAGCATAGGTACGTCGTGTATCCTCTCTACTGCCGAAGGAGCAAAGAGAGAACTTTCAAATCACCGCATACTGACCATCCTTGATCCTCGTAGTTACGTTTCTTGAGAATAAAGTCTAAATTCTCATAGCTTTCCTTCAAGTGCACAGTATGCCCTACAGCAGGGGTCCCCAACCTGTAGCTCAGGAGCCACATGTGGCTCGCGGTCCCAAAAATTGTGGCTCGCGACTGTCTGCCAGCTTGGTGCATTAGCTCCAGGTCTAGCAAACAAGTATGAAGAGTACATCTCAAAATGGTGAATTTTTGAGTAGCCCCGCACAGAAGAGCAGATCGGGATGCACATTTACTGGTCTTAGGTGTTTAGAGATGTTTTAGGTATGGTACGCTGGAGGATGGTCCTACCTGTTAGAAGAGGTTCTTGAAGCTGGATGTGACAGTGTGTTGGGAGTCCTTGATGGGAGAATACTGAATGGGGGTATTGTGGGAACCCCTGGATCTCAGTGTACGGCTTTGGAGTGATTTCTGTGGAAAAACTTTCGTTATCTTTATACCTGTAATGGGGGCTTTGGTTCACACTACTTTAAGGGGGACAGGAGCAGGATGTTGCTCGTGACCCCCTCTCAGAGCAGAATGTGGCTCGCGACCCGCTCTCAGTCCTAAATGTAGCTCTCAAGGTCAAAAACGTTGGGGACCGCTGCCCTACAGGCACTGAAGCATACTTGCTGCAATTTTGTGGTAGCACAGCTTTCAGGCTTTTTTTTCTAATGAATCAATAGAGAGCCTCTACTCACTCATATTGAACTCAATGTTAAATTTTTTCATCAGCCCAGGAACATCACCGCAACACACTAGAGCACCGTCTTGAGAAAAATATGGAAGGAATTCCTTTCCTCTGCTTCTGTACCATAAAAAAAAACATTTCTAACCAATCTAATGACACCAAAATCATCCACCAGAGGTCGCGCAAAGGGGTCAAAGTATGGTGTAAGGAAAAGCCTACGGAGTCAGTGTTCGTGAAAAAAATTTATGTGATGGAATTTTTTTGATATTTTTACTGAGTTCAGCGATCGAAAGTCTATAAAAATCATCTCTTAACAAACAATTTTTTCCCTTGGAGACCAGTGTTATTAACTGAATAGTTGGTTCTTTGGAATTTGTGGAAGCAAAAATATAAAAAAAATACTGGACTTTGTGTATAGAAACTAGTGCAGATGAGAAAAAGAGTTGTTGCCCATAGCGACTAATCAGATTTCATATTTAATATTTTTCAAAAAGTCATTTTATTCTGTTCCATGGTCAACACTTCCATCTGTCCTCTAGTTTTCATATACGAGGCCTACTACTCCCTAAAAGGCGATAGACCCGTTTTCTTACAAGGTTAATTGATCTTTCCTGCTCTAGTTCTCTTTCATCCCCCTAAATATCACATTTTGTTTCTTCATTCATTCATTCATTCAACTTTCTTCTTAACGTTTTTTTTTCTGTTTTTTCAATGTTTTTATTTTTACAAATGGCTTACATTCATTTATACATTCATCTTTATATCATTCATTCACTAACCTTTCCCCATTTAGTTCTTTGTCATTGGTCTGTAGTTCCATTCATTCATTTAAATATTTGTTCATTATTCCATTTATTCATTTGCACATATGTTCATTCATTCATCCACCTTTCTTCCTCTAGTTTTGTCATCAGTTTTCTTGCTTTATGCATTAATTAATTCATTTATATTTATGTTTATCTTATTCATTCATTCATTCATTTATTTTTTTAACACACTTAACCATTTGTTTATCATTTTTTATTCTTCTAAATCTCTGTTATTAGTTTTACAATTTCTTTACAATAATTCCTTCATTTACATGATTCATTCATTTGCTTGATTTATTCATTCACTGTAGACATGTATTTGTTTTTCCTCTTCTGGTTTCCTCTTTTTCGCTGCATATTTTGTTGTCCCTTAAGAACCTGTATTTTTTGCCAATCTCCCACACAGCTGCTAGTAATCTGCCGGCTGGATGTTGTGTACTGACCAGGATTTATACGCCACCTATTGGATTTTATCAGATTACTCGCCAGTCTTCCCTATGCGACTGATTTGGGATTACATTTGTCAGTATCCCTATTTTCCCAAGGCATCGTTATATAATCCGTCTTCCAGGGATACTGAATTCCAAATAATCTGTCAGCGACAACATATAGGTCCAATGTTGGATTACCAGAAAATTAAGGTAAAACAGAAAATTAGATAACTTTTTGCAAGGGAAATATAAAATGTCAACTTTGAAGCCTGCAGAATTCGGAGTTTACCTTTGTAATAGAAGACAAATTGAAAGTCTGAGTCAGTACAGGATGAGAGGACTGTGGAATTATAAATGCAGCTCTGGAGTATAACACAGGTGGTAACTCATGATCAGTACAGAAAAAGGAATGTAATGCATGTACATGGTGACTGCACCAGCAGAATAGTGATTGCAGCTCTGGGGTATAATACAGGATGTAACTCAGGATCAGTAATGTAATGTACAGTGCCTACAAGTAGTATTCAACCCCCTGCAGATTTAGCAGGTTTGATAAGATGCAAATAAGTTAGAGCCTTCAAACTTCACACAAGAGCAGGATTTATTAACAGATGCATAAATCTTACAAACCAAAAAGTTATGTTGCTCAGTTAAATTTTAATAAATTTTAAACATAAAAGTGTGGGTCAATTATTATTCAACCCCTAGGTTTAATATTTTGTGGAATAACCCTTGTTTGCAATTACAGCTAATAATCGTCTTTTATAAGACCTGATCAGGCCGGCACAGGTCTCTGGAGTTATCTTGGCCCACTCCTCCATGCAGATCTTCTCCAAGTTATCTAGGTTCTTTGGGTGTCTCATGTGGACTTTAATCTTGAGCTCCTTCCACAAGTTTTCAATTGGGTTAAGGTCAGGAGACTGACTAGGCCACTCCAACACCTTGTTTTTTTGCCTCTTGAACCAGGCCTTGGTTTTCTTGGCTGTGTGCTTTGGGTCGTTGTCTTGTTGGAAGATGAAATGACGACCCATCTTAAGATCCTTGATGGAGGAGCGGAGGTTCTTGGCCAAAATCTCCAGGTAGGCCGTGCTATCCATCTTCTCATGGATGCGGACCAGATGGCCAGGCCCCTTTGCTGAGAAACAGCCCCACTGCATGATGCTGCCACCACCATGCTTGACTGTAGGGATGGTATTCTTGGGGTCGTATGCAGTGCCATCCAGTCTCCAAACGTCACGTGTGTGGTTGGCACCAAAGATCTCGATCTTGGTCTCATCAGACCAGAGAACCTTGAACCAGTCTGTCTCAGAGTCCTCCAAGTGATCATGAGCAAACTGTAGACGAGCCTTGACATGACGCTTTGTAAGTAAAGGAACCTTACAAGCTCGTCTGGAACGAAGACCATTGCGGTGGAGTACGTTACTTATGGTATTGACTGAAACCAATGTCCCCACTGCCATGAGATCTTCCCGGAGCTCCTTCCTTGTTGTCCTTGGGTTAGCCTTGACTCTTCGGACAAGCCTGCCCTCGGCACGGGAGGAAACTTTCAAAGGCTGTCCAGGCCGTGGAAGGCTAACAGTAGTTCCATAAGCCTTCCACTTCCGGATGATGCTCCCAACAGTGGAGACAGGTAGGCCCAACTCCTTGGAAAGGGTTTTGTACCCCTTGCCAGCCTTGTGACCCTCCACGATCTTGTCTCTGATGGCCTTGGAATGCTCCTTTGTCTTTCCCATGTTGACCATGTATGAGTGCTGTTCACAAGTTTGGGGAGGGTCTTAAATAGTCAGAAAAGGCTGGAAAAAGAGATAATTAATCCAAACATGTGAAGCTCATTGTTCTTTGTGCCTGAAATACTTCTTAATACTTTAGGGGAACCAAACAGAATTCTGGTGGTTTGAGGGGTTGAATAATAAATGACCCTCTGAATAAACTTTTCACAATTTAAAAAAAAATTAAACAAAGAAATAACATTCTTTTTTGCTGCAGTGCATTTCACACTTCCAGGCTGATCTACAGTCCAAATGTCACAATGCCAAGTTAATTCCGAATGTGTAAACCTGCTAAATCTGCAGGGGGTTGAATACTACTTGTAGGCACTGTATGTACACAGTGACTGCACCAGCAGAATAGTGAGTGCAACTCTGGAGTATAATACAGGATGTAACTCAGGATCAGTAATGTAATGTATGTACACAGTGACTGCACCAGCAGAATAGTGAGTGCAGCTCTGGAGTATAATACAGCATGTAACTCAGGATCAGTAATGTAATGTATGTACACAGTGACTGCACCAGCAGAATAGTGAGTGCAGTTCTGGAGTATAATACAGGATGTAACTCAGGATCAGTAATGTAATGTATGTACACAGTGACTACACCAGAAAAATAGTGAGTGCAGCTCTGGGGTATAATACAGGATGTAACTCAAGATCAGTAATGTAATGTATGTACACAGTGACTGCACCAGCAGAATAGTGAGTGCAGCTCTGGGGTATAATACAGGACGTAACTCAGGATCAGTAATGTATGTACACAGTGACTGCACAAGCAGAATAGTGAGTGCAGCTCTGGAGTATAATACAGGATATAACTCAGGATCAGTGCAGGATCAGTAATGTAATGTATGTACACAGTGATTGCACCAGCAGAATAGTGAGCACAGCTCTGAAATATAATACAGGATGTAACTCAGAATCAGTACAGGATCAGTATGTAATGTACAGTATGTACACAGTGACTCCACCAGCAGAATAGTGAGTGCAGCTCTGGGGTATAATACAGGACGTAACTCAGATCAGTAATGTATGTACACAGTGACTCCACCAGCAGAATAGTGAGTGCAGCTCTGGGGTATAATACAGGAGGTAACTCAGGATCAGTAATGTAATGTATGTACATGGTGACTGCACCAGCAGAATAGTGATTGCAGCTCTGGGGTATAATACAGGATGTAACTCAGGATCAGTAATGTAATGTATGTACACAGTGACTGCACCAGCAGAATAGTGAGTGCAACTCTGGAGTATAATACAGGATGTAACTCAGGATCAGTAATGTAATGTATGTACACAGTGACTGCACCAGCAGAATAGTGAGTGCAGCTCTGGAGTATAATACAGCATGTAACTCAGGATCAGTAATGTAATGTATGTACACAGTGACTGCACCAGCAGAATAGTGAGTGCAGTTCTGGAGTATAATACAGGATGTAACTCAGGATCAGTAATGTAATGTATGTACACAGTGACTACACCAGAAAAATAGTGAGTGCAGCTCTGGGGTATAATACAGGATGTAACTCAAGATCAGTAATGTAATGTATGTACACAGTGACTGCACCAGCAGAATAGTGAGTGCAGCTCTGGGGTATAATACAGGAGGTAACTCAGGATCAGTAATGTAATGTATGTACATGGTGACTGCACCAGCAGAATAGTGATTGCAGCTCTGGGGTATAATACAGGATGTAACTCAGGATCAGTAATGTAATGTATGTACACAGTGACTGCACCAGCAGAATAGTGAGTGCAACTCTGGAGTATAATACAGGATGTAACTCAGGATCAGTAATGTAATGTATGTACACAGTGACTGCACCAGCAGAATAGTGAGTGCAGCTCTGGAGTATAATACAGCATGTAACTCAGGATCAGTAATGTAATGTATGTACACAGTGACTGCACCAGCAGAATAGTGAGTGCAGTTCTGGAGTATAATACAGGATGTAACTCAGGATCAGTAATGTAATGTATGTACACAGTGACTACACCAGAAAAATAGTGAGTGCAGCTCTGGGGTATAATACAGGATGTAACTCAAGATCAGTAATGTAATGTATGTACACAGTGACTGCACCAGCAGAATAGTGAGTGCAGCTCTGGGGTATAATACAGGACGTAACTCAGGATCAGTAATGTATGTACACAGTGACTGCACAAGCAGAATAGTGAGTGCAGCTCTGGAGTATAATACAGGATATAACTCAGGATCAGTGCAGGATCAGTAATGTAATGTATGTACACAGTGATTGCACCAGCAGAATAGTGAGCACAGCTCTGAAATATAATACAGGATGTAACTCAGAATCAGTACAGGATCAGTATGTAATGTACAGTATGTACACAGTGACTCCACCAGCAGAATAGTGAGTGCAGCTCTGGGGTATAATACAGGACGTAACTCAGATCAGTAATGTATGTACACAGTGACTCCACCAGCAGAATAGTGAGTGCAGCTCTGGGGTGTAATACAGGATGTAACTCAGGATCAGTAATGTAATGTATGTACACAGTGACTGCACCAGCAGAATAGTGAGTGCAGTTCTGAAGTAAAATACAGGATGTAACTCAGGATCTGTAATGTAATGTATGTACACAGTGACTCCACCAGCAGAATAGTGAGTGCAGCTCTGGGGTATAATACAGGATGTAACTCAGGGTCAGTAATTTATGTACACAGTGATTCCACCAGCAGAATAGTGAGTGCAGCAGAACATGGCAAACAACTCAAGGACAATAAGTTTAGTCGAGATGTGACAAAGCGGAATTGCGTTCGGGAAGAGAGTAGCATAGTCTGCTACCACCAATATGTGTTGGTGGCCACGAGCTGACTTTACAATGGGCAATACCAGATCCATAGCAATCCGTTCAAAAGGTACCTCTAAAATAGGCAGAGGAACCAATGGAATACAGAAAGTTGTGGTGGGTGTGGTCAGCTGACACTCTGGGCAAGACTTACAAAACATCTGCACCTTGGCATAAATCTCAGGCCAAAAGAACAGCTGCAGAATCTGCTCTTACTTCTTGTTAACCCCTAGGTGACCACCCAGCATGTGTTTGTGGGCCTTCTTGAGCACCACCTGATGGTATGACTAGGGCAGTGCCGCCTGTTCCACTACTTCAACTTCATCCTGGACTTTATCAACCCTATATAACACCTCCTAGTTGATCACCATTCGTGGAAAACTGCCTCTGCCCCAAGTTGCTGAGCCATTTATCTCTATCACCCTTTCCCATGCCTGAGTAAATGTGGGATCCTGGAGCCGAGCTGTCCCAAACATTCCCCGGAATACTTTCAACTCTGGGATTCATGTGGTCTCCTCGCCGTCTTCTGCCAACACCTCTAGTGGAAAAACATGTAAATCAAGAGCCGCGGAGACACCATCACATGTTTCTCAACGCAAGCAATGACTAGCCAGGTCTTTCACCGGGAAGGAACAACCACGGGAAGGGCAGTCTCCAATGAAGGAAACCACCTATGCCAAAACATGGTATCCATCCACAGACAGCTGTTTCGGGGTATTGCCCCATATCAGTGTGGAGTAGGAAACTGGCTAGTAGGAGCAATGCCTAGTAAAAGACTGTGAAAAATGAGGATGAATGAACTCATGGAGATCAACATCCAACACTGGGAAGACACCATCACATGTTTCTCAACGCAGTGATGCTAGAGCATTGCCCCCATCCCTTATGGGAAATATGCAAAAACATGTAAATCAAGAGCCGCAGAGACACCATCACATGTTTCTCAACGCAAGCAATGACTAGCCAGGTCTTTCACCAGGAAGGAACAACCACGGGAAGGGCAGTCTCCAATGAAGGAAACCACCTATGCCAAAACATGGCATCCATCCACACCTCTAGTGGAAACCTATCAGGTTTACACTCTTTCCCTATAATGTTGACCCATACGGCAGGTATCCCTGACTCGGGATCTTCAGGTTCTGCACCTGGACAAAACTTTATCCTGGGAGGGTTAATTATACTCTCCCACAAGGACCAGAACAGGGGCAAGTCTCTTCCTAACACAGTTCTGTAACGAACGGTCTTTACTACTACCACCACATGTTTAACCTTCCTGCATGGAGTGGAAAAGGTAACCTCCACTGTTGGATACTCCCGGAGTTTGTCATGTATACAAATGCCCCCAACTTTCCCTCCCCATTGGGCTCTAACCTTGCGATCAGTGACCCATGGATGAGTGTCACTAGGATCCCTCAATACAAGAAAACCTCCGCCCAATGTCCATTGATGCAGACCTGGCACAGTTGGAGTTAACGAGCTGGACCGACAGCGTCCGCGGTGTATACAGTCTAAGCATACATTGGCAACCAGTGAGTAAACTCGCAGTCCATGGGTTCAGCAGTTAGGGGACAGTTGGCAGCCACATGTTCTGGCCCTTGGCACCATTAGCACCTGATAGCGGTGGCAATGCTAGTCCATGAAACTAGTTTAGGGGTAATTGGTCTCATGTCATCCTCACTTCAAGGTAGCCCCTTGTTTGCAGCAGATTATTCAGGATACTCTCCAAGCGTGTGACAACAGAGCTTCTTTATTCAGGAACAAACAGGAACAATATATGATAAGCTTAATAGATCAGGAATAAATCATTTCTGTGTCTCTATCTGTGCATCATCTACAGCAGGCTGCTTCTCTCATACACAGACACATGAAAAACAGGAAATACAGTCACATGCTATCCCTGTGTGAGCCTCTGGGAGTTTTTTTTTAACTTTATAAAAAGCATACAAATCTAACAACTAAACACTCATAGACAGGAATGGAGTTCTTGTACCAAACATATTCCAACACCCCCACTCAACAACTACATATCTTGTTAGTCTCATTGCGGTTCTGAAGTCCACAAACTTGGCTCTTGATAAAGGCTTTGTCATACCATCGGTTATCATCTTGTAAGACTCGCAATAAACAAATTTAAGTACACCACGCTCCACTAAGTCATGCAAATGGTGATGTTTTACATCAATGTACTTAGTCCTTGCACTAATCTTCTCACTGCTGGCAAGTTTAATGCATCCTTGGTTGTCCTCCTAGATAACTGTTGGTTGAACTAATGGCTTGCCGAAATCTTCCAAAAGTTGTTTCAACCAAATTACTTCTTGACTTGCATAAGCAGCAGACATATATTCTGCTCCTGTAGAAGATAATGCAATTCACACTTCTTTTCTGCTGGACCAAGAAATTGAACAAGCAACCACTTGTTGATATCCAATCACTTGAATCTCCAGCCTAATCTGCATACACATAACTTTTGAGCGCGAGATCTCCTGATGCAGATATCTTAAGATTTAGCTTTTGGCTTTCTTTAAGATATTGGAGTATTCTCTTAATTGCATTCCACTCTCTTTGGCGTGGCTTGCTTATGGGTCGCCCTCCCAGGGCTGTGGGGTACTCGGTACCGGGCCGGTGTCAGGGGGATGTGTCACAGCAGCAGTGACCCGGTCCGTGGCCCTGGGCGCCCAAGGAATGGGGAGGTGTAGTTAATGGTAGGATAGTTCGTGACGCCACCCATGGTGTTTGGCAAGTAAGATGTTGAGCCAACGCTGCATGCAGATCCGCTGGGACTGATGGTGTGATGCAGCAAAGATGGTGTAGCTCCCCACAGGTGGAGCTGTAGTTCCAGGGCATTGTAGATGTAGCTGGCACGGGGATGTAGCAGTGCCGAAAGCGTAGGGAACAGACAAGACACAGTGGTTGTAGTTTTTGTACCTTTACTGAGTATATGCAGTCCAGAGTCCTGATTACAGATGGTATTGGAGCAGGATAGCCTGGAAGCAGATCAGGATTCTCTTCCAGCAGAAGGGCTGTGCAGTCTCCTTCCTAGCGCTTTGTAGTGTGAAGCACTCCAGTACTTAGTTCCTCTGAAATGCCTCTCTTCAGATGTTCCTAGAACTTTACTTGTATGACAGACAGCTGTAGCCTCTCTCGGGGACTCCTCTCCTGAGTCCTGGCTCACTAGTCAATTGCTGTTGTGTCCCAAGTCTTTGCTGGGAGCAGGGCATTTACAGCCTCCTACTCCTCTGGTATCTGTGGTAGGACCGTCAGTATCCGTACCACCGTGGAGACCAGGCTCCAGTTCTGTGCGCTCTCAAGCTGAGGGAGCTCGCCTTCTGCAGCTCAGCCTCTCAGCTTCGCACCTCCCGTCTGCACACTTCACCCTCTGCAGACTATCTGATCTCTTTCCCTCCTGGCCCTCAGAGGACACCCCTTTCCAGAATCCTGGTTCAGAGTTCCCCCTGCTGGCCCGGAGTGGAACTGTGTTGCATGCATTAGGTTAACTGCTGGAGAGACCCATCACTGCTTCCAAGCCTGGCATTACCCTCCCCTGGAGGAAGGCAAAGCCAGTGTAGCAACCATACCCCTGGGGGCGGCACATTCCCCCTAGTGAAAGTCAGCACTCCTGGGCTGAACAAAAACATGAAAAACAACATATAAACATTTAAACAACAATAATTGTGCAAGATTTGAAAAAGAGAAAAATGTACAAAAACCAAGAGCTCAAAAATGGTCCTATGATGATAAGTCCTGCATCAATATCCATGGTCCATCCCTGGGCAAATGGTAAAAGTTTTTGACCACACACAAGTCCTGTGGTTCAGTGTCCATAAAACAAACCAAAGAGAACTCTTACAGGTCACCTGTAGGTACAAAACTTGAAAAACAGTTACATATTTACACAATTTCAACAATTACATTACTTTATAAATGATATCTAACTGGTAGTATGCCTTATGTGGTGCGGGTAGATCTGCGTAAGACTGGTGCAGTGGGTAATGTACTGGATACACTACTGGGTGTTCCACATGGCACACGAATTCTAGATTGTCTAGTAACTCTTGGACTCACCATGGGCATAACAGGTTCACCACTGGCAGGGCGAGGGTTCTCTGGCTCCACTGCTGGTGTGGCCTCTGTTGCCTGATTTTCTCGATCTTCAAGGTCTTCTTGAGTCCTATTCTCCTGTGCTTCTACTTGGGGAAATAACACCGGCACCACAATTGCATCATTAACTCTAGTCCAATTCGCAGGGAACTCTCCCAGCACAGTACTGACTGTCTTTTCTTCCTCTGTAGGTGGGATGTTATCCGATCTTCCATCTTTTTCATTCAACTGGTCAGGGCATAACTTCAAGTGATCCCTGGATACCGCTGCTGAGGTCTCTCCTCCATCTGTGCTAACAAAGCATACATTGGCATTATCAAAGTTCGAGGGCAGAATTGTATAGGGCTCCTCTTCCCATTGATCATCCAGAGTATGCAGTCTTGTTTTTCTCTTGAGAACTTGTTCTCCCAGCGAAAAAGGAACAGCAGGTGCATTTTGGTTATAAAGTCTCTCCTGCTTCTGCCTTGCCTGAGCCAGACTCTTCTCCACACACTCCTGTACTCTTCTGTACTGCTGCTGCCTCTCCTTGTCCCAGTCAGCATCTGGTGACGTTACTTCAGGCGTCAGGACTCCCATGTCCAAGTCAATAGCCAGCTTACCAGGCCTTGCTCTCATCAGGTACACTGGAGTACAGTTGGTAGAGTTCACTGGGATATGGTTGTAGAGATCTACCAGATCGGGTAACTTTTCTGGCCACAGATTTCTCTCCTCCAAGGGCAATGTCTTCAGTAAATCAATCACTACCTGGTTCATCTTCTCACACATGTCGTTGGTCTGTGGGTGATAAGGTGTTGTCCGGATCTTCTTACAACCATACAAGTTGCAGAACCCATGGAACACTTCTGCCTCGAAAGCTGGACCTTGATCTGTGAGTACTCTTTCAGGATACCCATGTGGCCTACAGAAGTGCTGTTGGAAGGCTCTGGCCACTGTCCTGGCCGTTAGATCTTTGACGGGCACAACCACCAGGAATCTTGAATAGTGGTCCACTATGGTAAGGGCATAGAGGTAGCCTGACTGGCTTGGAACCAACTTCACATGGTCCAGGGCTACCAACTCCAGTGGCTGTTTGGTGATGATTGGCTGTAGGGGAGCTCTCTGGCTGTCTCGATCCTTTCTGTGCAGGTTACACTGTCCACACTCCCAGCACCACCTCTCAATGGCTTTTCTCATGCCCGTCCAGTAGAACCTCTCTCGGAGTAATGTTTCCAACTTCTTCCAACCAAAGTGTCCAGCTCCATTGTGGTATGCTCCTAGGACCATTGATGCATCTCTCTTTGGGACCACCACCTGCCAAACCAGCTCATGTGTGCGGGCATTGATACTCCTCCAACACAGCTTCCCTTCATAAATGAACAGCCAATCTCTTTCCTTCCACAACTGATGAGTTTCTTCAGGAGCATTCAACTCTTGGCGTGAGTCACCTTGTGTCAGCAGCTCTTTCACCAGGCGGACTGCAGGGTCATTATCTTGCGCTTCTGCCCAATCATGATGGGGCAACGGATTCAGAGTGACTTCCTTCAAGCCAGGTCACCTGTTTCTCACTCCTTGAGCACGTTGGGCCGCCAGTGGCCGGTGGAAGGGAGGCAATTCTACCTCTTCCAGAGCCTCAGGGTCTTCTCCTGCATCTGGCAGATTAGGCATCCTGGATAGCGCATCAGCATTGGCATTCTTGTGCCCTGCCTGGTACTTGATGGTAAACTCATAATTGGATAACCGAGCCATCCTTCGCAACTCCAGTGCTCCTAGCTTGGCAGTTTCCAAGTGGGTCAACGGGTTGTTGTCCGTGAAGATTGTAAATTTGGCCGAAGCTAGGTAATGCCTGAACCTTTCGGTGACAGCCCAGACTATGGCAAGGAACTCCAGCTTAAAAGAACTGTAATTATCAGGGTTCCTCTCAGTGGGACGCAGCTTCCTGCTGGCGTAGGAGATCACTCTCTCTTTTCCATTCTGTACCTGCGACAGTACTGCTCCTAATCCCACGTTGCTGGCATCCGTGTACAGCACAAAGGGTTTGTCATAATCTGGGTAGGCCAGAACTTCGTCACCTGTGAGAGCCATCTTCAATCTGGTGAAAGACCTCTTCAACTCTTCAGTCCATTCAAATGTGGAATTCTTCTGCTTGCCTTTCTTGGACTGCCCCACGAGAAGGTTTTGCATCGGGCTGGCTATTTCAGTAAAGCCTTTGATGAATCTCCGGTAGTAGCCTACCAGTCCAAGGAATAGGCGTACCTCATGGAGGTTGCTGGGCTTCGTCCAGTCCCGTATGACCGTGACCTTGTCAGGATCTGGTGCCACACCTTCTGCACTGACAACATGACCGAGGTACTGTACCTTAGGCTTCAGGAGGTGGCATTTTGAAGGCTTCACTTTCAGGCCAAAATTGGACAAAGCTTCAAACACTTCGGCCAGGTGTTCCAGATGCTCTTCAAAGGTCTTGGAGAAAACAATGACAACATCCAGGTACAACAGGACTGTTTCAAAGTTCTTGTGTCCCAGGCAACACTCCATCAGCCGTTGAAAGGTTCCTGGAGCAGTGCAGAGCCCAAATGGCATATAATTGAACTCACAGAGACCCATTGGAGTGGTAAATGCGGTTTTCTCCTTGTCTGCCTCTGCCACGGGAACCTGCCAATACCCACTGGTGAGATCCAAGGCGGAAAAGTGGTTAGCAGTTTTAAGTGCAGCTAAAGATTCCTCAATTCTAGGCAATGGGTAGGCATCTTTATGTGTGATACTGTTAATTTTCCTGTAATCAACACACATTCTCATAGTACCATCCTTTTTCTTTACAAACACTATTGGAGCTGCCCATGAGCTACAACTGTCCCTAATGACCCCAGCTTCCTTCTTCTCTTTCAACAACTCTTAGCACATTGGTACTGTGTTGGGGGTATAGGTCTGTACCTCTCCTTTATGGGTGGATGGTCTCCGGTGGGGATATGATGTTGGACCCCTTTTGCCTGCCCAAAATCTAGTGGGTGTTTGCTGAATACCCGCTCATACTCTTGTGTCACTCTGTAAACCCCATTTCTCTGGTATGAAGGTGTAGTCAGTTCCCACCTGCAGTTGCTGGCACCACTCTTCTAGCTGCTTCACAGGGCCATTGTCCTCCACCGGATCGGATGAGACCAAAGGCTCTGCTGCCTGCAATGAGTTGTTATTAACAGTGAGCAGTTTAGCAACTATGGCGCACCGAGGTATCGTGGCTTCCTCCTCCCCACAATTCAGAAGGCGCACAGGTACTCTCCCCTTTCGTACATCAACCACACCTCTGGCTGTCAGGAAATGGGCCTGCTATCTGAATATACTGGCTCTACCAATGCCTGTAATCCTGCCCTCTGAGCGCTATGGCTGCGCAACACCAAACCAACATTTCACATCTGGGGGGTATTACAATGGGAAAAGCATCACTCACTCTGACGCTGTAAATCTCTCCACCAGAGAGTTCTACCTGTTGTGTTGTGAGTTCATTTTCCCCTTCACTACAGAGGCCCGATGAACTCCCTCTTCTGGTAAAGAAAGGTAGTGAGCCTGATTATCAAGCACCTGAGCCTAATGATGATGACTGGCTGAGTGGAGTTACTGACTGGATATAAGGCCGCCGACGCCCTTCTGCCCTGCGGGTGATTTCTCTGTGGGATCCTTGGAGACCAGTCTGAATTCCTGCTCTTCTAAAGCTACGTTTTCTGCTCGGCTTTTTGCATTTGTACTTTGACTTTGCTTTGTTTTTCTGGATTTCTGCCATTCCCTGCTGGGGTGAGCTGAATTCCTTTAGCTCTGTCTTCTGAAAATACCTGAGTGCTGATTTAGTTTTTGAAGCGTAGCTGCTTCAGGGTCTTTTTCCATATCAGCTTGTTGGCTTATGTTTTTGATAGGGTTTTGGCAGATTGCAGACAGCAACCTTCCTTTCCTGTTCTGTTTAGTTAGCTTGGGCCCCATCGTTTGCTCAGCCTATCTTTCTATCTGTGTGAGTGTTCTTTCATCTTGCTTCACCATCATTATATGTTGGGGGCTGTCTTTTACTTTGGGGTCTGCTCTGGGGCAGTTTAGATTTCCTTTTCTGTCTTTAGGCTATTTAGCTCTCCGGCTGTGATCGAGGGGTCTAGGGCACCGTAGGAACCCCCCACGGCTACTGCTAGTTGTGTTGATAGGTTCAGGGGTCTGCAATCTGATAGTTGCCAACTTCTCTGGTTTTCTGGACTTAGCTTCTATTTTTGTGTCTGCCTCCTACGGTGACTCAATCATAACAGAATCACCCGCCATACCGCAGATCCTAGGGTACTCAATAGCAGGAAAGAATTGTAAAAAAAAAAAAATAAATAAAAGTGTGTATATTTTTTCCTCTATATCTCTGAGGCCGTAGGGGGAATTTTTTTTTTCTCTCAATGGAGATAAAGCAATTGTCTGATCGTGTGGAGCAGCTCGCTGCGGAAGTACGGGGAATTTCCGCCTACCTTGCTCATTCACATGCTGCTGAACCAAAGATTCCTACACCTGCTGTATTTTTTGGGGATCGGTCTAAATTTTTGAATTTCAAAAATAATTCTAAATTATTTTTTGCCTTGAAGCCTAACTCGTCAGGGAGCTCCACGCAGCAGGTTAAAATTGTCATCTCTTTGCTGCGTGGCGATCCCCAGGATTGGGCGTTTTCTTTGAAACCAAATGATCCTATTCTGACTAATGTGAACACATTTTTTCAAGCCTTGGGGATGTTGTATGACAAACCTAATGCCATTGATCAGGCTGAAAAGACCCTGCTGGCATTGAACCAGGGTCGAGATTCTGCAGAATTGTACTGTCAAAAATTCCGAAAATGGGCAGTACTTACTACCTGGAATGATAATGCCTTGGCTGCTCTCTTTCGGAAGGGGTTGTCAGAAGCCGTAAAAGATACTATGGTGGGATTTCCTGTTCCCTCTGGTCTTGACGATTCTATGTCATTAGCTATTCAGGTTGATCGGCGTTTGCGCGAACGCAAAACTGCACGAGAGGTGTTGCCACCTGTTGAACAAATGTCTGAACCTATGCAATGTGATAGAGTTTTGTCCAGAGAGCAGCGTCAGGAGTTCAGAAGGCGTAATAAGTTGTGTTTTTTCTGTGGAGATGCCTCGCATATTATTTCTGTCTGTCCTAAACGAGAGAAACGCTTTGCACACACGTTTTCTGTTGGTGGTGTTCAACCTAAGTTTCTTCTGGCTATTACTCTGATCTGCTCCCTGTCCACATTTTCCGCCAAGGCTTTTGTGGATTCGGGAGCAGCCCTAAACCTAATGGACTTGGATTTTGCTAAACGTTGTGGATTTCCGATGACACCTCTGCAGACGCCTATCCCTTTGTGGGGGATTGATGCTACTCCTTTGGCTAAAAATAAACCTCAGTTTTGGACCCAGGTGGTAATGCGGGTTGCCCCAGACCATCAAGAAAATTGCAGATTTTTGGTGTTGCATAATCTGCATGATACTATTGTTCTGGGGTTTCCCTGGTTACAAATTCATAATCCAGTTTTGGATTGGAAATCTGTGTCTGTGGTGAGTTGGGGTTGTCGGTGTGCCTTTAGTGAGGCTTCGGTGTTTTCCACCTCTCCTCAGTCGCATGATGTTCCTGATTATTTGGCGGACTTTTATGATGTATTTAGTGAGAATGAGTCTGCGTCTCTGCCTCCTCATAGGAGTTATGACTGTGCAATTGAACTGAGCCAGTGGTGTAAATTTCCCAAGGGTGGGCTCTTCAATTTATCTGTACCCGAGCACGAGGCTATGCGATCCTATATTAAGGAGGCGTTGGAGAAGGGTCATATTAGACCATCCTCGTCACCCTTAGGTGCCGGTTTTTTTTTTGTAGCCAAAAAGGATGGATCATTAAGACCTTGTATTGATTATCGTGCCCTCAACAAAATTACTGTTAAATATCAGTATCCGTTACCCCTGATTTCTGATCTATTCTCCAGAGTTAAAGGTGCTTGCTGGTTTACCAAGCTTGACCTCAGGGGGGCGCATAATCTTATTCGCATTAAGCATGGGGATGAAAGGAAGACGGCGTTTAATACTCCGGAGGGACATTTTGAGTACCTGGTGATGCCTTTTGGGCTCACTAATGCCCCTTCTGTCTTCCAGTGCTTCATGAACGATATTTTCCGAGATTTTGTCGATAAATTTTTGATTATCTATCTGGATGATATTTTGATCTTCTCCAAGGATTGGGATTCTCATGTGGAACATATTCGGACTGTGTTCCGGATCTTGAGGGAGAATTCCCTGTATGTCAAAGGATCTAAATGCTTTTTGGAGTACAGAGGATTTCTTTTTTGGGATTTATTTTGTCCCCGTCAACTATTGAAATGGACCCGGCCAAGGTACAGGCCATTTACGATTGGGTTCAGCCCACTTCTTTGAAGGCCCTCCAGAAGTTTTTGGGTTTTGCTAATTTTTATCGGAAATTTATAGCAAAATTTTCTAGTATTGCCAAGCCATTGACTGATTTGACTAAGAAGGGTGCTGATGTGTTAAATTGGTCTCCGGAGGCTGTTTCTTCCTTTCAGGAGCTGAAGCGAAGATTCACCTCCGCCCCGGTTTTGCGGCAACCTGATGTCTCACTTCCGTTCCAGGTAGAGGTGGATGCTTCTGAGATTGGTGCAGGAGCTGTTTTGTCCCAAAAGGATCCTGTAACATCTAAAATGAATCCCTGTGCTTTCTTTTCCCGAAAGTTCTCTCCATATGAACGTAACTATGATGTGGGGAATTGGGAACTGTTGGCCATGAAATGGGCATTTGAGGAGTGGAGACATTGGTTGGAGGGAGCTAAGCATCAAGTCGTGGTCCTCACTGACCACAAGAATTTGATTTACCTAGAGTCGGCTTAGCGCTTGAACCCTAGACAGGCTAGGTGGGCCTTGTTTTTTACACGTTTTGATTTTGTGGTTTCTTTTCTTCCTGGAACAAAGAATGTCAAGGCAGACGCCCTCTCTAGGAGCTTCTTTGCTGATTCTCCTGTGGTGACCAAGCCTGCTACCATCTTAGGCGAAGGGGTAGTTCTTTCTGCCATCTCGCCCGATTTGAGACGTGCTCTGGAAGAGTTCCAGGAGGACAAACCTGAGCGTTGTCCCAGTGGAAAGTTGTATGTTCCTGACCAGTGGAAGAAGAAAGTGATGTCTGAAGTTCATTGCTCTGCTTTGGCTGGTCATCCAGGTATTTTTGGTACTAGAGATCTGGTGAGTCGGTCTTTTTGGTGGCCCTCCTTGTCTCGTGATGTCAGGAATTTTGTGCAGTCCTGTGGGACGTGCTCCCGGTCTAAATCGTGTTCTCGCTCTAGTGGGTTGTTGATGCCTTTGCCTGTCCCCAAGAGGCCATGGACCCATATTTCAATGGATTTCATCTCTGATATGCCTGTCTCTCAAAGGATGACTGTTATTTGGGTGATTTGTGATAGGTTCTCTAAGATGGTTCATCTTGTACCACTCCCTAAGTTGCCGTCTTCCTCTGAGTTGGTGCCCCTGTTTTTGCAACAGGTGGTTCGCTTGCACGGGATTCCTGAGAACATTGTATCTGACAGAGGAGTTCAGTTTGTGTCTAAATTTTGGAGAACTTTCTGTTCCAAGCTGGGAATTCAGTTGTCCTTCTCCTCTGCTTTTCACCCTCAGACCAATGGGCAGACAGAGAGAACAAACCAGACCTTGGAGTCATATTTGAGATGTTTTATTTCTGCTGATCAGGCTGATTGGGTTTCATTTTTGCCCTTGGCCGAATTTGCTTTAAATAATAGAGCTAGTTCTGCCACTTTGATGTCACCTTTTTTTTGTAACTTTGGGTTTCATCCTCGATTTTCTTCAGGGCAGGTGGAGCCCTCTGCCTGCCCAGGTGTTGACACTGTGGTGGAGAGAATGCACCAGATCTGGGACCAAGTGGTGGATAAGTTATCTCTCTCCCAGGAAAAGGCCCAGCGGTTTTCCAACCGACATTGGACCATTGGTCCCCAGTTTAAGGTTGGTGATATGGTGTGGTTATCATCAAAAAATATTGCTATGAAGGTGGCTTCTCCTAAGTTTAAGCCTAGATTTATTGGACCTTACAAGATTTTGGATATTATTAATCCGGTCTCTTTTCGTTTGGCTCTTCCTGTCACATTTAAAATCCATAATGTGTTCCATAAATCTTTGTTGAAGAGGTTTGTTGAACCTGTTGTTCCAGGGGTGGCACCTCCAGACCCTGTATTGTTTGAAGGTAACATGGAATATGAGGTAGAGAAAGTACTGGATTCCCGTCTGGCTAGACGGAGACTCCAGTATTTGGTTAAGTGGAAGGGTTATGGTCAGGAGGATAATTCCTGGGTCTCTGCCTCTGATATTCATGCCAAAAGATTGGTGCGTGCCTTTCATCGGGCTCACCCGGATCACCCTGGTGACATGGATGAGGGTTCGGTGACCCCTCCTCAAGGTGGAGGTACTGTTGTGAGTTCATTTTCCCCTTCACTACTGAGGCCCGATGAACTCCCTCTTCTGGTAAAGAAAGGTAATGAGCCTGATTATCAAGCACCTGAGCCTAATGATCATGACTGGCTGAGTGGAGTTACTGACTGGATATAAGGCCGCCGACGCCCTTCTGCCCTGCGGGTGATTTCTCTGTGGGATCCTTTGGGACCAGTCTGAATTCCTGCTCTTCTAGAGCTAAGTTTTCTGCTCAGCTTTTTGCATTTGTGCTTTGACTTTGTTTGGTTTGTTTTTCTGGATTTCTGCCATTCCCTGCTGGGGTGAGCTGAATTCCTTTAGCTCTGTCTTCTGAAAATACCTGAGTGCTGATTTAGTTTTTGAAGCCTAGCTGCTTCAGGGTCTTTTTCCATATCAGCTTGTTGGCTTATGTTTTTGATAGGGTTTTGGCAGATTGCAGACAGCAACCTTCCTTTCCTGTTCTGTTTAGTTAGCTTGGGCCCCATCGTTTGCTCAGCCTATCTTTCTATCTGTGTGAGTGTTCTTTCATCTTGCTTCACCGTCATTATATGTTGGGGGCTGTCTTTTACTTTGGGGTCTGCTCTGGGGCAGTTTAGATTTCCTTTTCTGTCTTTAGGCTATTTAGCTCTCCGGCTGTGATCGAGGGGTCTAGGGCACCGTAGGAACCCCCCACGGCTACTGCTAGTTGTGTTGATAGGTTCAGGGGTCTGCAATCTGATAGTTGCCAACTTCTCTGGTTTTCTGGACTTAGCTTCTATTTTTGTGTCTGCCTCCTACGGTGACTCAATCATAACAGAATCACCCGCCATACCGCAGATCCTAGGGTACTCAATAGCAGGAAAGAATTGTAAAAAAAAAAATAAAAGTGTGTATATTTTTTCCTCTATATCTCTGAGGCCGTAGGGGGAATTTTTTTTTTTCTCTCAATGGAGATAAAGCAATTGTCTGATCGTGTGGAGCAGCTCGCTGCGGAAGTGCGGGGAATTTCCGCCTACCTTGCTCATTCACATGCTGCTGAACCAAAGATTCCTACACCTGCTGTATTTTTTGGGGATCGGTCTAAATTTTTGAATTTCAAAAATAATTGTAAATTATTTTTTGCCTTGAAGCCTAACTCGTCAGGGAGCTCCGCGAAGCAGGTTAAAATTGTCATCTCTTTGCTGCGTGGCGATCCCCAGGATTGGGCATTTTCTTTGAAACCAGATGATCCTATTCTGACTAATGTGAACACATTTTTTCAAGCCTTGGGGTTGTTGTATGACGAACCTAATGCCATTGATCAGGCTGAAAAGACCCTGCTGGCATTGAACCAGGGTCGAGATTCTGCAGAATTGTACTGTCAAAAATTCCGAAAATGGGCAGTACTTACTACCTGGAATGATAATGCCTTGGCTGCTCTCTTTCGGAAGGGGTTGTCAGAAGCCGTAAAAGATACTATGGTGGGATTTCCTGTTCCCTCTGGTCTTGACGATTCTATGTCATTAGCTATTCAGGTTGATCGGCGTTTGCGCGAACGCAAAACTGCACGAGAGGTGTTGCCACCTGTTGAACAAATGTCTGAACCTATGCAATGTGATAGAGTTTTGTCCAGAGAGCAGCGTCAGGAGTTCAGAAGGCGTAATAAGTTGTGTTTTTTCTGTGGAGATGCCTCGCATATTATTTCTGTCTGTCCTAAACGAGAGAAACGCTTTGCACACACGTTTTCTGTTGGTGGTGTTCAACCTAAGTTTCTTCTGGCTATTACTCTGATCTGCTCCCTGTCCACATTTTCCGCCAAGGCTTTTGTGGATTCGGGAGCAGCCCTAAACCTAATGGACTTGGATTTTGCTAAACGTTGTGGATTTCCGATGACACCTCTGCAGACGCCTATCCCTTTGTGGGGGATTGATGCTACTCCTTTGGCTAAAAATAAACCTCAGTTTTGGACCCAGGTGGTAATGCGGGTTGCCCCAGACCATCAAGAAAATTGCAGATTTTTGGTGTTGCATAATCTGCATGATACTATTGTTCTGGGGTTTCCCTGGTTACAAATTCATAATCCAGTTTTGGATTGGAAATCTGTGTCTGTGGTGAGTTGGGGTTGTCGGTGTGCCTTTAGTGAGGCTTCGGTGTTTTCCACCTCTCCTCAGTCGCATGATGTTCCTGATTATTTGGCGGACTTTTATGATGTATTTAGTGAGAATGAGTCTGCGTCTCTGCCTCCTCATAGGAGTTATGACTGTGCAATTGAACTGAGCCAGTGGTGTAAATTTCCCAAGGGTGGGCTCTTCAATTTATCTGTACCCGAGCACGAGGCTATGCGATCCTATATTAAGGAGGCGTTGGAGAAGGGTCATATTAGACCATCCTCGTCACCCTTAGGTGCCGGTTTTTTTTTTGTAGCCAAAAAGGATGGATCATTAAGACCTTGTATTGATTATCGTGCCCTCAACAAAATTACTGTTAAATATCAGTATCCGTTACCCCTGATTTCTGATCTATTCTCCAGAGTTAAAGGTGCTTGCTGGTTTACCAAGCTTGACCTCAGGGGGGCGCATAATCTTATTCGCATTAAGCATGGGGATGAAAGGAAGACGGCGTTTAATACTCCGGAGGGACATTTTGAGTACCTGGTGATGCCTTTTGGGCTCACTAATGCCCCTTCTGTCTTCCAGTGCTTCATGAACGATATTTTCCGAGATTTTGTCGATAAATTTTTGATTATCTATCTGGATGATATTTTGATCTTCTCCAAGGATTGGGATTCTCATGTGGAACATATTCGGACTGTGTTCCGGATCTTGAGGGAGAATTCCCTGTATGTCAAAGGATCTAAATGCTTTTTGGAGTACAGAGGATTTCTTTTTTGGGATTTATTTTGTCCCCGTCAACTATTGAAATGGACCCGGCCAAGGTACAGGCCATTTACGATTGGGTTCAGCCCACTTCTTTGAAGGCCCTCCAGAAGTTTTTGGGTTTTGCTAATTTTTATCGGAAATTTATAGCAAAATTTTCTAGTATTGCCAAGCCATTGACTGATTTGACTAAGAAGGGTGCTGATGTGTTAAATTGGTCTCCGGAGGCTGTTTCTTCCTTTCAGGAGCTGAAGCGAAGATTCACCTCCGCCCCGGTTTTGCGGCAACCTGATGTCTCACTTCCGTTCCAGGTAGAGGTGGATGCTTCTGAGATTGGTGCAGGAGCTGTTTTGTCCCAAAAGGATCCTGTAACATCTAAAATGAATCCCTGTGCTTTCTTTTCCCGAAAGTTCTCTCCATATGAACGTAACTATGATGTGGGGAATTGGGAACTGTTGGCCATGAAATGGGCATTTGAGGAGTGGAGACATTGGTTGGAGGGAGCTAAGCATCAAGTCGTGGTCCTCACTGACCACAAGAATTTGATTTACCTAGAGTCGGCTTAGCGCTTGAACCCTAGACAGGCTAGGTGGGCCTTGTTTTTTACACGTTTTGATTTTGTGGTTTCTTTTCTTCCTGGAACAAAGAATGTCAAGGCAGACGCCCTCTCTAGGAGCTTCTTTGCTGATTCTCCTGTGGTGACCAAGCCTGCTACCATCTTAGGCGAAGGGGTAGTTCTTTCTGCCATCTCGCCCGATTTGAGACGTGCTCTGGAAGAGTTCCAGGAGGACAAACCTGAGCGTTGTCCCAGTGGAAAGTTGTATGTTCCTGACCAGTGGAAGAAGAAAGTGATGTCTGAAGTTCATTGCTCTGCTTTGGCTGGTCATCCAGGTATTTTTGGTACTAGAGATCTGGTGAGTCGGTCTTTTTGGTGGCCCTCCTTGTCTCGTGATGTCAGGAATTTTGTGCAGTCCTGTGGGACGTGCTCCCGGTCTAAATCGTGTTCTCGCTCTAGTGGGTTGTTGATGCCTTTGCCTGTCCCCAAGAGGCCATGGACCCATATTTCAATGGATTTCATCTCTGATATGCCTGTCTCTCAAAGGATGACTGTTATTTGGGTGATTTGTGATAGGTTCTCTAAGATGGTTCATCTTGTACCACTCCCTAAGTTGCCGTCTTCCTCTGAGTTGGTGCCCCTGTTTTTGCAACAGGTGGTTCGCTTGCACGGGATTCCTGAGAACATTGTATCTGACAGAGGAGTTCAGTTTGTGTCTAAATTTTGGAGAACTTTCTGTTCCAAGCTGGGAATTCAGTTGTCCTTCTCCTCTGCTTTTCACCCTCAGACCAATGGGCAGACAGAGAGAACAAACCAGACCTTGGAGTCATATTTGAGATGTTTTATTTCTGCTGATCAGGCTGATTGGGTTTCATTTTTGCCCTTGGCCGAATTTGCTTTAAATAATAGAGCTAGTTCTGCCACTTTGATGTCACCTTTTTTTTGTAACTTTGGGTTTCATCCTCGATTTTCTTCAGGGCAGGTGGAGCCCTCTGCCTGCCCAGGTGTTGACACTGTGGTGGAGAGAATGCACCAGATCTGGGACCAAGTGGTGGATAAGTTATCTCTCTCCCAGGAAAAGGCCCAGCGGTTTTCCAACCGACATTGGACCATTGGTCCCCAGTTTAAGGTTGGTGATATGGTGTGGTTATCATCAAAAAATATTGCTATGAAGGTGGCTTCTCCTAAGTTTAAGCCTAGATTTATTGGACCTTACAAGATTTTGGATATTATTAATCCAGTCTCTTTTCGTTTGGCTCTTCCTGTCACATTTAAAATCCATAATGTGTTCCATAAATCTTTGTTGAAGAGGTTTGTTGAACCTGTTGTTCCAGGGGTGGCACCTCCAGACCCTGTATTGTTTGAAGGTAACATGGAATATGAGGTAGAGAAAGTACTGGATTCCCGTCTGGCTAGACGGAGACTCCAGTATTTGGTTAAGTGGAAGGGTTATGGTCAGGAGGATAATTCCTGGGTCTCTGCCTCTGATATTCATGCCAAAAGATTGGTGCGTGCCTTTCATCGGGCTCACCCGGATCACCCTGGTGACATGGATGAGGGTTCGGTGACCCCTCCTCAAGGTGGAGGTACTGTTGTGAGTTCATTTTCCCCTTCACTACTGAGGCCCGATGAACTCCCTCTTCTGGTAAAGAAAGGTAATGAGCCTGATTATCAAGCACCTGAGCCTAATGATCATGACTGGCTGAGTGGAGTTACTGACTGGATATAAGGCCGCCGACGCCCTTCTGCCCTGCGGGTGATTTCTCTGTGGGATCCTTTGGGACCAGTCTGAATTCCTGCTCTTCTAGAGCTAAGTTTTCTGCTCAGCTTTTTGCATTTGTGCTTTGACTTTGTTTGGTTTGTTTTTCTGGATTTCTGCCATTCCCTGCTGGGGTGAGCTGAATTCCTTTAGCTCTGTCTTCTGAAAATACCTGAGTGCTGATTTAGTTTTTGAAGCCTAGCTGCTTCAGGGTCTTTTTCCATATCAGCTTGTTGGCTTATGTTTTTGATAGGGTTTTGGCAGATTGCAGACAGCAACCTTCCTTTCCTGTTCTGTTTAGTTAGCTTGGGCCCCATCGTTTGCTCAGCCTATCTTTCTATCTGTGTGAGTGTTCTTTCATCTTGCTTCACCGTCATTATATGTTGGGGGCTGTCTTTTACTTTGGGGTCTGCTCTGGGGCAGTTTAGATTTCCTTTTCTGTCTTTAGGCTATTTAGCTCTCCGGCTGTGATCGAGGGGTCTAGGGCACCGTAGGAACCCCCCACGGCTACTGCTAGTTGTGTTGATAGGTTCAGGGGTCTGCAATCTGATAGTTGCCAACTTCTCTGGTTTTCTGGACTTAGCTTCTATTTTTGTGTCTGCCTCCTACGGTGACTCAATCATAACAGAATCACCCGCCATACCGCAGATCCTAGGGTACTCAATAGCAGGAAAGAATTGTAAAAAAAAAAATAAAAGTGTGTATATTTTTTCCTCTATATCTCTGAGGCCGTAGGGGGAATTTTTTTTTTTCTCTCAATGGAGATAAAGCAATTGTCTGATCGTGTGGAGCAGCTCGCTGCGGAAGTGCGGGGAATTTCCGCCTACCTTGCTCATTCACATGCTGCTGAACCAAAGATTCCTACACCTGCTGTATTTTTTGGGGATCGGTCTAAATTTTTGAATTTCAAAAATAATTGTAAATTATTTTTTGCCTTGAAGCCTAACTCGTCAGGGAGCTCCGCGAAGCAGGTTAAAATTGTCATCTCTTTGCTGCGTGGCGATCCCCAGGATTGGGCATTTTCTTTGAAACCAGATGATCCTATTCTGACTAATGTGAACACATTTTTTCAAGCCTTGGGGTTGTTGTATGACGAACCTAATGCCATTGATCAGGCTGAAAAGACCCTGCTGGCATTGAACCAGGGTCGAGATTCTGCAGAATTGTACTGTCAAAAATTCCGAAAATGGGCAGTACTTACTACCTGGAATGATAATGCCTTGGCTGCTCTCTTTCGGAAGGGGTTGTCAGAAGCCGTAAAAGATACTATGGTGGGATTTCCTGTTCCCTCTGGTCTTGACGATTCTATGTCATTAGCTATTCAGGTTGATCGGCGTTTGCGCGAACGCAAAACTGCACGAGAGGTGTTGCCACCTGTTGAACAAATGTCTGAACCTATGCAATGTGATAGAGTTTTGTCCAGAGAGCAGCGTCAGGAGTTCAGAAGGCGTAATAAGTTGTGTTTTTTCTGTGGAGATGCCTCGCATATTATTTCTGTCTGTCCTAAACAAGAGAAACGCTTTGCACACACGTTTTCTGTTGGTGGTGTTCAACCTAAGTTTCTTCTAGCTATTACTCTGATCTGCTCCCTGTCCACATTTTCCGCCAAGGCTTTTGTGGATTCGGGAGCAGCCCTAAACCTAATGGACTTGGATTTTGCTAAACGTTGTGGATTTCCGATGACACCTCTGCAGACGCCTATCCCTTTGTGGGGGATTGATGCTACTCCTTTGGCTAAAAATAAACCTCAGTTTTGGACCCAGGTGGTAATGCGGGTTGCCCCAGACCATCAAGAAAATTGCAGATTTTTGGTGTTGCATAATCTGCATGATACTATTGTTCTGGGGTTTCCCTGGTTACAAATTCATAATCCAGTTTTGGATTGTAAATCTGTGTCTGTGGTGAGTTGGGGTTGTCGGTGTGCCTTTAGTGAGGCTTCGGTGTTTTCCACCTCTCCTCAGTCGCATGATGTTCCTGATTATTTGGCGGACTTTTATGATGTATTTAGTGAGAATGAGTCTGCGTCTCTGCCTCCTCATAGGAGTTATGACTGTGCAATTGAACTGAGCCTGGGGTGTAAATTTCCCAAGGGTGGGCTCTTCAATTTATCTGTACCCGAGCACGAGGCTATGCGATCCTATATTAAGGAGGCGTTGGAGAAGGGTCATATTAGACCATCCTCGTCACCCTTAGGTGCCGGTTTTTTTTTGTAGCCAAAAAGGATGGATCATTAAGACCTTGTATTGATTATCGTGCCCTCAACAAAATTACTGTTAAATATCAGTATCCGTTACCCCTGATTTCTGATCTATTCTCCAGAGTTAAAGGTGCTTGCTGGTTTACCAAGCTTGACCTCAGGGGGGCGCATAATCTTATTCGCATTAAGCATGGGGATGAATGGAAGACGGCGTTTAATACTCCGGAGGGACATTTTGAGTACCTGGTGATGCCTTTTGGCCTCACTAATGCCCCTTCTGTCTTCCAGTGCTTAATGAACGATATTTTCCGAGATTTTGTCGATAAATTTTTGATTATCTATCTGGACGATATTTTGATCTTCTCCAAGGATTGGGATTCTCATGTGGAACATATTCGGACTGTGTTCCGGATCTTGAGGGAGAATTCCCTGTATGTCAAAGGATCTAAATGCCTTTTTGGAGTACAGAGGATTTCTTTTTTGGGATTTATTTTGTCCCCGTCAACTATTGAAATGGACCCGGCCAAGGTACAGGCCATTTACGATTGGGTTCAGCCCACTTCTTTGAAGGCCCTCCAAAAGTTTTTGGGTTTTGCTTTTTATCGGAAATTTATAGCAAAATTTTCTAGTATTGCCAAGCCATTGACTGATTTGACTAAGAAGGGTGCTGATGTGTTAAATTGGTCTCCGGAGGCTGTTTCTTCCTTTCAGGAGCTGAAGTGAAGATTCACCTCCGCCCCGGTTTTGTGGCAACCTGATGTCTCACTTCCGTTCCAGGTAGAGGTGGATGCTTCTGAGATTGGTGCAGGAGCTGTTTTGTCCCAAAAGGATCCTGTAACATCTAAAATGAATCCCTGTGCTTTCTTTTCCCGAAAGTTCTCTCCATCTGAACGTAACTATGATGTGGGGAATTGGGAACTGTTGGCCATGAAATGGGCATTTGAGGAGTGGAGACATTGTTTGGAGGGAGCTAAGCATCAAGTCGTGGTCCTCACTGACCACAAGAATTTGATTTACCTAGAGTCGACTAAGCGCTTGAACCCTAGACAGGCTAGGTGGGCCTTGTTTTTTACACGTTTTGATTTTGTGGTTTCTTTTCTTCCTGGAACAAAGAATGTCAAGGCAGATGCCCTCTCTAGGAGCTTCTTTGCTGATTCTCCTGTGGTGACCAAGCCTGCTACCATCTTAGGCGAAGGGGTAGTTCTTTCTGCCATCTCGCCCGATTTGAGACGTGCTCTGGAAGAGTTCCAGGAGGACAAACCTGAGCGTTGTCCCAGTGGAAAGTTGTATGTTCCTGACCAGTGGAAGAAGAAAGTGATGTCTGAAGTTCATTGCGCTGCTTTGGCTGGTCATCCAGGTATTTTTGGTACTAGAGATCTGGTGAGTCGGTCTTTTTGGTGGCCCTCCTTGTCTCGTGATGTCAGGAATTTTGTGCAGTCCTGTGGGACGTGCTCCCGGTCTAAATCGTGTTCTCGCTCTAGTGGGTTGTTGATGCCTTTGCCTGTCCCCAAGAGGCCATGGACCCATATTTCAATGGATTTCATCTCTGATATGCCTGTCTCTCAAAGGATGACTGTTATTTGGGTGATTTGTGATAGGTTCTCTAAGATGGTTCATCTTGTACCACTCCCTAAGTTGCCATCTTCCTCTGAGTTGGTACCCCTGTTTTTGCAACAGGTGGTTCGCTTGCACGGGATTCCTGAGAACATTGTATCTGACAGAGGAGTTCAGTTTGTGTCTAGATTTTGGAGAACTTTCTGTTCCAAGTTGGGAATTCAGTTGTCCTTCTCCTCTGCTTTTCGCCCTCAGACCAATGGGCAGACAGAGAGAACAAACCAGACCTTGGAGTCATATTTGAGATGTTTTATTTCTGCTGATCGGGCTGATTGGGTTTCATTTTTGCCTTTGGCCGAATTTGCTTTAAATAATAGAGCTAGTTCTGCCACTTTGATGTCACCTTTTTTTTTGTAACTTTGGGTTTCATCCTCGATTTTCTTCAGGGCAGGTGGAGCCCTCTGCTTGCCCAGGTGTTGACACTGTGGTGGAGAGAATGCACCAGATCTGGGACCAAGTGGTGGATAAGTTATCTCTCTCCCAGGAAAAGGCCCAGCGGTTTTCCAACCGACATAGGACCATTGGTCCCCAGTTTAAGGTTGGTGATATGGTGTGATTATCATCAAAAAATATTGCTATGAAGGTGGCTTCTCCTAAGTTTAAGCCTAGATTTATTGGACCTTACAAGATTTTGGATATTATTAATCCGGTCTCTTTTCGTTTGGCTCTTCCTGTCACATTTAAAATCCATAATGTGTTCCATAAATCTTTGTTGAAGAGGTTTGTTGAACCTGTTGTTCCGGGGGTTGCACCTCCAGACCCTGTATTGGTTGAAGGTAACATGGAATATGAGGTAGAGAAAGTACTGGATTCCCATCTGGCTAGACGGAGACTCCAGTATTTGGTTAAGTGGAAGGGTTATGGTGAGTGGAGTTACTGACTGGATATAAGGCCGCCGACGCCCTTCTGCCCTGCGGGTGATTTCTCTGTGGGATCCTTGGAGACCAGTCTGAATTCCTGGTCTTCTAAAGCTAGGGTTTTGGCAGATTGCAGACAGCAACCTTCCTTTCCTGTTCTGTTTAGTTAGCTTGGGCCCTATCGTTTGCTCAGCCTATCTTTCTATCTGTGTGAGTGTTCTTTCATCTTGCTTCACCATCATTATATGTTGGGGGCTGTCTTTTACTTTGGGGTCTGCTCTGGGGCAGTTTAGATTTCCTTTTCTGTCTTTAGGCTATTTAGCTCTCCGGCTGTGATTGAGGGGTCTAGGGCACCGTAGGAACCCCCCACGGCTACTGCTAGTTGTGTTGATAGGTTCAGGGGTCTGCAATCTGATAGTTGCCAACTTCTGTGGTTTTCTGGACGTAGCTTCTATTTTTGTGTCTGCCTCCTACGGTGACTCAATCATAACAGAATCACCCGCCATACCGCAGATCCTAGGGTACTCAATAGCAGGAAAGAATTGTAAATTTGCATCAGGGCTCGGATCTCCTTCTGCAGGACTCTTTGTTCTCCGGAACCAGCAGTCTCAGCCACCTGTTGCAACAAGACCATAACCTCGGACAGACAGTTTTCAATTACATTTGTACCAAGAGTCATCATGGGATTACATTCACGTCGATCAATATCAACAATATCTCCTTCAATGGAAGTCTTCAAACAGAGGCTGGACAGACATCTGACGGGGATGATTTAGCGAATCCTGCTTTGAGCAGGGGGTTGGACCAGATGGCCCAGGAGGTCCATTCCAACTCTACGATTCTATGATTCTATGATTCTATGATAATATCAGACCTTGTGATTTTAGCTCCACCCGGCCCACTTTAACAGTAATTTCCTTGCATCCGATCTGTGGCAAGGTATGACCATTACTAGCAACTACTGTTAGTTCATCAGTTGGGCCACGGGTGAGTTCAGAATCAGCCCAGTACCTCTTGTACAAAATATATGGCATAGTGGTCACCTGGGAGCCAGTGTCCAGCAAAGCGTTCATGGGGATGCCGTCAATCACCACAGGAAGGATCAGTCTCCCTCCCACATACTTGGCTCTCCAGTTCTTTGGGCCTGGTGATCCTACTCCTGGGGGTTGGCCCTCTGCCCCAGGGGTTGCTCGTTTAAAGGACAGTACCTTGCAAGATGACCTGCCTTGTAACAGCAGCGACAGACGTCCGTTCTGGTCGTAGCGATCACTGTTCCTTCCTTGAAGTGGCGGGGTTCTCCTCCTCCGGAGCCACGGGACATCCTCTGGACTGGAAGCAAGCTGGACCTTTTCTTTGGAGGAATCCTGCAGGGACTGCATGGTTCTGGTGAGTGCAGCCATCTCTTTGGTCAGCTCCTGGACTTGAAGACGCAGCTCCTCAGTTGGATCTTTATCCAGGGTCTGGGCATCAGCCTCCACAGGGATGGAAGGAAAGGATGTAGCTTCCTGATGGTAGGTGATCGCTGGGCGCCTAGGGGGCGCTGGACAGCTGTCAGAGGATTCCTGTAGTACTCGGATAGCCCTGTCCTTGAAATTAGCAAAGTCCAGATCAGGGTCTTGCAGGGTTAAAATACGTAACTGCCCTCTGTGGGTACTGGACAGGAGCCCTTCAATGAACTGCTCCTTTAACAGTTGATCTTCTTCCTTTTCACTGTCAGGGTCAACTTGTTTAACTGCTCGCAGTGCCTCCTGCAGGTTGAGAGCATAGTCTCTGATACTCTGATACTGTCCTGTGCCCTCTGTTTACAGCCAAAGAACCTCATCTTGATTTCAGCTGCAGTGCGGGTGTCAAAAGTGCTCTTCAGCTTGGCCAGGACTTTTGCAACAGTCTCTTTATCAGTGTCCTGCCAGGCTTTCACCTCCCTCAGTGCTGCACCCATTAGCTGTCCAATCAGGATATTCACTTTCTGGCTTTCAGACAGGGGGTAAACTTTAAACAAGCTGCACAGTCTCTCTTTAAATTCACTCAGGGTATGTGATTCACCCGAGTACTGCGGCAGCCAGGCCGCTCCCGGTATGTAGGGCATGGATAGCGGCATTATGGGGACCGCTACGGCGGGTGCTCCTCCTGGCGGTACCGTGGGGTTGGCAGCGGCATCCGCCACTGCATTGGCTTGTGGGGCAGACATTCTCTTCCCCCCTAGTTAACGTTAGCCAGGGCCGGGGGTTGCAGGAGCTCACCGGCGGCCGCTTCGCAGGCCCGACGCTCCGGGCTGTAGGCCTCAGCTCCTCCTCCTCTCTCGCACGCTGTCCTCTCTTCCATGGCGGCACTTCTCTTCTTCGCGCTCTGCGGCAGGCTCCGCCCACGAAGGCCCGCCTCTTTCTTCCCGCGCGTGCCAAGCAGCGCGGCAATGGCGGCAACTGGTGCCAAATTCACAGTTCACAAACACAGTCTATGGCACACAGGACCCAGGGATACCGGGCTCCATAATCCTGTCGTGACGCCAAATTGGGTCGCCCTCCCAGGGCTGTGGGGTACTCGGTACCAGGCCGGTGTCAGGGGGAGGTGTCATAGCAGCGGTGACCCAGTCCGTGGCCCTGGGCGCCCAAGGAATGGGGAGATGTAGTTAATGGTAGGATAGTTTGTGACGCCACCCGTGGTGTTTGGCAAGTAAGATGTTGAGCCAATGCTGCATGCAGATCCGCTGGGACTGATGGTGTGGTGCAGCAAAGATGGTGTAGCTCCCCACAGGTGGAGCTGTAGTCCCAGGGCAGTGTAGATGTAGCTGGCACGGGGATGTAGCAGTGCCGAAAGCGTAGGAAACAGACAAGACACAGCGGTTGTAGTTTTTGTACCTTTACTGAGTATATGCAGTCCAGAGTCCTGATTACAGATGGTATTGGAGCAGGTTAGCCTGGAAGCAGATCAGGATTCTCTCTCAGCAGAAGGGCTGTGCAGTCTCCTTCCTATCGCTTTGTAGTGTGAAGCACTCAAGTACTTAGTTACTCTGAAATGCCTCTCTTCAGATGTTCCTAGAACTTTACTTGTATGACAGACAGCTGTAGCCTCTCTTGGGGACTCCTCTCCTGAGTCCTGGCTCACTAGTCAATTGCTGTTGTGTCCCAAGTCTTTGCTGGGAGCAGGGCATTTACAGCCTCCTACTCCTCTGGTATCTGTGGTAGGACCATCAGTATCCGTACCACCGTGGAGACCAGGCTCCAGTTCTGTGCGCTCTCAAGCTGAGGGAGCTCGCCTTCTGCAGCTCAGCCTCTCAGCTTCGCGCCTCCCGTCTGCACACTTCACCCTCCGCAGACTACCTGATCTCTTTCCCTCCTGGCCCTCAGAGGACACCCCTTTCCAGAATCCTGGTTCAGAGTTCCCCCTGCTGGCCAGGAGTGGAACTGTGTTGCATGCATTAGGTTAACTGCTGGAGAGACCCATCACTGCTTCCAAGCCTGGCATTACCCTCCCCTGGAGGAAGGCAAAGCCAGTGTGGCGACCATACCCCTGGGGGCGCCATACTTACATGTCGGCAGAGAATTCCAACTGTGGCTGTGATATCCGAACAAGTTGTGATTGCTATTTACAGAAGTGCACCCACTGCTTGTCTGTAACTTATTACTGGAAAGTAGATCTTTTTCTCCTTCCAACTTTAAGTAGGTCAGATCCATTGGTGTTGACACACATTTAGCTTCTGGCATTCCAAACTGGTTTAGGATTGCGGAAATTTTAGAACTTTAATTGAGAAGAAAACTACCATCTTCCTCTTTTTAGTGGTGCTTATTTTAGGAAAGGATATTCTTGACATTTTCCATTTAAGACAGCTAGTGCACATCATTATTTCACTACACTGGTTGATTTCAATACCATTTGCAAGTTGAGCTAGCTTCCTTACTGCTTATGGGTCTCTGTGCCCAAGATGTCTGTGCCATACATGGATACAATTCTTATGTTGATCTTGTCTAACACCCTACCCTCTTTCTTTGCATTTTAGCTGATAAAGTTCATCTTGGATTTTTCCTTCTGCAAGATTGTGACCCTTCTTTGAGGTGATGCAGCTGTTATCTCTAAAAGTAACTACATTCCCCTTTTGCATGAGCTTCTTTACTGACAGTAGATTGCTTTCAAGACTAGGAACATAGAGAACATCCTTTATTGGGATCTTTCTGCTTTGTGCTGAGGAAACTGGACAGTGGAGGTAGCAATCTCCTACTCCTCCTTCTGAAGTCATATAGTAACCATTTGCTAAGATGACCTTTCCTGGCTTGCTTTCATTAAGATCAGTGAAGAAATCCTTGTTATTTGTCATCTCCCTGCTGCGCGGCGATCCCCAGGATTGGGCTTTTCCTTTGACAGCCGGAGATCCTATTCTAGCTAATGTGGATGCATTTTTTCAAGCCCTGGGGTTGTTGTATGATGAACCTAATGCTATTGACCAAGCTGAGAAAACCTTATTGGCATTGAACCAGGGTCATGATTCTGCAGAGTTATATTGTCAAAAATTCCGAAAGTGGGCAGTCCTTACTAAATGGAATGATGATACCCTAGCAGATCTCTTTTGGAAGGGTCTAGCAGAAACCGTAAAAGATATTATGGTGGGATTTCCTGTCCCCTCTGGTCTTGACGACTCTATGTCATTGGCCATTCAAATTGATCGGCGTTTACGTGAACGTAAAACTACTCGAGAGGCGGTGACGTCTTTCGAACGAACTTCTGAACCCATGCAATGCGATAGGGTTTTGCTCAAGGGCACAACGCCAGGAGTTTAGAAGGCGTAATAAGTTGTGTTTATTTTGTGGGGATGCCTCTCATACTATTTCTGTGTGCCCTAAACGAAAAAGCGTTTTGCTCACGCATTTGCTGTGGGCAGTGTACAGCCTAAGTTCCTTTTGGCGATTACCTTGATCTGCTCCTTGTCTACATTTTCCGCTAAGGCTTTTGTTGATTCAGGAGCAGCTTTGAATCCGATGGATTTTGACTTTGCCAAACGTTGTGGTTTTCCAATGATACCCCTGCGGACTCCTATCCCTTTGAGGGGTATTGATGCTACTCCTTTGGCGGAGAATAAACCCCAGTTTTGGACCCAGGTGATAATGCGGGTCGCCCCGGACCACCAAGAGAATTGTAAATTTTTGGTGTTGCACAATTTGCATGATATTATTGTTCTGGGTTTTCCTTGGTTGCAAACCCATAATCCTGTTTCGGATTGGAAATCTGTGTCTGTAGTGAGTTGGGGTTGTCAATGTGTTCTTAGTGACACTCCTGTTTTCTCCACCTCTCCCCAGTCTCATGATGTTCCTGACTATTTGGATGATTTTTCTGATGTATTTAGTGAGAGTAAGTCTGCGTCTTTGCCTCCTCATAGGAGTTATGACTGTGCAATTGAGTTAATGCCGGGTGTAAATTTCCCAAGGATCGGCTTTTCAACTTATCGGTACCTGAACATGATGCTATGCGATCTTATATCAAGGAGTCGCTGGAGAAGGGTCATATCAGACCATCCTCTTCACCTTTAGGTGCTGGGGTTTTTTTGTGGCCAAGAAAGATGGCTCATTAAGGCCATGTATTGACTATTGTTCCCTTAACAAAATCACTGTTAAATATCAGTACCCGTTACCCCTGATTTATTTTCCAGAGTTAAAAGTGCCTGCTGGTTTACCAAACTTGACCTCAGGGGGCACATAATCTTATTCGCATCAAGCACGGGGATGAATGGAAGACGGCGTTTAATACCCCGGAGGGACATTTTGAGTACCTGGTGATGCCTTTTGGGTTCACTAATGCCCCTTCCATCTTCCAATCTTTTATGAATGATATTTTCTGGGACTTTGTAGATAAGTTTTTGATAATTTATCTGGATGATATTTTGATCTTTTCCAGTGATTGGGATTCTCATGTGGAACATGTCCGGACTGTGTTCCGGATTTTGAGGGAAAATACTCTGTATGTTAAGGGATCGAAGTGTCTCTTTGGTGTTCAGAGGATTTAGTTTTTGGGATTCATTTTGTCCACGTCTGCTATTGAAATGGACCCGGCCAAGGTACAGGCCATTTATTATTGGGTTCAGCCCACTTCTTTGAAGGCTCTCCAGAAGTTTTTGGGTTTTGCTAATTTCTACCGTAAATTTATAAGTAATTTTTCTGGTATTGTTAAGCCACTGACTGATTTGACCAAAAAGGGCACCAATGTGGTGAATTGGTCTCCAGAGGCAGCCTCGGCATTTCAGGAGCTTAAGCGGAGATTCACTTCTGCTCCGGTTCTACGGCAACCTGATGTCTCACTCCCATTTCAGGTGGAGATAAATGCTTCTGAGATTGGTGCAGGAGCCATTTTGTCCCAAAGAGATCCGGTAACTTCTAAGATGAATCCCTGTGCCTTCTTTTCCTGAAAATTCTCCCCATCTGAACGTAACTATGACATGGGGAATCGGGAATCGTTGGCCATGAAATGGGCATTTGAAGAGTGGAGACATTGGTTGGAGGGAGCTAGACATCAAGTTGTGGTCCTCACCGACTGCAAGAATTTGATTTATCTTGAATCAGCCAAACACTTGAATCCTATACAGGCTAGGTGGGCCTTGCTTTTCACGTATTTTAATTTTGTGGTCTCCTTTCTTCCGGGCACTAAGAATGTTAAGGCGGATGCCCTTTCCAGGAGTTTCTTTGCGGATTCTCTTGATGTGACCGAGCCTACTACCATTCTAAATGAGGGTGTAGTTCTTTCTGCCATCTCTCCTCATTTGAGATATGCCCTGGAGGAATTTCAGGAGGATAACCTGAATGATGCCCTATGGGAAAATTGTATGTCCCTGACCAGTGGAGAAAAAGAGTAATGTCTGAAATTCATTGCTCCGCTTTGGCTGGTCATCCAGGTATCTTTGGTACCAGAGATTTGGTGAGTCAGTCTTTTTGGTGGCCTGCCTTATCTCGTGATGTCAGGAATTTTGTGCAGTCCTGTGGGACTTGTTCTTGGTCCAAGCCCTGTTTCCGTGCTAGTGGTTTGTTGATGCCCCTGCCAGTGCCCAGGAGGCCGTGGACCCATATCTCAATGGATTTTATCTCTGATCTCCCTGTCTCTCAGAGAATGACTGTTAATTGGGTGATCCGTGATAGATTTTCTAAGATGGTCCATCTTGTACCATTCCCAAAGTTGCCATCTTCTTCTGAGTTGGTGCCCGTATTTTTACAACAAGTGATTCGTCTGCACGGGATTCCTGAGAACATTGTGTCAGACAGAGGAGTCCAGTTTGATTACAGATTTTGGAGAGCTTTTTGTTCCAAACTGGAAATTCAGTTGTCCTTCTCCTCTGCATTTCATCCTCAGACCAATGGGCAGACGGAGAGAACAAACCAGACTTTGGAGTCCTATTTGAGATGTTTCATATCTGCTGATCAGGATGATTGGGTCTCATTTTTGCCATTGGCCGAATTAGCACTAAACAATAGGGCTAGTTCTGCCACTTTGATGTCTCCTTTCTTTTGTAACTTTGTTTTTCATCCTCGATTTTCTTCGGGGCAGGTGGAAGCTTCTGCCTGCCCAGGTGTGGATTCTGTGGTAGAGCGAAAGCAGCAGATTTGGGACCAAGTAGTGGATAAGTTGTCCCACTCTCAGGAAAAGGCCCAATGGTTTTCCAACTGGCATAGGACCATTGGTCCCCGGTTTAAAGTGGGTAATATGGTTTGGTTGTCCTCAAAAAATATTCCCATGAAGGTTGCATCTCCAAAATTCACGCCAAGGTTTATTGAACCTTATAAGATTTTAGAAATCCTTAACCCCGTTTCTTTCCATTTGGCTCTTCCAGTTACGTTTAAGATTCATAACGTTTCTCATAAATCTTTGTTAAAAAGGTTTGTCGAGCCAGTAGTTCCCATGGCGGCGCCCCCTGACCCTGTAATGGTTAAGGGTAATTTGGAGTATGAGGTAGAGAAGATATTGGATTCTCAGAGACATCAGTACTTGGTCAAGTGGAAGGGTTATGGCAAGGAGGATAATTCTTGGGTCTCTGATGCTGACATCCATGCCAAGAGATTGATTCGTGCCTTTCACCGGGCCCATCCTGATAGGCCTGGTGGCGTGGATGAGGGTTCGGTGACCCCTCCTCAAGGGGGGTACTGTTGTGAATTTCCTGGCTCAGACTTCTGAGCCGAAGCTCCCCCTGCTCCCTCCGGTTGTTACTGGAGATTGTGGAGCTGGCCAGATTGTCAGAGGTCTGCCACCTGATGATGATGATGACGACTGGAGATCTGGGGTTACTCATTGGAGTATTTAAGTTTGCAGACTTCCTTCAATCCCTGCTGGTGATTGCTTTCCTGTGCATTCTGAGGTCTGATGTCTCCTGCCCTGATCCTGCATTGTTCAGCTAAGTGGTTATTTGCTAATCCTTTGCATCTGATCTGTTTTTGTCTCTCTCTTCTTGTTGATCGGGTTCAGCTTGCTCCTCTGGGGGCTGTGCTGGACCAACGCTCCCTATGTTACAGCCCGTATCAATTTGTTCAGTCCCCTGTTATATTGGTCTCTTTTGCTTTGCTTCCAGTTCATACCGGAGTGCTCATAAAGTGGGGGTGAAGTCATGTGACTTCAGTGTTTTTTGTACATCAGACGTGTTGGATTTTTCAGGGTTTTTGCGTAATTGCAGACAGTGTCTTTCCTTTCCTGTCCTGTCTAGTCAGTTTGGGCCCCATCATTTTCGCAGTCTATTTTTCTGCCTGTGTTTGTGTTTCATCTTGTCTCACCGACAATATATGTTTGGGGGCTATCTATTCCTTTTAGGGTCTGCTCCGGGGCAGTTTAGATTTCACCATTCTTGCTTCAGGCTTAGTTAGCTCTCCGGCTGTGCCGAGGCGTCTAGGGCATCGTAGGTACGCTCCATGGCTACTGCTAGTTGTGTGGATAGGATTTAGGGTTTGCAATCCGCTTAGTTACCAACTTCTCTAGTTTTCTGGTGGCTTAGCCTGTTCCTGCCATCCTCCTGTGTGACCCATTCATAACAGGGCCCAGTAGTGAAGTTGATGGCTGCAAATCACCTGCCCATCCCGGTCGCAGGGGTGGTATGGATGTAGGTCTCCCTGTGTGGGAGGGATCTTGGACGGAGGGGTATCGTACTGACTTAGGGAGAGGCTGGCCATGGCCTGTCATGATCCAGGGTGGATCTTTTAGGTGTCGGGTTCCTGTCGCTGCACAGCGGGAATCCCGAGTCTTGCTTCCAGTGGTCTCCCATTCCTCTCCAGCCACAGAGAAGGTTGCTCAGCAAACTCGTCGGCCCTGGCGCTCTGCCTAGACCAGCTCCATGGGTTTGCTTGCTGCTGCCACCTATGGCACAGCTTTGGCAATGCAGGCTGCTCAGCAGTGAGATTCTCCAGGGACTAAGTCCTCATGTCGGGCCACTGAGCATGCCCGTGGAGTGATCTCCCATTGGAGATCGAAGGTCACGTGCTCAGGTCCTGCTCCTGTTCGGATTGGCCCATCCGAGAAGCCAGGAAGGTCCCGAATGCTCGCGGCTATAAAAGGCTCGCATGGCCGCTAGGCCATGTGCTAGGATAGACTGTATTTACAGACTATGTGGAGTGAGTGATGCATGCACGGGTGAATGACTCATTAAGAAACCCCTACCCTTGGTACGCATGTGTTGTGCAGCCTAGCCTGCTAGCGCCCAGGCTTAGGCATAGGTAGGTCAGTGGTTGAGTCAGGCATCAGTCCTCACCAGGGACTCGGCACGCCTCAGTGCACGCTGTTATGAATGAGTCACCGAAGGAGGAAAAAACAAAAATACAAGCTAAGTCCAGAAAACCGGAGAGGTTGGTAGCTATCGGATTGCAGACCCCTGATCCTATCCACAACAACTAACAGTAGCCGTGGGGGGTTCCTACGATGCCCTAGATCCCTCGATCACAGCCGGAGAACTAAATAGGCCTAAAGAAAGAAAGGGGAAATCTAAACTGCCCCAGAGCAGACCCCAAAGCAATAGGCAGCCTCCAACATATAATGACGGTGAAGCAAGATGAAAACACTAACACAGATAGAAAGATAGGTTGAGCAAACGATGGGGCCCAAGCTAACTAAAAAGGACAGGATAGAAAAGCTGCTGTCTGCAATCCATAAAAAACCCTACGAAAAACTGTCCCAACCGTCTGATAGGAAAAACAGGCCCTGAAGTCGCTAGGACTTCAAAATGACTATATCAGCACTCAGGTAAATTCTGAAGACAAAGCAAAGAGACAAACTGATCAGAGACAAAAATGGAACTCAGCACACCCCCGACCGGGGATGGCTGAACTCCAAAAAACAAAGTAAACAAAACAAAACTAATAAGTTCAATAGCAGAGCAAAAACTTATCTTTAGGAATCAGGAATCAGACTGGTCTCCAAGAATCCAGCAGAGAAATCACCAGCGACTCAGAAGGGCGTCGGCTGCCTTATATCCAGTCAGAAGTTCCTGTTACCCAGTCATCATCTACCAGCTCAGGTGTTTGGTAATCAGCCTCACTATCTTCCTTCACCAGAAGAGGGAGTTCATCAGACATCGACGGTGAAGGGGAAAATGAACTCACAACAGTACCTCCCCCTTGAGGTGGGGTCACCGAACCCTCATCCACGCCACCAGGGCGATCAGGATGGACCCGATGAAAGGCACGAACCAATCTTTCGGCATGAATATCGGATGCAGGGACCCAAGAATTATCCTCCTGGCCATAACCCTTCCATTTAACCAAATACTGGAGTCTCCGTCTAGCCAGGTGAGAATCCAGTATCTTCTCAACCTCATATTCCACATTACCTTCAACCAATACCGGGTCAGGAGGTGCCACCACAGGAACTACTGGCTCAACAAACCTCTTTAACAGAGACTTATGAAACACGTTATGGATCTTAAATGTAACAGGAAGAGCCAATCGAAAAGAGACTGGATTAAGAATCTCCAAAATCTTGTAAGGTCCAATAAATCTAGGTTTAAACTTTGGAGAAGCCACCTTCATAGCGATATTCTTTGATGACAACCAAACCATATCACCCACCTTAAACTGGGGACCAATGGTCCTATGCCGGTTGGAAAACCGCTGGGCCTTTTCCTGGGAGAGAGACAACTTATCCACCACTTGGTCCCAGATCTGGTGCATTCTCTCCACCACAGTGTCAACATCTGGGCAGGCAGAAGGCTCCTCCTGCCCTGAAGAGAATCGAGGATGAAACCCAAAGTTACAAAAAAAAGGTGACATCAAAGTGGCAGAACTAGCTCTATTATTTAAAGCAAATTCGGCCAAGGGCAAAAATGAAACCCAATCATCCTGATCAGCAGAAATAAAACATCTCAAATACGACTCCAAAGTCTGGTTTGTTCTCTCCGTCTGCCAATTGGTCTGAGGTTGAAACGCAGAGGAGAAGGACAACTGAATTCCCAGCTTGGAACAGAAAGTCCTCCAAAATCTAGACACAAACTGAACTCCTCTGTCAGATACAATGTTCTCAGGAATCCCGTGCAAGCGAACCACCTGTTGCAAAAACAAGGGCACCAACTCTGAGGAAGATGGCAACTTAGGGAGTGGTACAAGATGGACCATCTTAGAGAATCTATCACAAATCACCCAAATAACAGTAATTCTCTGAGAGACAGGCATATCAGAGATAAAATCCATTGAAATATGGGTCCATGGCCTCCTGGGCACCGGCAAAGGCATCAACAACCCACTAGAGCGAGAACAAGGTTTAGACCGAGAGCAAGTCCCACAGGACTGCACAAAATTCCTGACATCACGAGACAAGGCGGGCCACCAAAAAGACCAACTCACCAAATCTCTAGTACCAAAAATACCTGGATGACCAGCCAATGCAGAGCAATGAACTTCAGACATCACTCTCTTTTTCCACTGGTCAGGAACATACAATTTTCCAATGGGACAACACTCAGGTTTGTCCTCCTGAAACTCTTCCAGAGCACGTCTCAAATCGGCGAGATGGCAGAAAGAACTACCCCCTCACCTAAGATGGTAGCAGGCTTGGTCACAACAGAAGAATCAGCAAAGAAACTCCTAGAGAGAACGTCTGCCTTGACATTCTTAGTGCCCGTAAGAAAAGAGACCACAAAATCAAAACGTGTGAAAAACAAGGCCCACCTAGCCTGTCTTGGATTCAAGCATTTGGCCGACTCCAGGTAAATCAAATTCTTGTGGTCAGTAAGGACCACGACTTGATGTTTAGCTCCCTCCAACCAATGTCTCCACTCCTCAAATGCCCATTTCATGGCTAACAGTTCCCGATTCCCCACATCATAGTTACGTTCAGATGGGGAGAACTTTTGGGAAAAGAAAGCACAGGGATACATTTTAGATGTTACAGGATCTTTTTGGGACAAAACAGCTCCTGCACCAATCTCAGAAGCGTCCACCTCTACCTGAAACGGGAGTGAGACATCAGGTTGCCGCAAAACGGGAGCAGAAGTGAACCTTCGCTTCAGCTCCTGAAAGGAAGAAACAGCCTCCGGAGACCAATTCAGCACATCAGCACCCTTCTTAGTCAAATCAGTCAATGGTTTGGCAATACCAGAAAAATTAGCTATAAATTTACGATAAAAATTAGCAAAACCCAAAAGCCTCTGGAGGGCCTTCAAAGAAGTGGGCTGAACCCAATCATAAATGGCCTGCACCTTGGCCGGGTCCATTTCAATAGTTGACGGAGACAAAATAAATCCCAAAAATGAAATCCTCTGTACACCAAAAAGGCATTTCGATCCCTTGACATACAGGGAATTCTCCCTTAATATCCGGAACACAGTGCGAACATGTTCCACATGAGAGTCCCAATCCTTGGAAAAGATCAAAATATCATCCAGACAGATGATCAAAAATTTATCCACCAAGTCTCAGAAAATATCATTCATGAAGCACTGGAAGACAGAAGGGGCATTAGTGAGCCCAAAAGGCATCACCAGGTACTCAAAATGTCCCTCCGGAGTATTAAACGCTGTCTTCCATTCATCCCCATGCTTAATGCGAATAAGATTATACGCCCCCCTGAGGTCAAGGTTTGTAAACCAGCAAGCACCTTTAACTCTGGAGAATAGATCAGAAATCAGGGGTAACGGATATTGATATTTAACAGTAATTTTGTTGAGGGAACGATAGTCAATACAAGGCCTTAATGACCCATCTTTCTTAGCCACGAAAAAAAAACCCAGCACCTAAGGGTGAAGAGGATGGTCTAATATGACCCTTCTCCAACGACTCCTTAATATAGGATCGCATAGCCTCGTGCTCGGGTACAGATAAATTGAAAAGTCGACCCTTGGGAAATTTACACCCAGGGCTCAGCTCAATTGCACAGTCATAACTCCTATGAGGAGGCAAAGACGCAGACTCATTCTCACTAAATACATCATAAAAATCAGCCAGTCAGGAACATCATGCAACTGGGGAGAGGTGGAGAAAACAGGAGCATCACTAAGGGCACACCGACAACCCCAACTCACCACAGACACAGATTTCCAATCCAAAACTGGATTGTGGATTTGCAACCAGGGAAACCCCAGAACAATGGTATCATGCAAATTATGCAACACCAAAAATCTGCAATTCTCTTGATGGTCTGGGGCGACCCGCATTACCACCTGGGTCCAAAACTGAGGTTTATTCTTCGCCAAAGGAGTAGCATCAATACCCCTCAAAGGGATAGGCATCCGCAGAGGAGTCATAGGAAATCCACAACGCTTAGCAAAATCCAAGTGCATCAGGTTCAGAGCTGCTCCAGAATCCACAAAAGCCTTAGCGGAAAATGTGGACAGGGAGCAGATCAGAGTAATTGCCAGAAGAAACTTAGGCTGAACACCACCCACAGCAAATGTGTGTGCAAAATGTTTCTCTCATTTAGGGCAGACAGAAATAATATGCGAGGCATCACCACAGAAGAAACACAGCTCATTACGCCTTCTGAACTCCCGACGTTGCGCCCGAGACAAAACTCTATCACATTGCATAGGTTCAGACATTTGTTCAACAGGTGGCAACACCTCTCGTGTGGTTTTGCGTTCACGCAAACGCCGATCAACCTGAATGGCTAATGACATAGAATCGTCAAGACCAGAGGGAACAGGAAATCCCACCATAGTATCTTTTACGGTTTCTGACAAACCCTTCTGAAAGAGAGCTGCCAAGGCACCATCATTCCAGGTAGTAAGGACCGCCCACTTTCGGAATTTTTTGACAGTACAACTCTGCAGAATCCCGACCCTGGCTCAATGCCAACAGGGCCTTTTCAGCCTGATCAATAGCATTAGGTTCATCATACAACAACCCCAAGGCTTGAAAAAATGCGCTCACATTAGTAAGAATAGGATCATCAGGTTTCAAAGAAAACGCCCAATCCTGGGGATCGCCGCGCAGCAAAGAGATGACAATTTTAACCTGCTGCGCGGAGCTCCCCGACGAGTTAGGCTTCAAGGCAAAAAATAATTTACAATTATTCTTAAAATTCAAAAATTTAGACCGATCCCCAAAAAACACATCAGGAGTAGGGATCTTTGGTTCAGCAGCATGTGAATGAGCAAGATAGGCGGAAATTCCCCGCACTTCAGCAGTTAGCTGCTCCACACGATCAGACAATTGCTTCATCTCCATTGAGCAAGAAAAAAAAAATTCCCCCTACGGCCTCAGAGACTATTGTGTACCCTAGGATCTGCGGTATGGCTGGTGATTCTGTTATGAATGAGTCACCGAAGGAGGAAAAAACAAAAATACAAGCTAAGTCCAGAAAACCGGAGAGGTTGGTAGCTATCGGATTGCAGACCCCTGATCCTATCCACAACAACTAACAGTAGCCGTGGGGGGTTCCTACGATGCCCTAGACCCCTCGATCACAGCCGGAGAACTAAATAGACCTAAAGAAAGAAAGGGGAAATCTAAACTGCCCCAGAGCAGACCCCAAAGCAATAGGCAGCCCCCAACATATAATGACGGTGAAGCAAGATGAAAACACTAACACAGATAGAAAGATAGGTTGAGCAAACGATGGGGCCCAAGCTAACTAAAAAGGACAGGAATCCAGAATCCAGCAGAGAAATCACCAGCGACTCAGAAGGGCGTCGGCTGCCTTATATCCAGTCAGAAGTTCCTGTTACCCAGTCATCATCTACCAGCTCAGGTGTTTGGTAATCAGCCTCACTACCTTCCTTCACCAGAAGAGGGAGTTCATCAGACATCGACGGTGAAGGGGAAAATGAACTCACAACAGCATGCTCTCCATAGCCAGCGTCTATAGCGGCGCTCGCGGCAGCGACGCCGCGCACTCAGTGGGCCTAGAAGGACTCTAACTCCGTGTCCTTGGGGTAGAGTTCTGTGGCCGTACACTGTGCGCTCTTTTGGCCGGGCTCTGTGAGCTAAACAGGCTCTGGAATCTACGTTCAGCGGTTGTGCAGCTCTGTGCATTAACAGAGTTCGCCCCTGTTCACATTGGGTGACGTAACCCACGTGTGACTGGTTTCACACCGCTTAATTCTTCCGCCATTACTTAGCAGCAGTGTACCACCTCTGCGCAGTGGACCCCGGGCTGCGAACGCACCTAGTATTATTTTATAATTTGGTGCGTTCTGCCAGCCCTAACAGGATCTGACTGACAGATTAAATGCACAAGTAACCTTTTTTTTCCTGTGAGCTGTTTTGCTCAGGGTTGGTTTTGTCCCCGGTGGTCATTGCACTGGTGTTTTTAGAGATAGTTTGCCCCCGGTGGTGGTTAGAGTAATTGCACGGGAATCACTAACAGATGTGTTTGCTCTATAAAGGTGTGTCAGTAGTGCTCACTCACGTTGGTGATATTATTATTGTTGGGCTTTCCAACCATCCTGGGTGAAGGAAGGAGCTGGATGGGGAGCTGGAGGAGAGTTCAGGGCGGCTCAATCAGAGTCCTGGATTGGCAGCCATGGTGTCAGCGAGTAGTTCGTGTAAAGCATCGTGGAGTGGCAGCTATGGTGTCAGTGAAGAATTCCTGCAAAGCTTGGTGGAGTGGCAGCTATGGTGTAGAGCTGCACTCAGTTTGCTGGACTCTGTTACTGAGAGCTGCACTCAGTTTGCTGGACTCGGTTGCTGGACAGCTGCACTGAGGTGCTGGACTCTGCTGCTCCTAGGCGGCACTCAGTGCTTGGCGCTGTTGCTGTAAAGCTGCACCCAGGTGTTGGACACGGTGGAGAAAGATGCACTCAGGTGTTGGTCTCTGTTGCCAGGAGCAAGTGCATCAGAGCAAAGCTAAGTGTTTCCCTGTTTGCCACTTTTCCTCATGTTGGTGTTAGTGCAGGGGAGGAGCCAGTGCCTGCCCCACCTAGCTCCCTAGCAAGGGATAGGCGTAGGGTGTGTCAGGGCTACAGTTTCCTGAGCAGCGCCGGGTGCGGAACTGGCATAGGGAACGTTAGGAGCATTAGGGACACTGACTCAGGGGAGTGCAGGAAGTCTCCACGTTCCCTGTTCCCTATTGCAGGGCCCTCCATTGTAAATGTTTCCCTATCCCCCTTTGTCTTGTTGTATTAGTTACCGGCCTGCGGGCCGCGTCACACTGGACAATTACACGTGACATGTCCTGTTGTATTAGTTACTGGCCTGCTGGCCGTGTCACACAGGACTGGGCATGTGACACGGCCACACTGTGACATTAGGGATGAATATCCTGAAAGAGTTTGGAAAGTTACTGAGTGATGAACCTTCACACTTGTCTTTAAGTCAGTGGAGTCCGCACACCCCCCAGCGACGGGTGTTCCAACAGTTGATTCGTGTAGCCCAGGTGCAGGAAGTCGCCAGTCAAGGGGAAACGCTGGGAATGGTGGTGGTACCGGCGTCCTTACAACTCACCCTACCACGGGGACAGACCGTGTTAACTCTACCCGTCTGAGCCCATGCCCTGGTGGGGGGGTGGAAATTCAATTGGCACATCCGGTAGTTGAGCAACTGCCTGCAGGATTACTGGTGGCCCGAACACAGGCCGTGGTGTGAGAGAGAACTGTACTGGTGTGCTGTGTGAACTTCACTGATCAGGAGATTGTCGTCCCATGCAGATGTGAAGCAGCTCGAGCAGTGAGCATGCCTGAGGAAGTCGTACCGCCCCAGGAAATACAGCTAGTGGTAAGTCCAGAAGACCTATGGTCGGTGAAGGTCACCACCTCTCCGACAGCTGAACCTCAATACATCCAAGAGGGTCGGCGTTTCTAGAACAGATGCGTGCTGAACTATCTGAGCTCACCTCCACCCAAGTGCATCAAGTGGAGGTGTTGCTGGGGCGATACCAATCCGTTTTTTCGAGTCATAAAGATGACTTCGGCTGCACCATGGCAATTACCTATGAAATACCCACGGGAGAGACGGCGCCCATACGAGAACGCTACTGGCATAGCCCCACTTAGTTGTACCAAGAAGTAAGTGAGATTCTCGGTCAGATCCTGCAGGCGGGTGTCATTAGAGAAAGCTAGATCCCGTGGGCGGCCCCTATTGCACTGGTGCAGAAAAAGGATGGAACCTTGTGGTTCTGTGTGGACTACTGAAAGCTTAAGCATTGGGCAAGGCCAAATTCTTTTCCACGCTGGACCTCGCCAGTGGCTACTGGCAAGTGCCCACGTCCGAAAAGGATGGGGCAAAGACAGCCGTCAAACTTCCCATGGGCCTCTTTGAATTCAACTGAATGCCGTTCGGCTTGGCCAATGCCCCCGGTATGTTCCAGCGGCTGATGGAAAGGTGTTTGGGCAACTTGAACTTTGAGGCCACCCTTATCTACTTGGATGACATCATTGTGTGCGCTGCCTCGTTTCAAGACCATGTGCTGAGCCGTCTACAGAGGTATGGGCTATAAGTGAAACCTCAGAAGTGTCACCTGTTCCGGACTCAGATCGAGTACTTGGGGCATAACGTTTCCGTCGAGTGAGTGAGACCGTCACAAGAGAAGATTGCAGTGATCAGAGATTGGCCGACTCCAGAAAGCGTGAAGGAAGCACCTGCATTCCTAGGACTAACGGGATACTACCGTAGTTTCGTGAAGAACTTTACTCGGGAGGTAGAACCGTTGCTCAAACTTCTGAAGGGAGTACCCCAAAATGCCAAGGGTAGATCCATTGGATGGGAAGAAAGGCAGGAGAAGGCATTCTGTGAGTGGAAAAAAGCACTAACCGAGGCCCCAAAACTGGCTTATGCGGACTTCTCTTTACCGTTCAATTGCCACACTGATGGCAGCTTGCACGGACTTGGAGCGGTGTTGTCGCAGGTGCAGAATGGGAGACAGAGGGTGATTGCCTATGCTAGTCGGTCCCTCCACGATTTCGAGCGCAACCTAGACAATTACAACTCTTTCAAGCTGGAGTTGCTGGCGTTGATGTGGGCTATGACGGAGAGATTCGCAAAATACCTGTCTGTCTCGGAGGTGCTGGTATGTACCGGTAATAACCCGTTGGCGCACCTGGAGAATGCTAAGCTAGGCGCCTTAGATCAACGTTGGGTGGCCAGGATGGCAAAGTTCCGGTACCGGATCGTCTACGGGAGACGAGCAGTGAGCACACACACTGACTCCCTGTTTAGAGCAAGACATGCACCACTGGGGGAAGAGTAGGGATGAATTGCTGGACGTTCCCCGATTTCGAAGAACCGCTGGGACAGCGGTGGCCACGCTGGATCATATACAAACCCTCCGCCATGGATGAGTATTGGGTAGATCTCGGGATGAGTGAGTCCATTTACAGCAGGAAGATCGTGAACTCGCTTTGTTTAGGTACTGGGTGACGGTGGGGGAGCTGCGTAGTCCAGAGCAGCGAAGTGCTTTGACCCTAGAAGCATTGAGGATCTTCCGGCAGTGGGAGCAGCTACAGATGAGAAATGGACTGCTATACCGGAAGGTGCAACTCCGGGAAGAACTGGGAGCTTCCTGGCAGGTGGTGATACCTGAGACAGTACTACCTACGCTGGCTACCGAAGCTCCTGAGAGAGGGGCTCATTTCGGCCTTGGGAAAACTTTTCAGTGGCTCCAACGGTTCGTTTACCATGCACGATTGAGAGCGGTAGTCGAAGAGGCTTGTAGGCTCTGTCGGGCCTATGAGTTGGCCAAGTCCCCAGAACAGCGAGCTCCTGTGCAGACGATAGTAACCTCTGCTCCCCTGGAACTATTGACTGTTGATTATTTGACAATCAAGCCAGCCCATAAGGGATATGACCACTACCTAGTGATGGTAGACCATTTCACAAAATTTGCAGTGGTGACGCCACCCGGGATCAGACAGCTGAGACTGCTACGTATGCTATCTGCAAACACTTCATTCAGGTGTACGGGTGTCCACAGCAGATCCACTCAGATCAGGGAGCATGTTTCTTGGGCAAAGTGATGGATGAATTGCAGCGGATCTACCAATTCGACAGGTCATATACCACACCATATCAACCTCAGGGAAAGGGCCTGTGTCCGATTCAGCCGTACCTTGATTCAGATGTTAAGGACTCTGGAAGATGATCGAAAGGCCAGGTGGTCAGAATACGTCTCTGAACTTGTGTGGATCTACAACATTCGAGTCCATCAAACCACTGGCCACACGCCTTACTCCTTGTTGTTCGGCCAAGCAGAGAAGGACATCACGGAGCTGGAAATGGATCCAGGGGAGGACTACCCACGGACGGGGGTGTCTACCTGGATCCAAGAACATCGTCGTCTGCTATAGACCTTGCATTGTCTGGTGCTGACCCGGCCCTGGGAGCTGGAGCATGTTGAGAAACTTCCTCTCCGGAGGACAGATCTTCAGGTGGGTGATTGAGTAAGCCATACAGAGTGAAGCGTCGAGTTGGTGTGGAAGGACCTGTGTATGAAGTTTTTCCAGAAGGAGAAGAGAATGTGCCCACCAGAGTGATCCATAGGAATATGCTCCGGCCATGCCTCTCTGAAGATCCTATGCAGAGGGAAGAAGCTCCCAAAGTCTCTGAAGAAGTGCCTCCTGTGATTGTGGAGGAGAAAGAGAAGGAAGATCATGAACAACCATCTGAAAGTATGACCGCGGATCACAGTCCTGAGACTCCAAGAGAAAATGTTATGGCAAATAAAGATTTGATCATGCCTCTACCTGAAGACGCTATTATTCCTTCCAATCCACGTCGCTCCGAACGAACAACGGCCAGCCAGCCCCCCATTCGGTACAATCAAGACCAATTCATTTGGTGTCAAACTGCTGAAACCGTAAATTAACTCCATAGTTGTGTTCCAGACGTCTCACCCGTGCAATGACAAGTGAAAAAAGTAGGGGGGTGTAAGAAGATGAGACAAGACAGAGTCAGTGGTGTGCAGTGCCCTTTAAGGCTGGAACAATCAGGGCTATTGCCACTGCTAGCGGGGGAGATTATCCCTGAGAGGAAGAAACCATCCGGTCAGACAGCAAGGGGCGGGGGGTTCTTAAGGGAGCCTAAGCACGGGAACGGGTCACACTTGGTGGGAAGGCTCTCCGCAGCTCCTACTGATGACTCCCCTGTTTCCAGACCTCCATGTGCTGACTTGGAGATTACTCCTGACGCTACTGAGTTACCGTCTGTATCCAAACCACTGAATACCTCTGCTTCACCCGAGATACCATTACGACAGCCTAGAGACTACTCCGAGAGACCGCAGATTGTTGTGGCTAGTGCACGTGCTCACAAACTGTGCCCGGTGCCATTCCTGGGACATTCATGCAAAGGATTGCTTCCACGTTCCTGCATACCAAAAACAAAGAGGACTGAATCCTTTGGCACTGTCGGGCGGCAGTGTTACTCATTTCTTCGGAGCAGAGCCAGAGACTTTGTGCATCATTTGAGACGCCGCGTGGAGATATTCCAGCCTATCCCCTGTCAGAACTTCAACCGATAAGTGTCCCGTTTAAATTGTATATTCTCTTTGCCATTGCCTTTACTTGCCTGCGAGGAGTATTACTGTTATTTATTGTTTAGTAAATACTTGTTAACCCCTTCTCTGTCTCCGGTTACTCACTGCATCAAACATAGTAACATAGTTTTGAAGGCTGAAGGAAGACCTTATGTCCATCTAGTTCAGCCTATTTTTAGTGCAGCTGTTCTGCATTGTTGATCCTGGGGAAGGCAAAAAACCCACAGAGTAGAAGCCAATTTTCTCATTAGGGAAAAATATTCCTTCCCCTATGCTGGGTCCACCATCACCTATAATATTATGTTATTCGTAACCTTCTATACTGTTAAACGAGCTGCTTCCTCCTTTACAGTGTATCCATGGATGCTAAGAACTATCCTATGGCCCAGGTCGGCATACGCCGACTGTTATTTCATGTCTCACCAAGTAGGAATTGTCAAGAACTTATTGCACGCTAGGGTTATCAAACAAGAATTTCCTTTTTTCTGGGTCTTATGGGCTAAAGCTGTAACACCAAATAGTTTGGTGTGCTGTCAGGAGTCAGCCTCAAACAAGGTTACATGATGTAACCGGTGAATTTGCTTTCACTGTACTGACTAGAGAGGAGGTAGCATCCCCTGAAGCCAATATACCTGAGCTGGAGGAGTTCCAGGATAACTTTGAGACTGCCCAGCCTAGGGACTTAATCGTGAAAGGTGTTCTGCAAAATACAACATGGTTAAATGGTATTTTCCAGGACCCAGGAGCTGATAATCGTTTTCCACATTTGGCCAGGAATAATGATTTTTTTTGTGTCAAGGGACCAAAGTGAGGAGAGGTCAACTATAAAATACACCGACCAAGGAAAAGAAAGTCCTTCCTGATATATCATGGTGACCTACTAAAATCCTGGAAGGATAGGGACCCAATCGAAATCCCCCGTTGTTGACCCATTCAGAAATCAATATTGTGGATGTCAAAACGGCAGAAACTTTGTCACCTTCCAAAAGACAGCAACCTCGGAAATTGCTACACAAAAATAGGAAAATGTTCTTGGAATTACCAGGTCTAACTTGTAGCGTTAGGCTTGAGATATATACTGAGCCTCATGTTCGGATCAATTTAAAATGAGGACTTTGCCAAGTAAACTACAGACACTTTAAGGGTGGTGCCGTTAAACTGATTAACACCTTTCCGACTTCAGGCGTAATAGTACACCGACATCGGACTCCCTCCCTTTGATGTGGGCTCCGGCGGAGAACCCACATCTTTCCCAGGACATGTCAGCTGTTTTGAACAGCTGACATGTGCCTGGAACAGCCAAGGGTGGAATAGCGATCCACCCGCGGCTATTAAGCCGTTAAATGCTGCTGTCAAACGCTGACAGCGGCATTTAACTCATGCTTCTGGCAGAGCCGAACGGGTTATGGCAGCTTCTAGTTTCCCATGGAGATAATTGAAGCATGCCAAAAGTAAAAAAAAATGTATTTCAAAATATAAGAATAAATAAAAAAGTTCAAATCACCCCCCTTTCGCCCCATTCAAAATAAAACAATAAAAAAAAAAATCACACATGCACATATTTGGTATCGCCACGTTCAGAATCGCCAGATCTATCAATAAAAAAAATGGATTAACCAAACGCTAAACAGTGTAACAATAAAAAAAGTAAAAACGCCAGAATTATGTTCTTTTGGTTGCCGTGACATTGTATTAAAATGCAATAATGGGCAATTAAAAGTTCATATCTGCACCAAAATAGTATCATTAAAAATGTCAGCTTGGCGCGCAAAAAATAAGCCCTCACCCAACCTGAGATCACGAAAAATGGAGACACTACAGGTATCGGAGAATGGCGCAATTTTTTTTTTCTTTTTTTTTTTTACAAAGTTTGGAATTTTTTTTCACCACTTAGATAAAAAAGAACCTAGACATGTTTAGTGTATATGAACTCATAATGACCTGGAGAATCATAATGGGAGGGCAGTTTTAGCATTTAGTGAACCTAGTAAAAAAGCCAAACAAAAAAAACAAGTGTGAGATTGCACTTTTTTTTCAATGTCACCGCATTTGGAATTTTTTTCCCACTTTGAGTACACGACATGGTAAAACCAATGGAGTCATTCAAAAGTAAAACTCGTCTCGCAAAACCAAGCCCTCACAAAGCCATATTGATGGAAAAATAAAAGTTATGGCTCTGGGAAGAAGGAGAGCGAAAAATGAAAACGCAAAACCAAAAAAAGCTCCAGTCATGAAGGGGCTGAAATGATACCTGGGTTGATGAAATCTGTCTTGCGGTTGTTGTTAAATCTGTATTTGCAGTTTTCAGTTAATGATATTCCCGTGCTTTGGGGGTAGGCCTTTGGGCGAGTTTTTGTCTGTGTTCTGTTCTCATATTCATCCTTATGGGCTTAAATGACAGGTCACTTAACCTTCTGTCACCTGCTTCTTATTTTAAATACTTCGCTTGTGCATTTCATATTATGATCTTTAAAAAAAAAAAATTAACTACAGGAAAATGGCACTGGCGACAGTGCATGCGCAGTAGCATCTATTGCTTGCCGATAGATGCTACTGACGTGCCACCAGCAGCGCCATTTTATTGGAGGAAAGAAAAATTTGTCTGCAGCAAAATGGCGCCAAACGTGACGGTTTTCTCTTACGCGTCACCTCTCTGGTCCGCTAATGGAACCTGAGGTCAATCCAGATTGCCAGGAAGATCAATTCGGCTAGAGCGGCAGGGATGTCATAACCAGCCAATTAGTCCTTGATCCTTCTGGATAATCCCTCCCAGAAGGCGGCTACCAATGCTTTGTTCCAACCTAGTTGGAAAGACAGGGTGTAGTACCGGACGGCATACTAGCTTACAGAAAAACCTTCCTATACAGTCTGAGAAGTGAAGTTGCAGTAGAAGATACATGGCTAGGCTCATCAAAGACCTTTTGGAAGGCCATCAGGAAGGACTGTAGATACAAGGTTCCAGGGTCCCCTCTCTCCCACAAGGAGTTGAGCCATGCTAGGACCTCTCATGCAAGGCGGGAAATCAGGAATCCCACTTTAGCCAGATTAGAGGGAAACTAATGAGTCAATAGTTCATAGTGTAAGGTGCACTGGTTCAGGAATCCACAACACTGCTTAGGGTATCCGTTAAATTGTGGTGGAGACGATAAACAAAGTTTAGCTTCAGGAGCATAGGTTGCAGGCAAAGTGGACTCGGCCGCAGTTGCTGCAACTTGGGCTAGGGCGGAAGAAGCAGCCATGGTCAGGGCATCCAACCGTGTATTCACAGTCCTCAGGTATGACAAAAAAATGTTCTCTCTCATCTTGCTGGCTCTTGGTACAGCTCTGATGCCTGAGGGGTCTTGGAATCAGCGGGATCCATGGTCTAAGAAAATTGTCAAGCCCAAAGGTGGTGCACGTGGTTCATGAATCCACTGTGCCATGGGTCTGGGCTTGCCAAGGAAGGGCGTTCCTAAGCGGCTACCTGGTGTTCAGTGGAGCTACTGATGGTGGAGTCAGGTTTGAGCTTCAGGTTGCCGCCAGGTACCACTCCTAGGCAGTCCCTGGTACTGCAGCTGCTGACACGGACTGGTTTCTGAATCACAGACCAGGCTGAATTTGAAGCCTGTTCAGACAGGTGCAGCTTCAGGATTCAGGTACCGCCGCAGCGTTTTCTAGTTCGGAGTCCACCGGAGAGGCTATAGAGTTTAGGTAGCGCTTGAGCGGTTTCAGGTTCAGGAGCCGCTGGAGCAGCTACAGAGTTCAGAGCGGCTTCAGGGGAACATACACACCATACAGGAATGAATACAGGAACAGGATCACAATAATAAACTAACTTAACTAGATAGGACGAGCGACCTGACAACATACAGTTGCACACACATAATGTAGGGAAACTATGGGTTGCTAATGCACCCCTCTACTGGGGATGGTGCTTTTTATACAGTATGCCTCCCAGTTATTGATTGGGGGCATTTTTCAAAGTGCACACGCTGCCCCTTTAAGAACAGGGGAGCGCGTGCGCACTAGGCGCGATACAGGAAGCCTGTGTGGCATGGAGGAAGCAGGGAATGAGATCTCTTTCATGCTCAGTAGTTTCATAGAACAATCGGTGGCATGTCTTCTGTTCCATGGATGTCTAGTAATAATCTACAATACCATATTGCTTCCTAGAGCCATAGCCCATGTCGTACACTGATTAGCTTTCAGATTTGATTCAGATGTGTTCCATTCTTCACTATCCTGGAATTTTGGTACGAACTTCAGTTTCTGTAACACAATTTTAAAACATTATTGTGACATAATAGCAAAAACTCAGGACAGCTTGCAATCTACCTGACAGCCACGAGTTGCCACATATACGGTAGATATGCATAAACATCTACCGACAGAGTATCACAAAATTATGTTTTGTTTTCAAAGGTGGTCAGGTCATCTTGCACCACTCATTTCAGGACAAGTTGAGCCAAAAGGAAGGATAAGTAAGAACACATGTATACATCAATGCTGTGACACTCCTTAGTCAGTAAATCATTTTGTATGTCTACCACACCGTTTAGCTACTATGTTATCCCTGGAGTGAAGAGACCTGCCTAAGGCTACTTTCACATTTCAGTTTTTTGCTATCCGGCACGATGCGGCGAAATATGTAAAAGCCGGATCCGGCGCCTGTTACGACCGAATCCGGCTTTTTGCCCGTACACTTTCATTGTCGCCGCATTGTGCTGCATGGCAATGCGGCGCATCCGGCTTTTGCCGGATACGGCAAGAATTGCCGGTCCGGCGTCTGGAAAAAACGTTGCATGCAACATTTTTTCCAAACGCCGGACCAGTTTTTTGCACTGCGCATGCCCGGAAGACCTTCTCTGCCATGAATATATCCGGCAGAAAGAAGGATCCGGTGTCTGCGGTATTTCACCGCATCCTGCTGGATAAAGAAAACTGATGTCTGAAAGTTGCCTAAGTTGGCTCAACACCTTATTTTAATGGATGTCTCCTTTTTCGACGAGTCCTGAAAACATGGATTTGCAGAATCGACCAAAGAATTATGGAAAGGAAACAGAGGGGGAAAAAATCATCTAGTCCTCCTGTCCCAGGATGTTAGGGTCTCCCAAGGCTAGCCAGCAGCAACATAAAGTATTAGCCCTTTAATGTGATATTACATCCCTTCATACTGCTGTTGACCTATGTGTATAGAGCTTTGACTGGAAAGACATCTGTCTGGGATGATTTAGTGAATCCTGCTTTGAGCAGGGGGTTGGACCAGATGACCAAGGAGGTCCCTTCCAACTTTAACATTCTATGATTCTATGACTGGGGTGCACAACCTTTTTTTGAGCAAGGGCCACATTGTCATACTGAACCAATCTGGGAGTCGCCCAAAGAAATAATGGGGTATTATCTTTGTGACATTTATGATTATGGTTATCCTGAGGTCAGTTCAACCTAGAAACACGTTGGGAATAAATTGTAACTGATTCCTACACATCTGGATCCTGTGAATTCCTCTCCAGCAGTATAGCAGACCCACATTCCTTTTTTGATATTTATAGCATATTAACAGTATATACCATGAAGAGGTACAAATTCTACTTACAGGTATCTTACCTCAAACAATCGGTATTCTGACGCTGTGTGCCTGCATGCAGATCACTGGATGAAACACGCAGACAAGGACAAGGCGGAAGTGATCGGAATAACTCTTCTCTGAGTATAGATACGGGAAGCGGGTGTTTGGAGCAAAGGATAATTTGTGAGAAACAGGGTATTTGCAGGGCACAATGTTCAATATACAATAATATCAAGGTTGGTATCAACGCACTATAACTCTTGCAGCATAGTGTCACTGCATCATATATATCTAGTTTCTACGGAGAACAATGTTCACAGTAACGAGGGTATCTTTTTAACGATCCCCTTTATATTCCAGGCTCTAGTTGGGGCCTTCCGATTCTTCCTGCTAGGCTGCAAGTCGTTTTAACAAAGTCAGTCAATGCTCTCTGGACGTCCCGCACTCTAGTAGGTTCCCACCCTATCTGCTGCACCACCCCAGACTGTTCCTTGTACCATACATTAATGTCGGTTCACTCACACCTACTGGTAATTGCTGCAGACGATCACTTTTAGATTAGAGTCTTCACCAGATCTTCGGGGCTTGACCTGCGACGGACGCCTGTAGGTTCCAGACGAATGAGGGCTGCGCCTGAGGTCTTGCCTGGTGTAATGTGGTCTCTGAATCTTGACTGGCGTCTCAGGTCAAGAGCTTCGGTCTGGTCCACAGATCTTGCCTGGCACAAACTGGATCTCACGCGCGGGAGTATAGCTGCCCACCAATCTGTTCTCTTGAGTGCGGCCCAGTATCACTGCCATGGCGTACCCCTGAGCACACATCCTGCTGCTCTTTCTGGCATCATATATACTACAGCCTTAGCTCTCCGGCCTTTTATATCGGGGAACTGCGTCATGGATGTCACCTGACCTGGTGCTCCATCTAAACTCATCCCTCTCGAAACACTTTTCCTTCTTATTGGTTCTGCAGGGTCCGGACTGGACAGTAGGTGGCAGTCTCCGAATACCAATGACGGAAGGATCTGAGGGATCTCTCCTCCTGCGGCACAACCTCTTATATGCCCACAAAGAGTTTTTGGTGTGTTTTTGATCTTGCATATTTTTGCTGCATTTTCTAGTTCCAGCAAAGTGGATGGGATTTATGAGAAAACTCATGCCCACTGTTTTTTTTTAACGCTGTGCAAAACTGGCTTGCGGTACGTGTTTCAAATGTTAATTTCTCTTGCTAGTAAGCTGAGTTTTAGGTGCAGATTTTCCCCATAGAATTCTATTGAATGAGGAAACTCCGCAGGTTAAAAATGCATGACTGAATCAGTAGAGCTGGAATTATCAATAACAAAGCAGATTAATATAAAACATGACATGTCAATGGCAGGCACCGCACTGTCTAAGGAGTGCCTCTGACTGTGGTGCCCTCCCCTTTATTGTCCCCTTTCCCTCTCTCTTTTCCCCAAGTTTGCCTGAGGCATGCTTTAGCTCAGCTGCCCATGGGTGGGGGGAGTGGGGGCGGGGTGAGGGATTGTAGACCCAATCAGGAACAGAGGTTTCAGTTGACCCCTCCATTCAGGTCCTATATGTCACGACTGCAGCCGCAGACGCGGCCCAGCAGGCGCCTCCACGCCGATGGCGAGGGGCGGGCATCCCCTGGGGACGCAATATGGACCCTCTATACCACATAGGGGGACTCGGGCCTACCCGAACTAGGGAAGGGCAGCGACCGGGATACTGTGGCAGCTGAGCATGTGGACAAGGACACGTAGGACTTGATGAAACCGCATAACTTCAGGTATAAATAAAGTAAAGTTTACTTAAAATAAAGTCACAGTACATAGACAAAACCAGGACAGACGAGGTCATCAGGACAGCAGGACACACGAGGTCATCAGGACATCAGGACACACGAGGTCATCAGGACACACAAGGTCATCAGGACATTAGGACACACGAGGTCATCAGGACACACGAGGTCATCAGGACATCAGGACACACGAGGTCATCAGGACATCAGGACCACCCACAGGACATCAGAGTCACCGGCAGACATCAGACAGGAGTCGTTTGGTTCCGGACATCCAACACGACCTACAGGTGTAGGGAAGGTGACCTGACGGACGGACGGACTAGTCAGAGTGAAGAAAGATAGGTTTGCACAGTGTAGGTAGGAGACAGTGATTACAGTGGGGAAACAACTAGGAAAGTGTAGTGGACGTGCAGTACCTTGGGATGACCATTAGATGGCAGGGTGGAGTGTGAGTAAAGGACTTTACAACAGCTTAGGGCTTTAGAAACCGTTGGTCATGGGGGGCGTGGTGACAGTTAGTGACAGTTTCAAGGAACCGGGGGAGTTATAAATACTGAGGGAGGGTTCCAGAAGGTTCCAGTCCCCAGGGGGAGCCCAGGTGACAGGAGGACTTCGCCAGTCTGTGTGCCCTGAGGAGAATCCGACCAAGGGGACTGAGGAGAGGAAACGTCAGGGGGGTGGTCCTGACAGGAAAGGACCGCAGCAGAGACAAGGCTCTGGGTGGAAGACACCGTATGTGTTACGACGAAACTGACCAGTAAAGTGCTGTTGGTGTACGGGCCTAAGGCGGCCACAGTAACCGAGCTGTCAGGATTGTCACAGTGTGAGACGGGACGTGACGTATAAATACGTCCCTAGTGTAACATACGGTGTTGGAGCGGCCCTGAACACGGAGGGCAGAGAGAGAGATATCGCGGTGTACCGCGAGGACCGTCAGTCGGACGGTGAGCAATAAACTTGGACCTGTTGCACCCAGAATCTGCCTCATCGTGTCTCTGTATCATCTCTGCGCGGTATAAAAGTAGGACCACCCCCCTCCAGCTCGGCACCCCACCACCGACACTACATTTGGCGTAGTCGGCAGGATCGCCGCCGCTAATACGCTATCTTCTGCGGCAGGCCTGCAACTGAAGGACTGAGGAAAACTTGGACTGCTCTATTTCGGATTATAAACACCTGTGGACTAAAAATTACTGACCTGTGGATTACAAATTGGGACGCTGTGTCGGATCTGTGTTGCTTGCAGAGGATCCAAGGCAGTAGCTGATTCTGCCCAAGATGGCGGTATTACTTCAGCGCAGAGGAGAGGTCTGGGTGTTTGCAGTTGTTCAGAATGGACTGGGACCCCCTCCAACGTACCCCAAAAGGAAGCAATATATGCCCGGAGACCGACGTTTCCATATATTGGACCCTGGCAGATGGATGGAAAGGTCTGCCAACGCCCCACCCAGCAGGAGGAGTGGCACAGAAGAAAAACTTGGCTGCGGCTGTCTGACGCCATTCGAGTGCTGCCCAACGGACGGTATGAGATGCTGCGGGTGTCGGGGCATCGGCCGCCTAGAGTGGCAATGGCGGCGAGAGATGGAGCTGCATCAGAAGTCATCTTCAGATTTACGGGCAGGCAGCGGGATGCTGAGCCGAGGAGCGGAGCCTGAGGGGAGTCAGCGAGAACGGCTGCCACCAATACCAGCAGAGGACTTCTCAGCGGAGCCCCCGAGTCCGGAGGGAAGGCCCGCAGGACAGTGGAGCAAGGAACGGAGGCTGCGGGGGAAACTGCGTGATGATGAAACGGAGGCCGCAGCGCCGGGGAAGGTGAGAGTACCCCCGGCCCTACCAGTGCCTCCGCAAGCGGCCCCCACCATTCTGCTGCAGCACGCGGCCCCCTGCGCACCTGAAGGCCTAGTTACCACGGGCCCCGTGGTGTATGCAGAGCTGAGCGAGGTCCCCGCTCATGTCCCCGAACTACCCCGCCCGGAGTCACCAGTGCAGAGCTCACCCAAAGAAGATGCTGCTGCGCTTTCCCTGCTAATAGCAGCTGCATTGTTGAAATCGGCCGTTACTCCGACTCCGTTGGAAGTAGTGGATGTGGCCTGTCCTGAGGCCGCGGTTATGCCGCTGCTGGAGTCGGCTGCGACCGATTTAGCGGGCCCTGTGATTCCAGCCCCCGAGGACCCGGTTCTCCCCATTTGCCACCTGACCCCAGCGGCTGCTGGGCCGCAGAAATCTTCGGCCGTTTCTGTCTTGCGGTCTTTTTCAGCGGAGTCCCGCCCACCGGACTCCAGGGCCCGTGCTGTTCCCTCCGTGTGGGAAGCGGAGGTGATCAGGAAGAAAAAGGCCCAGGAGCAGGAAGTGTGGAACCTGCTCCACACTCAAGGAGAGGCCGTCATGGAAAAGAAGAGGACTTGAATGGACACCCTCAGTATCCCCGTGGAGCCCTCACCTCTGTCCATTGAGAGTGGTATAGACTGTCAGGAGTTCGATGCACCGTTGTGCAGATTATAAGGACAGTTGCATTTAGAAAAAAGTTTTGTTGTTGTTTAACTGATGCAACTATTTCCTCTCTCTTTCTTTCTTCTTTCTATGTTCTTTATATACGAAAATATGTTTACCTGACAGAACGGGGATACGGAAAAGTGGAGGAGTGTCCAGGTCCAAGGAAGGGGGGGAGGAAGAAAGAGGAAATGCAATGTTATGTTATATTTTGGTTTTAAAAGCAAGAGAAAATGAAAAAAAAAAATTATAAAAAAAGGGGTACTTGTGCTATTATAAAGTTGTATGATGTATAATATGCAAAGTAAAATGCAACAGGTCCGGGTTAAGGGAAGGTCTGCGGGACCAAAGGAAAGTGTGAGATCCGGTAGGGATCTAAGAGTTGAGGTCTGGGAGACCGGGACGCCGACCATGACATGTAATTGAAAGAAGGAAAATGAATGGGAAGATGTGAGAAAGACAGCCGTCCTAGGTCAGGTCCCCGACACCACGGACACCCCTGAAGAAGGAAAGGCGGGCGCCGGCAATGATCTGGTAGGTGAGTGGCCTCGATCATGGCGTACCGGATAGTGAAAGGTAACAGTAGGGGAGAGTAGGGGAAAGATACACGCCGTAGAGAGAATACGGGTGTACCTTGCCCAATTTGAAAGACGTTGTCATGTGGCGTGCGCGCTGGTGAGTAGCAGTAGGCTGCTCAGAGCATAGTGCTCCCAGTATGGTTCGGCCCCCGCAGATAGTGGGTTTGGCTCAACTTCTGGTCCGACAACAGAATGTAGGTGTAGATTCAGAACGACGAAGGCAGGGATGACGATTGTCGAGGACGACAATGGACAAAGGAAGGGGGAGTGTAGGGAAGGTGACCTGACGGACGGACGGACTAGTCAGAGTGAAGAAAGATAGGTTTGCACAGTGTAGGTAGGAGACAGTGATTACAGTGGGGAAACAACTAGGAAAGTGTAGTGGACGTGCAGTACCTTGGGATGACCATTAGATGGCAGGGTGGAGTGTGAGTAAAGGACTTTACAGCAGCTTAGGGCTTTAGAAACCGTTGGTCATGGGGGGCGTGGTGACAGTTAGTGACAGTTTCAAGGAACCGGGGGAGTTATAAATACTGAGGGAGGGTTCCAGAAGGTTCCAGTCCCCAGGGGGAGCCCAGGTGACAGGAGGACTTCGCCAGTCTGTGTGCCCTGAGGAGAATCCGACCAAGGGGACTGAGGAGAGGAAACGTCAGGGGGGTGGTCCTGACAGGGAAGGACCGCAGCAGAGACAAGGCTCTGGGTGGAAGACACCGTATGTGTTACGACGAAACTGACCAGTAAAGTGCTGTTGGTGTACGGGCCTAAGGCGGCCACAGTAACCGAGCTGTCAGGATTGTCACAGTGTGAGATGGGACGTGACGTATAAATACGTCCCTAGTGTAACATACGGTGTTGGAGCGGCCCTGAACACGGAGGGCAGAGAGAGAGATATCGCGGTGTACCGCGAGGACCGTCAGTCGGACGGTGAGCAATAAACTTGGACCTGTTGCACCCAGAATCTGCCTCATCGTGTCTCTGTATCATCTCTGCGCGGTATAAAAGTAGGACCACCCCCCTCCAGCTCGGCACCCCACCACCGACACTACACAGGCACCATTGCAGTCATCAAGCTCCAGGCTCCAGGCAGCGGTCATCAGGTTTCCAGACTGCGGCCGTCAGGCTCCGGGCATCGGACCAAAGAAGGAACTCAAGCGTGATGGTGCTAACACCGCAGGATTGGTGGGCCTGCATGGAGCTAGCACCGCATGGTAGTCAGAGCACAGCATAGTAGATGCTCAGCAGGAACACCGGTTACAAGAGTCTCAGAGTCACTGGGTGCAGGGCTCCAAACACAGAGGGATTCCAGGAACACAACACAGGAGACAATTCAGACATGGTCAGGTACAGGACAGGTACAGGATCAGGGATTCAAGCCTGGATACACCGCCTCTAGGCCAGGGCGAATTTAGACAGGGTCAGGTACAGGATCAGGGATTCAGGCCCGGATATACCGCCTCCGGGGCAGGGCGAGGGAACAGGACAAAGCAGGAATCAAGGCAGGGAATTTGGTACCATAACCGAGACAGACAAGGTCCACAGACACGAGACACACATGGCAAAGTCCAGGGGCTTTGTGAGTTGTGAGTAGCTCTGGCCCCGCCCATAGGGCAGAGTCAGTTTATAAAGGAGCTGCCCCTCAGCAATTGGCTGGGGACAGCATTTCAAGTACACACACTAACCCTGATAAAAGCAGGGAAGGTGTGGCTGCGCACGCCCTAAACACACACAGAAACCACTGCAGCAGAATCAGTACAGGAACTGCAGTTTAAAGCACCTGGCCATGGCTGCCAGCCAAGACACATGTGGAAAGTCATGCACCAGCTGCAAATGACCTCACAACCCGCGGACAGCTTCCACAGCGGCGACCAGGGACTGCACATGTGAATGGTCAAGCAGGAGAGCAAAGACCTAACACCACATGTGCAGCTACGCAGCGAGCAGGGAACTGAGCAGGCCCCACACAGGTAAAAGCCAGCAGTATCCCAGCTCAATTAGGGGGAAAGGAGTAAGGGGTTATAGCAAAAAAACATGCATTGTCACGCTAACAATCAAATACAAACAGAACGGCGTGACACTATATATTAAGGTGGTGCCCCCTCCTTACTTCCTCTTCCATTTTTGAGCGGGTCCTGAAGGCACTTGAGTGTCACTCTGTCTGATAGGTAGAGTATGGCAGACCCTCTGCTGGAGGCCCTGCATGTCAGGGCAGATCAGGAAGGTGAGCGCTGGCTGCAGGCTCTTATATCAGAGCTCAGCGCTCACCTCCCTTGTGTGCCGCTGTCGCCGCTGGCCCTGCCATCTATGCCCGCCCCCCTACCTCCATCCCCGTTGACCACTGTCAGCGTTTCTGCCCCGGCGGTAGCTCCCCGCCGGGCGGTGGTACAAGTCAGCACAGAGGCAGGCAGTCCGCTCGGCGTTCCTGCCCTCCTGCTCATCTGAGGGAGAGCTCTCCTGCAGGGCTGGAAAGACAGGCCGGCGCCGTGCTCAGGGGAAGTAACCGCCCATAGCGCTTCCGCCCTCATGTTCTGAGGAACTGCGGGTTGAACAATACAGTGGCATCTTTTACCGCCAGTGCCCTTACCATTACCTCAGCCCGTCCGGCAGGCATTGCGGGCACAACAAGGCCCGCTGAGCGTTGCATGTCCATTCAGCTCTTTGTCAGGCAGAGATACCAACGCTGCCCGGCAGTGTCTGTCATGGGCTTGGCTGGGTCCTTCCCTGGAGGAAGATCTGGCTAGTCCCATGTTAGAGACTCTTAAATGAGGCTCCATGGACTTTATTTGCATATTTGTATTTCCCAGGGAGCATTGCATCTAGGATATCACTGATTGAGCGCCTTTTCTGGCTGCCGCAGTGTTTTCTTTGACTGGTCTCCCTGAGGTCAGTGATTGTTTCGTGATGTTGGTCTACTAGGCAATGCTCCCACCTAGCCAGAATCCTACTCCACACTGATGAGGGGCAACACCCCGAAACAGCTGTCTGTGGATGGATACCTGGCCTTGGTATTTCCCTTGTCATATCTGTAAACTCGTAAAGAGCTGGATATTGACTTAAAAGGGCCACTTAATATGGTGGTAATGATGGTTTCTGAAAGGAGCCACCGCTTGGCTGGGTCCTTCCCTGGAGGAAGATCTGGCTAGTCCCGTGTTTGAGACTCTTAAATGAGGCTCCACGGACTTTATTTGTCATGGGCTCTAGGCAGAGCTCTTCCTCCACAGGGTTTGTGGAAGAGCAAGGTCCTCCCCACATGATTAGTCAGGGTTGTGCCCAGCCGGCTTCAGCCCAGCCCACGGCGGTACCCACACAGATTTGCGGGCCTTTCACTGGCACTGACCAGCCGTTTTTTGTGCCCCCAATAAATGCCCAGCCATTTAATGCGGTCATAGTGTCTGCACCGCCGCTTTTCCTTGAGACACAGGTGCAAACGCAATTTGCCCCCATATCAGGCCCAACAGTGGCGGGCTTTATGAGAAATGTAGACATTGCTCATGGGGTTATCACGCCCAAGGAGCAGCCCCATAAGGGTACACATAGCAGGCGTAAGCGTCGTAGGTCCTATTCTTCCTCATCTTCATCTTCACGCTCCCGATACGGTCGCCATTCAGTGGGCAGACGTGTCAGGAGGTCATCACACTTGAGCCGTAGGTCCAGAAGTCACCGTCGCCATAGATCCCGGTCCTCGAGGCGCCACTCTCCTTCTTCATTGTCAGGTCGAGTGCGTCTGCGAGCCCCGACTGTGGGCATTGCCCTCCTCGTGACAAATGGGAGTCGAGGGCGCATTCAAGGGCTTCCAGCCTGGTTGAGCCAAGTGCACCACCGGGGGTTACAAGCCAAGGCATCCTATTTTCACCGCATCGCTCTGGAGCCGGAGTTCCTCTGCCTGTGGGAGTCCCTCCTCCAGCCGTGGATATTGGCGAGTGTTCATTTTCAGGTGTTCCGGATGGTAACAGTGCTTCAATGTTGACAACCCTTAAGGCTTTGGTGGAACAATTATCATTTTCAGTCAGTTCTGCTGCAGGCAGCAGTAAAATTGATCCTTCGACAGCTAGTGTGCATAAAGACGCGTTCTTTTGTGGGGCTAGTGCGCTTGGGTCACATGTGGATGAAGATACCAGATTAAAAATTTGGAACAATGACTATATTGATTTATGGTCTTTAGTTTCCATAGATCAGCATACTATCGACAGAGAAAGAAGGGTAATTGAAAGATTCACGGAGAGATCTAAAAAAGTGGATAAAACGATGAATAATTGGCTGCAAGCTTTTGCAGTCTTAGGGACAGAGGCACCCCGAGCATTGCTCAGAATTATTCATATACCAGGACATGATATACAACTCATATAGGGCGCACGGTGGTTCGGCTTGGTGGTGTTATGATGAGGAATTTAGGAGACGTTTGGTTTTGCAGCCGGAAATAGGATGGGGGGTTAAGGCCACAGAGGTTTGGCTACATCTTATGTTGACCAAGAAACAAGCTCCCTTTTCAGCAGTGGCCACTGGACAATTCTCAACAGGCCCTACTTCAGAGGTCGTTCGAAAACCGGGTGCCTGTTGGCTATTTAATGAAGGACATTGCCGATTCTACGGCTTGTGCAAATTCAAACGCTAATGCTCTTCGTGTGGCAGATCCCACCCGACGGCTAAGTGTTCCCGACCTGCAGGGAAGTTACCAACAAGCAGGTCCCAGCAGGTGGAACGCAAGGACACCGGTGAGCGTGGCCGCGATGGGGCCGTGGTTAGACCGTTACCCTGAACGAGATGAAGCAAATGTTCTGCGTTTTGGTTTCACACGTGGTTTTTATTTTTTTTCATTCCGTTCCGGCTGCAATGGGCCACTACGCGGGCAAGGAATTTGAAATCTGCCTCAGAACACCTGGATGTTATTCGTAGCAAGGTCACTAATGAAGTTGCTTTGGGTAGAATGGCAGGGCCCTTCCCATACCCACCTTTTCCAAATTTCAGAATTTCACCCTTGGGAGTCGTCCCGAAAAAAGAACCCGGCTCTTTTCGTCTTATTCAACATTTATCACACCCAAAAGGGCTTTCAGTAAATGACGGAATTCCGCCGGAGGATGCATCGGTGACGTATGCGTCTTTTGATAGAGCGGTCTCTCTGGTTCGGGCAGCAGGTCACAGAGCTTGGCTAGCGAAGGCCGATATTGATTCTGCCTTTCCTTTGCTGCCAGTGCATCCCAAGTGTTTTCATCTATTGGGATGCCAAGTGGACGGTGAGTACTTTTACGACATGTGCCTTCCCATGAGTTGTTCTATTTCATGTTATTATTTTGAGCTTTTTAGTTCATTTTTGGAAAGCATTCCAGGAGCACATAGATATCCTTTTATACGTATAATTAAATTTACAGTAATTTTCACTGTAGTCTTGGGTCTTGATCCAAGTTTTCCGGTAATCAGAGTTTTTTTCCTTAATGATGATTCTACCTACAAATATGACATAGATCAGATCTGAAAGCTTCTTCTACACTAATGGAATGAATTTCTGCGGTCACTATCCTTCACTATCAATTATGCTTCTGACGTTTGAATTCTGTTTAATGTGACTATACTAGTAACATATGTCTGTCGTAAGCTTCTGACAAAATTTTGTGCTTTGCTCCCTTGTTTACTCTTTTTGTAAATTGTAGTTCTCTTGAAAGAAACTAAAAAGACCTTTCTGATGAAGGTCTGTTATTGGACCAAAAATGTTCATACGATATGAGTCTATTTTTGTCTGGATGCAAAAAATAAAGAATATATTGTTT